>NC_084598.1:5691714-5999571 GCF_033807715.1 Cololabis saira
GCGGGGGGGCGGGGTGGCGTGGGGGGGGCGGGCCGGGGGTCTTTGCTGTAACATGATGTTTATTCTCGTGATGTATTTAACTGTAGAAGACAAGAGAGGACTCTCTGTTTGGTAATACAAGAAAAACTTGAATACAAATACCAAAACATTTGTTGATGAACATTTAAGAGAAATCTTGTTATGGAAAAGACTTGCATTGATGGCAGAGAAAAAAAAAATTGTAGTAATATTTAACTCGGGAGAATGTATTTGTCTGTGCTGTGTAAATATCAACATGCTGATATATATATAAATATATATATATGATTATATGTACACTTGAATAATTGTGCACTCATTATTAGTTGTTATACAACAAATGTTGAGCACAGAGTTATTCAATTGCATTTACTTTGGTTCTGTTTAGGAGCTCACTTGAATATTTACCCCTCGGTTCCTTTAATTCACACTAAAATCTCGTCTTCATTTTTTCATGTCAGAATCTAAACCTGTTTTATGTTAAATTTCCTTTTTCTTTCTTTTTTTTTATCTGATCAGCATTACTGACAAGATTTAATAATCAGGGTGAAAGCTCCTGAAAATGCAAATGAAAAAAGAGAGGATATATATCTGTGTAAAAAAGTGAGTACAGACAGAGTAATATACTGTATAGTAATAGTAGTGGTGACAGTGAGTTGTAAGTAGCGTGTTTCATCTTTATGTTTCTATATATATATATATATATATAAATATATTTTACATCAAATATCCCTTTCAAGAGCAGGTGCATCTGTGTAACACAGAAGTCCTGGCATCTCAACTCAACAAGGAAATAATTAAGCATCGTAGCATCTCATATTTGCAAGCAGTTCAGAAACTGCTTTATTGCTGGCAGTCGGGAAATAGTGACTCAGTCAGTGAACTAAAGTTTTTGCAACCGTTTCTATGTGTGTGGGTGTATATTTGGGTTTGTTGGTTTATTTGGTTTTGTGTAATGGCATCAAACGTTTTTGTCAAAGAACCTTATCCTGTTTTTTGATCACCTTTTATGTGGTCCAGAGAGTTGTACAACAGAGTTATATTGTTTTTTTTAACTGGTGTAATAGTCACAACGTAATCAGTGGCATATGTAACATCATTAACATGAAGTTGAGGTGAATAAGTGGCATGCAACATTTTATAAAGAGGCAGTTTTTGAACATGTCTCAGTATATAATCCTCCTGCATCTTCAGTCCTTATTTATCTCTCCTCGATCTGATGACGAGCCAGTTTCCTGCATGCATCCTACTACTTATACACTCATAACCGTACGTGAGCAGCTGAGGCTCACATGCAGGGACGTGCTGGACTATACAGCAAGTGTACTTCATAGCAGGCAGATTGGTTTGTGTTGGGCACAAACTGAACAGCAGCTCTGCGATGTGCTACTCCAAGCTGAAGGAAAGTGCTGCAACAGCTACTTCTCCCCAGGTTTAAACACACCCGTACGGCTGCCAGTCCTCTGGATGCTCAAGAGCATGTTTGCCAAATGATAAGAGACGTGTATCAATTGGTAGTTTGCCTCAACGGTTTTCATCAGAATGAGTTGTTACTCACAAATACATCATTCTCCATTTTACATATATTTTTTTAAACGCAAGCTTCTTTGATTCAGGCATCGTAGAAGCTACTGGTTTTCTCTCTTCCTCTCGTTCCCTCACCTCTGCCATCTCTCTATCTTTCTTTCTCTTTCACTGTAGCTCTTATAAATATGCTGAGATCAAATATACTCTGTTGTTAGTGGTGAATGATGTCTTGTGATATTCTCTAAGCCTTTGGATAGTGTTGTGTTTATTGTGTATGATGTATTCATAATAGTATTTATGATAATGATAAGTCTGAGTAAAAGAAAAAAAACGTATCCAAGACTCTCCAGAATTCTTCTGTATTCCTATTAGATGGAAATCCTTGTGAAACAAAATGAAATAAACTAAAAATTATTCTGTTGAAGGTTAAAATGTGTGTTTTCTCTGCATAAGAGTTGTTCACCATTTATTCATCTGGTTTTATTTGGTTTATTTCAGCACAGAAGGCACTGACAGTTTCATTAAAACAGGAAATGAAAGCACCTTGTACACGGTGAGATGTGCTGACATTTTCACGTTCAGCGGGACTCGTAAAGTGCCAGTCATTTGGAGGTATTTCTGTAGCTGGCCGATATTTATCTCTACAGCAGTTATTCGTTTTACACAGCATGCTGCAGATTTACACTCCCGAAGAAGATTTCTAGTACAGATTGTGGGTTTTACTAGTCTGTGGTTTTACTGGGGCATAATGACCCTAACCCAGGGGTATGGCAAGGTACGGCAGCCGCCACACCTTTGCTTCAAGGGTTAAATGTAAATGTTTGTTTTTTTAAATACATTTATAGAATAACTACAAATGCAAATAAGAACAACATGATCGATTTCACTAGTTATTATACACTGCAAAAACTCAAAATCTTAACAAGAATATTTGTCTTATTTCTAGTTAAAATGTCTAATTTTTAGTCTCATTTTTTTTTTTAAATCTCATTACATTTAAGACAAGACTCAAAAACAACCATTTTCACGTGTTTCAAGTAGATTTTCACTTAAAATAAGTAGAAAAATCTGCCAGTGGAACAAGTTTTTTTTGCTTGTAATAAGAAGATAAATCTTGTCCCACTGGCAGATTTTTCTACTTATTTCAAGTGAAAATTTACTTGAAACAGGTTGAAATGGTCAAATAACAAGTTATTTTT
Source organism: Cololabis saira (assembly GCF_033807715.1). Classification (NCBI taxonomy): domain Eukaryota; kingdom Metazoa; phylum Chordata; class Actinopteri; order Beloniformes; family Belonidae; genus Cololabis; species Cololabis saira. The sequence goes on from NC_084598.1 coordinate 5,694,459, forward strand.
CTGGTAATGACTCTTGTTTTAAGTGTAATGAGATTTTTTGACTAAAAATGAGACATTTTAACTAGAAATAAGACAAATATTCCTGGTAAGATTTAGAGTTTTTGCAGTGAGCGAGACTGCATTTGAAAAAGTTCCAATGTTCTTGACCACACAGATAAGCTCCATAGCAGATTTTGTGATGAGTATTTTCTGGACGTGTTGATTGATACTCTAGTTAAGTTCTGTGACTCGTAACCTTGCCATACCTTAGCTTCCACTGAATTGACGCCACTGCCCTAACCCACATGGCCGACGGGCCTGGGTCAGATCATCAAGCATCAGGCGGGCACCACTGTACGACTGTTAGTGTAGCAAGTGTTGTGTCAACCGAGTGTGGGCCAGCTCTGATATTTGATGGTATGCCACATGTGGCCCGATTGTGGCTCATCTTATATCAGTCTCATGTGAACAGGGACGCATAGTGTTGGAGCAGGGCATCGGCTTTCTTCATCAATACCTCTTTTTGTTGAATCGAAAAAATTCCTTCATTATTTGTATCGTCTGTGCATGTGATCCATTCATGATTGGAATCATCAGAGAACTTTGTCATTGCAAAAATGCACTGTGGACACAGCAGCTGGGAAAACCGCCGGACACAAAAAACTGACAACAGACGCTCAAAAATGTGAACAGAATTTAGAGTTTTTTAAAGCATGCAAAGACCCTGCAAACTGAAGGTTAAAACATAGTGATCCTTCACCAAAACAAAACAAACATTTCTCATGTGAATACTGTATTACAGAACTGAATGCAGTACTACTGGGTTTTAACCTGACCACATACTAAAAGAAGCTTTAGATTTTCTTGTGCAGGACATATCAGTGTAGTTTGGCCAGCTCTTCACAAAAATCTCATGAAATCGGTAAGGTGCCCCCTCCCATCCATAGCTATTTCCACTGGTATGAAATGTACCAAGCCAATTGCAATGGGTCCTGGGCGGGTTATACGAGATAATTTATACAGTAGTGTCCAAGAGTAACTATTCAAAACAACCAAGACAGAAAAAGGAAGAGTTTTGACCATAGTTTTCCCTCAATCAACATGAGGAGTAGGAGATCACGAGGAAGTTTGATGGATGAGCTTAAAAGGAGCATGAGGCAGGATTTATGAAAAAAATGCATATACGTTTTAAGTTTTCTAGTAATAATGTCAGATGAAGCGTTTCAAACCAAAAAGAATGAGCCCTCTAGCGCAGGGGTCGGCAACCCAAAATGTTTTAGAGCCATATTGGACCAAAAACACAAAAAAAAAATATGTCTGGAGCCGCAAAAAATGAAAGGTCTTGTATCAGCCTTAGAATGAAGACAACACATGCTGCATGTTTCTATATTAGTTAGAACTGGGGGGAGATTTTATTTTTCATTATGCACTTCGAGAAAAAAGTCGAAATGTCGAGAAAAAAGTCAAAATGTCAAGATTAATGTTGAAGTACAATCTTGAGAATAAAAGTCAAAATGTTGAAAAAAAAGTCAAAATGTTGAAAAAAAAGTTGAAATGTTGAGAAAAGGTCAAACATTTTTGCTCCAGGAGCCACTAGGGCGGCGCTAAAGAGCCGCATGCGGCCCTGGAGCCGCGGGTTGCCGACCCCTGCTCTAGTGTATCTCTCCGTTGCCTTGAACAGGCTGTGTGCTGCAAAATGCGCTGCAATTCCGGGCCCGAATTTCCCGCGCTGTCCTGCGGATGTGACGTCAAATGACACTGCATGCGCGTTCTCCCGTGCTGGCTTCGCTGTTGGCTGCAGGAACCCCGACGGTCGTCGTGGCGATAACGAGTCTCATTTCTTATTCTTGCCTCATGCTCCTTTAAAATGCTGATAGGACACGGTGGGAGTATTTTTAGAGACATAGCTGCAGGAAAGTGTTCTCAACTCCATCATCTCTCTGTGTGAATGCTGGATGATAAATGTGGACAAAAGACTTCAGTCATACCAGAAGAGGTGTTGCTGGTGTTGAACCGTTGGCTGAGTTTCTATCTGTGCTGTCTACTGGGAAAGTTCATTTGCAGTACCTGCCAAAGCGTGCTGCACATGATGTTGTCAGCAGAGACGTTGCCAGGGAACAAGCACAACACTCCAATGCACTAGAGAGGTGATGCTGTTTTCAATCTCACTGTACCCAGGTACATTGACAATAAAGTATTCTATTCTATTCTATTCTATTCTATTCTATTATATTCTATTATATTCTATTATATTCTAATGATCTATTCTAATGATCTTTGAATATTTCAACCCCGTCTACTATCCAGCAGTTTCTGGCCTCATGTTTTTTTCAGTTTGATTTAAACAAAGATTTAAGATAATATTGTGTTATCTCAAAGGTTTTGAGCTGGTAGTCACTTCAGATACTCAAATATATTGCATCCTGCTGGCGTTGATTAACTCACAGTCACTAACGGTTGCAACAAGGAGAAGGTTATTTTGCACAGATGTACGAGTATCTATGCACAGAGTCTCCTCAGTAGGCACCACAGAAGCAGGGGTTGGTAAAGTTTGTAAGTTTGCAAAAAACTGAAAAATACTAGTACTCTGGAAGTTGTGCATGATATCCCAGATTTTAAATCTCATTTCAGTGGCAAAAATCTTAGTTAACCACAGAGTTTAGCCTGCACTGGGTTAGGACAAGCTGCCGGCTACGCGTATCATTACAAAAATGCAGAGGTTACAAAGGTTAGGAACTGTAACTTTTTTCATGTCCTCCTAAGTGTTGCTGGTGCTTGCTTGTACATGTATGAAGTGCAGTTGAAAAAACCCACACTGACTGACTCATTTTGTAGTCATGGTGCACACACACAAAACAAACACAACTTTCTCCTCATATATAGTAGCCCTTTTGAAAATAAAATGTCAAATTCGTCTTTTTTATTAATCTTTATACGTATTTTTCTCTCTTTTTCTGATTCCAATGTTTTTGTGCCCGTTATGTGTTTTCTTGTCTAATAGAGTTGCAGCAGATGCTCCTCCCCCCCACCCTTTCATATCCCCTCACTTGCTTTATTCACAAAAATAAATACATAAATAAATAAAATTAATAAATGAATGAAAAGAGCTTCATACAATGAAGAGAAAGCTGGCTCTATAGGCTTCTTGCCTGTTGTTGCCGCACATCTGAGTTTATGAAGAAGAAAAAAACTAAACAACAAACAAAACAAACATTTGTCTTGTAAGTTTCTAAGTTATCGTATGTCTTATAGGTCTGCTATGGGAGTGAAACGGGGGTTAACAATCAGTGGCGCCAGCAGGGGGGGCAGGGGTGCCCACGACACCCCATACAAATTTGTTGGCCACCCCACAAAAAAACACTTGCCGGTCACATAGATTCTATTGTCAGTTATGCGTTTCATCCCAATATATATATATATATATATATATATATATATATATATATATATATATATATATATATATATATATATATATATATATATATATATATATATATATATATATATATATATATATATATGCCTTAGGTTTTTACCAACATGGTATTAACCATTAATATATATGCAGACAAGTTAGAAAGTTACAAAAAAAAGTATTTCTGAGCCTGTATACTACAACAGTAGGCTATAATAAAATCCTGTAATGATGCCTTTTAGTTTTGGTTCCACCCCAAGAATTGAAGTGGCCCCATCTGCCCCCCCCTAGGAAACAGTTTTGGAGGCGCCCCTGTTAACAACTTCAGATGGTTAATACAGGACTTCCCGGTGAGTCAGTAGTGTTAATATAATATATCCATGGTAGTGCCCCGGGTGAAGCCACCGCCTGCCGACGGCGACTCCGCCCCAGCGGCCCCCGCGCTGCTCCGGGTGAAGCCACCGCCCGCTGCCGGCGGCTCCGCCCCAGCAGCCCCGGGGCGGCGGTGCTCTGGTGACGGCGGCTCCGCCCTCACCAGTCCTCGCAGAAACTCTGCCCATTCCCCCCCCAGATGTTACGGAGAAGTTGATTCATTTCTGCAGCCTGAGCAGCAGCGGCCGATCACCACGAGAGGACTTTTCCTTCTCCACTACCCGCTGGACTTTGGAAGCTCCACAGCTCCAGTTTCTCTGCGGAAACTCGCTCCGTCGACTGTGTGACTAAAACCCTCCAGAACCAGCTGCAGTTCGTTTCCCTCCCCGAGATCAGCATGGCAGACTCCGGGTCCAACCCTGCAGCCAGCTGCCTGGAGAAGACCAAAAGTTACGCGAAGACCCAGAAAGGTCTGATCCTTTCAGCGGAAATAGTAAGTTTACTCCCTCAACTTTAAACTCTGCTGTAAAATAAGCAGCTTAGGAGGTTAAAGCTCCCACATGTGGAGCGACCTGCGCTCTCAGATCAGCAATATTTCACTCACTCTTAGGTGAGTTAATGTTTCTACGGATTTTCAAGTCACGGGACAGGTAACTTTTATTTCTGGTGTACATGTGCTCACTTTCACTTTCTGGCCCCGGAATGACAGATATGTGAGGTTTGGGGACCAGGGTCAGGGGCCAGGGGTCAGGGGTCAGGGGGTCCCACCTGTCACTTGTGCTTCACTGTTTTCGCATTTGACACCAAAGTGCCAAAAGTTGATGGTTCACGACAAATGCTAGTGAGTGAACTGGGCCCGGTGTTTCTGGTCAGGCTTCTTTATTTGTACTTGACACACTCTGTGTGTGCGGAGACGCACTTGTCTAAATATGGTGAAGAGATAATCCAATGAATATCACATTCCTCTCTATATCAAGACCCATAAAGGGGATTTCCCTGCATGTCGTGTGTTTGCATATCTCACATTAAAGTAAAAAAAAATAAAATAAAAATGGCCTGGAGGTTATTTACAGGTGGTATAAAGGTGTGCACCCATGCAGGTGGAAGTTCAGACGTTACACCAGCACGCCTTAATAAGTAGTGTCCTCTGGACAAAGTACAATCGCTTCCTGTCTGGGAAGACAGGACGCGATTGTACTAGATATAGACTTGACCGCCAGATTTTCTTTGAATGTTTTTGTTTGAATTTCCCAGCAGTGTGTTTTCTTTCCACATGACTCCCTTTTTTGCAGGTTTTGCATAAGTTGTCCATTTTCTGTAACTCACTACAGTTACTTGGGTATTGGACTCGTGTGCAGATTACGCTGACTTAGGTCTTTCCGTACTTTGCATGACTGTGCCACTTCCTGCTGTAGTTGAGAATGACTCCAGGGGCTTTTCATAGTTCAGTAAACATAACATACCATTATGTTTTAAAATATACAGTTTTGTTATAAAGTGAACCATCTAACAGCATATTAAATCTATGAACATGCCACATTAACGTGGCCTCGGCCAATAACACTTTTAAAGTGTCATAAGTGAGTTTTGACTGCTACTATTAAAATCCCTTCATCCCGTATACACACACGTTTATGTATCCATAACAATACATGTCAAAGTATGTTGTTAGTTTCATGTCCCAGTCTGTTAAAGTGGGGAAAACACCCTTCACCTTCTCTGCCAGCTCTCAGATGCTAGTGGTCAGTTATCCACCCACTGTAAAGTTGCCACCCCCCCCCCTTTTTTCCAAGGAAATAGAGATTCCAGACCGCTGAGAAGTGTAGTCCTGGGAACGGAGTATGCATGATCCGCCTAACACACATACCTGGGTTGCCACTCCCAGATACCTCCGTCTTATACTTGATACAAAAAGAAAAAACAAATGTAGCTTCTGCTTAGTGACATGATTTGCAGTTTGCAGAAATGGGGCATTTCACCCCAGCAGCCCAAACTGCTGAGCTCTTTTGGCTCCTTCCTGCCATCTATGATCTTTTGTAGCATACTAAAATTGCAGAACGATGTACAACTACTCACTCGTGTTGTGCCTGTCAGACATGTGACGGGGTTGAGCCAGTAGAGATAAGTTGGAGCGGTGAGTCATGCACCGGGCTGTTTTTTACCTAATGATAAGTTTCCTCGTCACTCAACGCATACGATTTTCACGTTAGTGAGTGGAGAAAAAAAAAGCCTAAAAAAAAGTAATGGATTTCCCTAGCAACCGTTGCTATTTGGTGTGCCTCTGAACCACGGCCAAGCTCTTGGCTCTCATGTTGCTGCTGACTATAATTAGTCGGCCGTTAGCAACAATTTCCCTCCAGTCAATTTAAAAAAGAGCAGCGGCTCATTACACTGATGTGAATAGATCCTGGCTGGGATCTTGTGAAGCTCCCTGCCGCGCAAATGGATCACTTTGTGTGTTGAAACATAAAGGTGTCAACATCTCTGAGCTTGTGGCGTTGTGAGGGTCTCTTGTGCAGTGGGTGTTTCTCTGTGTGACGGCCTCTTCAGAAGCCACTGGTCTCAGAGCAGCCGGCTCCGCTCTGAATAGAGCTTCTTTTGTGCCGGACCTTGGCCGAGGCCTCTTCACTGCTCCACAGAGGCAGTCTGTGCCAGTCTCCAGAACACACAAACTACTGATGCCTCTGACCTGCTGGCTGGCGGGCCGTGGGTTGCATGTGAGGGCAGGAGAGGCTGTAGTGACAGATGCAGGGCTGCTGTCAAATCCGTCAAGCCTTGTGTGTATCATGTAGACTGCTGTGATCTGACACTGTCTCCTGAGTTGTCTGTGTCTGAGAATAAAACATTGCTATGTACAAGATGCTTAGGCACAAGTCCGTATTAGAGATTGATTATTTACTGTCACAAGAATAAGTCATTTGACATGTCACGAGTAAGCTCTTAATTCAGTCTGGTGAAATGTAATTCAATAATGCTTTATTAATAATCTCAACGGAAATTATATTGTTGCAGTAAACAGTTAGTTGTATTATAAAGGCTATTTAAAAAGTCATGATTGAAGGTTATGGATTTCGGTGAATCTGAAAACTTCTCTTATTATCTTATTATCTTAGTCAATGCTGTATGGAGGATGCAGAGTGAGTGAAAGTATTCTTCTCTTCAGGAGACAGGACTGGAAAAAATGTTTTTGTGTGGGCGAAGCACAACTACCTCAAAATATTTAAGATAAAGCTTTGCCACTTTCTTTGAGGCCGCCAAATTTTGAAAGTCTGTCATTCAGGTGAGTTGTTCACATGAGTAGGGGACTGTATGGGACTGTTTGGGACCGTAGAGGTCCGTAGGGGACTGTAGGAGACTGTAGGAGCTGTAGAGGACTATAGAGGACTGTAGGAGACCGTAAAGGACCGTAGAAGACCATAGAGATCTGTAGGGGACTGAAAGTCTGTTGTGGCAGGGTGGAGGAGCAGCCACTCAGTTGATTGGGCACAGGTGTGCCCAATCAACCTCTCCACCCTGCCTGCCTTCATAAGAAATGGCTGCACACCAGCCAGGGGTCTCGGCTGAGGGTGACTGCACGTGTGTCTGGGGAAATAAAGAGTTCCTGCACTAAACCCTGTGTCCTCTGTCCTGTCGGTCGGCCCCAGTGGCAACGAGCTTGCTACATCTGTCATTCACATGAGTTGTTCAGATGAATAGGGGACTGTAGGGGGCTGTGGGGGACTGTAGGAGACTGTAGGAGACTGTAGGAGACTGTAGGAGACTGTAGGAGACTGTAGGGACTGTATGGGACTGTATGAGACTGTAGGGGACTGTAGGGGACTGTAGGAGACTGTAGGGGACTGTAGGAGACTGTAGGAGACTGTAGGAGACTGTAGGAGACTGTAGGAGACTGTAGGAGACTGTAGGGGACTGTAGGGGACCATATCAGAATCAGAATCAGAAAAAGCTTTATTGCCAGGTCAGACATAAATCAGACGAGAGAACTTGACTCCGGTTTACACCAATGGCACCATTAATACGGACGCCATTTATATAGGACTGTAGAAGACCGTAGAGGTCTGTAGGGCGTTGTAGGGCACTGTAGAGGACTATAGAGGACTGTATAATAATAATAATAATAAAAATAATATATAATATTAATGGCTTGGTTTTATATAGCGCCCTTCAAGGCACCCGCTTTACAGAGACCATTATTCATTCATACACATCCTCACTGGTGGTGGTAGCTATGTTTTTGTTGCCACAGCTGCCCTGGGGCAGACTGACGGAAGCATGGCTGCCATATCGCGCCAATACACACGCCAACCTTCCGATCATTGGACGACCCGCTCTACCACCTGAGCTACTGCCGCCCCAACCCTATATGGGACTGTAGAGGACTGTAGGGGACTATATGGGACAGTAGGAGACCGTAGAGGTCTGTATGGGACCGTATGGGAGTGTAGGGGACTGTAGGGGACCGTAGAGGTCTGTACGAGACTGTAGCAGACCCAGATCAGAGTAGACCATCGCAGTATTTTCCTGCCTCCTCCTGTTCAGTTCCACCCAGTTTCACATCATGCTGAACCTGCGGTTAGCGGTATGCAAAGCCAGGGAAGAGTCAGCGGGAGTTTGTTGTGTAGAAGACTAAATTACATTTTTGTCACAGCCTGTCAGCAAAACGGCAAATGCATCTACTTTTCAGAGGAATGATTTAAATGCTGTCTTTTGTTCAATTTCTAAAGAAAAGGTCCACGTCTTTAACTGTCCGTGCCAAAGCCGATTCAGGCAACCGTTAATCCTGAGCTGCTACAGTGTTTACATCCAGATTACAACGTAACCCCCCTGTCATCACAGTGTTAAGCCCACCAAGAGACTCCCTACAGGGACAGGCTGGTTTGAACGGCTCCCCAGGACTTCTGACGGAGCTCCAACGGACGGCACCTAGACGTACCTGCAAAACAAATTTAAATGTGCTTGTGGTACATCTAGATTTCCAGGCTGCACTCCCTGCAGAAGAGAGGGAAGGCGAGATGGGGTCGATGGGCGTCATTAAATTGTTGTACTGTAGCTCTGTCGTATTTATTAAAACATTTCATCAGAGGTGGGTAGAGTAGCCAAAAATTGTACTCAAGTAAAAGTACTGTTACTTCAGAATAATATGACTCAAGTAGAACTAAAAAGTATTCATCCAAATAATTACTTGAGTAAAAGTGAAAAAACTACTCAAGTACTGAGTAACTGTTGAGTAACGTCAGATTTATTTTTTTAACACAACCATTCAAACAGACAAAAGTACAAAATGATCATCTTCAGGCAAATTAAATCAATAAAATAATAAAATTAATTAAAATTAATAAAAAATAAAAAATAGCTTAAATTAAAATAATCTTAAAGTAAATTCAAGAACTTAAATAAATAATAAAATAATAACAGAATAAAAAATAAATTAAGCACAAGTAGCACAAAATTTCCAGCCTTTGTACTTTTCTTTTTTAACCAGGCAGAACTAGAACAAACATGAACTCATAGAAACTCTGTGTGTGTTTGAGTCTGTGTAAATGTGACAAAACATGCAAAAACAAACATTTTTCCCAAAGAATCACTCAGTGATGTCATGAGATTGACGCGTACGTGAATAAAAGGGATAAAAGAAAAGTAACAGCTCAACGTAGCCTAATGTAGCGGAGTAAGAGGAACAGTTTCTTCTTCACAAATCTACTCAAGTAAAAGTAAAAAGTATAGAGATTCAAAACTACTCCTAAAAGTACAATATTTCCAAAAACTTACTCAGGTAAATGTAACGGAGTAAATGTAACTCGTTACTACCACCTCTGCATTTCGTTCCATAAAACCTAAGGAAATTATTATATTTTTAGATTTCATTTCTAATCCTACTCACTGTTCCTCCAGCAGTTAAATAAATAGGTGATGTATACCCGAGTATAAATATTTTATATATATATCAGATTTTTTTTTCTAGTATTTAAAATGATTTGATTTGACAACATTTTTTTATAAAACTAAGACAATTATGAAATGTGCTATTAATAAAATCTCAACCCAATGTGGCACATTTAACAGTTAGAGCTTCTCAATTGTGAGAAATTATTAAATGTGGTTTTACCATTTGGTATAAAAGTGAATTGCTTCTCTCTATGTTGTTTTATGTGTGGGTTGTATGTTGTTTTCAGTTGTTACAGCAAACTGTAGAATGCAGCATAGTTTAAGAATATCATATGAAATTTCTGTGTAAATTAAAAGGTTATCTTTAGTTAGGACCTCAAATTCCTTTCAATGCAAAAAACCCCCACTTTATTAGGACTTGGAACCATCTGAAGTTTCTACCCACGCACAGTTGTCATGCTGTTTGCCCACGTGTAAAACCACCAGCCCACACAGTTTGACAACAACAACAGTGGTTATTTAATAAAAAAAAAGACTCATTGAGACGTAGGCTGCCTATGTTTCTGATTTCTCAACACTGGGAGTATTTCACTGGAATGAGAGGAATGCTCAATAACCCATATAACCCTAACTCTTCCATATGATGGAACCAGTGCTTGCTGTCAATGAAAGCAGCATGTGAAAGACTGACTGAGTGTGCGTGTAAATCATCTCACTTGCAGGGGATTTTTGTGCAAAGCACATCTTTACTTTGGGAAAATGTTAACTTGGATTGTGTGGCCATCAGTTGACTGAGTAAACATAACAACGAGGGCTTTGTTGGGATGATTTGCAGTCTGGCCGGCTTCATCACTTCAATGGACACACATTATTGTCTGCTTCTGCTAAATGTGATGCTGTTCTGGTACTGTGGTAGGCCAGCTGCCGCTGATCTGCATACCATTTAAATAATTATATTTTTACAGGGGAGGAATTGAGGCAACAACCGTTAACCGTTAACAGCACGGTGAAGATTTTCAGAAAACGTAACATTTTTCTCCTCGTTGTTTAGATCATCAGTTTCATCATCCTCATCTGCTACGCTGCATCTCAGTATGGAGGCTACTCTGCCATTGCCATCTGCGAGATGATCTTTTCCATAGTCATCTTTGTAATCTTCATGATGGAGCTGGACAAGCAGATCCAACTGGTCAACTGGCTCTGGACTGTGAGTTACACACATGCACACACAGACTACGTTCACGTTAGGGGTGTAACGATACACTAATCTCACGATACGATACACGATATTGAGGTCACAATAACGATACGATATTATAGCAGCATTTTTTTAACAACCTTGAATGAGGAACATATGACTGGAAAAAAATTGTCTTTTATTTGAAAGACACAAAATACAAAACAATGCTGTGCGTTTGCCCTATTGTTCCAGTTTGTAATGTTTTATAACTGTTTAAGTTTTAAAGAGAAAGCCAGGCCAACCATTTTCCACAAACTGAACTAAAAGTAAATGTCAGGTTTACATTATGATCTTCAGTTTCATACAAGTACAAATATTTACCCACAAACTGAATAGTTTCTCTCATGTATGATCTGACTTTTTTCTTTTCCAGAAATTTAACAACTAAAATTAAATAAATAAATAAAAGTAAATAAATACATACAATTTTACATCATAAAAAGATTGATTCATGCTCACCTTATAAGTGTAAGAGGAGTTTATTTTTGTTAAGGTTATTTTGGTAATTCAGGGTTGATTATTTTATAAATATATTCTTTATATTCTGATGTAAATCAGGGACTATAATGACACTAGTCAGTTTATCTGTAGTGATTAGTCTGTTTTAGATTGGGCGGAGTGATATGCCACAGTACGGCACTAGGTGCTGTGTTGATGTTCTAAAATCCTACACTGTTGAGGGACATTAAAGTACACTGGAACTCAGCACAAGTTGTCCCCGTGTTTATCCTACTCATGACCCCAAAAAGGTTTAATTTAATAAGGTACGGCACGATATATTGTTACATCCCTAGTTTCCATGCAGTCAAAATTGGGGTTAAGGTCAATATTCTGGTTACTGAAACATTGGGAATAATCTGTTTCCATGCGTGAGCAAACATGGTTATCCCTGTATACATGGTGATTAATCATTTGGGATATCTGGATCAAACCAGCAACGCATGGAGAACGTCATGACGCAATTCCCATCATTTCTGCTTCTTCTTCCTGTATCCAAATCCAAAACAACAACAATAACAGCTGCACGGTGGATAATGAACAGACCAGTAGAAGTCGCCTTCTTTTGCGCCTTGGTGCTGGTACTGACCCACCAGGACTTAACACTGTTCCTCGTCGTCTTCTTCATTAATGGAAGGCGAGAACGTGAAGAAATGGTAAACAGAGCCGGAGCTGTGCCTCCATATCCTGCTACCTGTTTCCACCAGAGCAGCCCGGACACTCTGGATGAAGGTGCAGTCAGGACTGGTGGGAACGGGTCGTAGTGATGGAGTTCACCCACGCCCACTCGTACCGCCATGTTTATAAGAACTTCCTGGACTCAAAAGAGCAAGATTCCTTGCGAAAAGAACAACAAATTCCTGTTCCTTTTTAGGGCTGGGCGATATGGACCAAAAGTCATATCTCGATATTTTCTAGCTGAATGGCGATACTCGATATATATCGATATTTTTTCTGTGCCATAATTGGGGTTTCCCCCAAAGCATTATAGCATCTCTGTTAGCTTCATTTTTTTCTGAGGCAACCCCTTAAAAAACGACCTCCACTGCCAATCCAGGAAGCAGGAACACACGGAGACACACGTCAAGCACTGGAAATCTGCAACAAAAAACCACAAACAAAACACGAAACCGGCACGGAGCCAACCAAAACATGAACAGCAATCGACCCAAATCTTGAGATCTGATCGCAGTCTGAGCTAAGCTACCGCTACCGCTACCTAACCCAAAAAACTACAGAGCAAGCATGCAGGTGAACAAGCCAGTGTGTATGTCTATGCGTGTGTATGCGTGTATGTATATGATCATGCGTGTGTGTGTGTGTGTGTGTGTGCGTGCGTGCCTGTGTGTGCGTGTGTGATAAACCAAACAAAGCTCCACCTGAAGTATATCTATAGTGGGGGAGGGGGGGAGGCAACCCCGCCACCCGCGAGACCAGGGGCCGACACGGAAGAACCTGGAATACCCATATTCGGGTTTTTAGAAACCGGAATATGAGCAAATTCTGGTTATTCAAAGGGGTTATTAGTGTTTACATGGCCGTGCGCAACCGGGTTACTGCTAATATTCCAGTTAGAAAAGGGTTATTGACCGCATGTAAACGTAGTCACACACACACACACACACACACACACACACACACACACACACACACACACACACACACACACACACACACACACACACACACACACGTGTCCGGATGTATGTGTCCAGTTGCAGAATTCATCTTCTGCTTCCCCTTTCTCTGCACAGGATTTTCTCCGAGCTGTCATTGGTGCTGCCATTTACATTATCACTTCTCTTGTGTGTGTCATCGGAGGATATGGGGACGGAGCTCGAATCGCAGGAGGGGTTAGTCAACACACGATGACTCAACCTGATGTCTCAACTCTATTAAGCTGTGCTTTCTCATTTAAGTCTTGTTGTACATATTTTGACAACAATGAACTACTCTAGCAGGGAGAGATGCAGCACAGTGCATGTACAATCTGAAGAGGGACATGTATATCAGTCCTGGCAGCAGGGATGGGTGCAAAATTGACAGGTGGTTGTTTTTGCACTTCCTTTAAATAACCGACTCCAGACGAGCTGTAGTTTTCAAATGTTCACAAAAACAAGGCAAAGCAAAAATAAACTAAGACTTCCAGCACAGTGAGCTAGAATTTTCAGGAGTATAGTTTAAAAGTGTATAAAAAAAAAGATAACACTGCATCAGCCACTGCCTGTTAAAGCAAACAAATGCTGGAAAAAAACATCTGAAATTCAAAGCTCACGTCCTATTCTTGTGTGTCTGCTCATGTCACCCAATGTGGAACATTATCCAGACTTCACAGGACAACTGCTGTATTTGTAAACCTGAATAAAAGCATAAAAAAAGGCCCAACATATGCTCAATCACTTGAGTCACTAGACTGCAGAAGTTCTTCTGTCAGTGAAATGTCTGTTTACCTCAGGTAAGACTGCCCTCACTTCTTCTGGTCCCTTCCTATTTTGAAAACGTATTTGTAAAGAAATCTGTTGTATTTCGAAATTTTCTGTGGGCTAAATGGGAGAGCTATATAAAAAATGGGGGTGAAATGCTAAGATAGCATAAGACATGAAGAGATCTAACTGCACCTAAAAGCTTAGTAGTCTTAAAGGAGCATGAGGCAGGATTGAGGCAGGATTTATGAAAAGAAATTTGTATACGTGTTAAGTTTTCTAGTAATAATGTCAGATGAAGCGTTCCAAACCAAAAACAATGAGCCCTCTAGTGTATCTCTCCGTTGCCTTGAACAGGCTGTGTGCTGCAAAATTTGCTGCAATTCTGGGCCCGAATTTCCCGCGCTGTCCTGTGGATGTGATGTCACATGACGCTGCATGCACGATCTCCCCGTTCTCCCGTGCCGGCTTCACTGTTGGCTGCAGTACCCCCAACAGCCGTCGTGGTGAAGGGTGGCGCTAGAGAGTCTCATTTCTTAAAAGGAGCCTTAAGCTCCTTTAATTCTGAGGTGGTCAATGGATTATTTGACGGATAGATATATGGAGGAGTCAACAGTTAGTTATTATCTTTGGAGGTATTGTCATGTTTTTGCTTGTTTACTTGCTCTCATGGTGCGTCTCTCTCCCTCTAGTTGTATTGTGTTTATGAAATAAGAATGGAAATGAGGATTTGTGAAAATATGAATTTTAGTGAATACATAAACGATAGTGAAGTTTAAGGGTTGTATAGGGGAGGGAGGTAACAGGGGGTTAGAAGGTATTTAAAGGCATGTTATGCCTCTTTTTGTTTTTAGATATGTCCTTTTAATATTTTTTTCATTTTCGTGTAAATTTTGAGGTTGGTGTCTGTCTTATGTCTATATGTATTTTAGTTGTTTTTTTGTTACTGTTATACTAACGTCACTATGGTGTGGCACATAGAAAAATAAAGTATAAAAAAAAGGCTGCCCTCCGCCCCCCGTCCTCTCCTGTGGCTGCCATGGTCTAGTTGCGTTGTAGTAGAGTTGCCTGTCTGTTGAAACACTTTTGAAACCAACCTTGTCACTTCTGCACCCAGAAAACGGAAACAGATCCGCTCTTAGTCATTGCACCATAGCACTTAATTGGTAACAACAAAAATGTTTAGGAAGAAAGCATTTATCACAGATTTTCATGAAGTCTGTTTTGCATTGATGTAGTTATTGGGTGTTTTATGGGACCGGTGAATGTTTTTTAAGTTTCTACTGTGATATTTTTCCCAGGTGTTTGGTTTGCTCGCCGGTTTCCTCTTTGCTTACGACACCTACACCATCTACCTACAAATCAAATCCACCAGGCAGCACTCAGCAGCTTCTACTGGTGAGACCCACGTCTACTCTTCTTGATGGACTGAAAATCCTCTCTTTGACACGTTTCGGCCTTTTATTGTATGTGGATCGTTCCTTTAGTGTGTGGCTGTTTGTTTCACAGATGACCGAGTCTGAGCAACCCCCCCACCCCCCCACGCGCCGCTGGAAACAGCAGCAGCAGAGCTAAAGAAGGAGAGCGAGTCACTGAGGATGATCACTGTAAAACGAGCAGGTCACACTTTAATGTAATTACACCACGTGAACAAATAAGTTAAGTATTTTCAGGTTGTTCATGACGTAACCAAAGTGACTGGTACTCAACACGTGTGCCAGCATGTCTGCTGCACGCCGTATTCCTCTTGCAAGTTTTTAGACCAGCCTAGACCACTAATAAAAAGGGAAAACTGTCAATAACAGACGATGTGAGAATGTGGTTGATGCCATCAAGACCTTCATTTTAAATACATGTGTTTACTGTTAGTAGACTGCTGTAATAAATAGTAACTGTTAATTGGACATCAGAAGTAACTGACGCATTGGTGGGTCATTTTGTCATTATTTAATATAATAATTATACTTGTATGGAGTTTCTTTTTTCTATATTTTTATTAAGCTTTCTCAGCTGGTTAAACATTTTTATTTCATTACTCAATTCTAAGATTTCACGTGTGAAACAGTGCCTTCAAGTCCATTTTAAATCTTCTGGTTGTTCCTTACTCATTTGATGAAGCCTAAACATTTGAAATGGTCTGCTGTTATTTATCAGTAATTTAGCATCTTTATTTGTATAAGAGGTTATAGTTGATCTGAAAGGTGCTTAATCAGCCATTAACTTCAGTGTCAATGTTAAATTAATGAGGGTCATCCTTCACTTTTACTTACTCCTTTTATTTCTGGCTCAGGTTATATTTGTATTTTTTGCCTCCATGTGTGCCGCATTTTATAGGTGCAGAATATTTTTCTGTTGACATTGTATGCGACCTGTAGTGTGGTCCAGGTATATTTTTATTTAAAGAGGAAGATAATTAAACATGTTTATTGAGAAGAGTAGGTGACATTTTATTACTGTTTTGAACATCTAAATATGTACTACACGTGCTTCCTCTGGAGGTTATTTTCAGTCAAATGTTTCATTTGTGTTTGTTTTTTTTCTAATGTGCTTTACAAATGTCTCCAGCTTGTCATTTCAAATTGCAAATCAGCCTTGCTTTGAGAAATAAAACGATTTGTTACTACAAATAACATCTGTATTTGTTGCTTTGTCGTCTTTTATGTTGTATAATCCTGATGTTTCAAAACTAGGCCTGTGTTGAAAAAATCGATTTCCCAATTCTAAATCGATTCTCATATTAATTCCTAAAAATTGATTCATATGTCTAAAGATCGATTTTATTTTATTTTATTTTTTTTTTTTTGGGGGGGGGGGGGGGTTTATTTTCTTTTATTTATTTATGTATTCATCATTATATTACAACTTTTGGTTATTTTTTTGTTTATCCCCAAAATAGGAATGTTTTGTTGGAGACGAGAATAACTGGTGCCATGTTTTTGCCTTTAAATATGTTTAAAGGTATGAAAACATTAAAGTGTTAGGTTATAATTGCATAAATTGTCTATATTTCATTACTTTATATACTGTCTTGGGGTTACATTTGCAAAAAATGCTAAAAACCAAATTCTCAAAAATTAAAAACCAAAATAGACCGAAAATGGAACAAATAAAAACGGAATGTGGGAAAAAATAAAACCAATTTCATACGTCTCTGTTTCTTCCCTGGATCTGTTTGATAATTCTGACCCACATGATGTTTCTAAAAGCAGTTCTATCAGCATTCTGGGAGCTGATTGGTCCTTACAGCATCATTAGCTGCCAATACTTGCTGTTTAATCTCAATATAATACTAGTAGTAATATGTTGCATAACTACAGTCATATAATTCATGCAACAGCTCAAAAAACAGTTTTGATAACACTAACATAAATCAATATCTGAATCGAATCGGATCAAATCGAATCTTGATAATCGATTCTGAATCTTAAGAATTGGAATCGAATCGATTCTTGACATTTGAATCCTTCCCCAGCCCTATTCAAAACGGGTTTGAACTCGGGGTGTTGATTTGGTCCCCAGCAGGGATGAGCCACTGTCCTGCATGTCTGATGTTTTCCTGTTTAATCACAGCCGGATACAAGTGTCTGTGTCGTTGACGGAGTGGTGCAGACCTCGAGGACGTGTTGGTGATGAACGTTAACTTGAGCCAGGCGGGTTAAAGCAGGACAGCAGCCCTCCAGGACCGGAGTGGCTTTAAACCACAATCTGTCTTCTGTCTTGTTGCCACTAGATGGAAACGGTCTGCAATTTATTTTCTGAAATACAAAAGTGCAAAGGGTGTATTCTTGCACACTGGCACACTGACACGGATAACAACAGGAACTCATTCAATAACACGGTGGTAGTGCTCTTCACCCCCGGCCTCTCATCATGCTGCTGCTTTTAAAATCAGGAAAACTGCAGTTTTCAACACAGATGCAGTAAAGTTGATTTATATTGTTTATTGGATGGATCCCCATTAGCTGCTGCCTTGGCGACCACTAATCTTCCTGTGGTTCATAAAGTACATAAAATCTTACATAAATGATAACGTGTAAGATATAAATACATACAGTCATACATTCCTAGCATAACTACACTTACACAATAATACATGTACATGTACACACACACACACACACACACACACACACACAGTTATATATGCATACTATAATATATTAACACTATAATTATACTAATACACTATAATAGCACTAATAATACAATTTTCAGTCACTGCTATCATTATAATAATTCTACTAATTTCAATATCAATAATAAATTCCCAGTCACATGGTCTGCAGCATTAGGTGAGCCTTAAGTCGTTTTTTTAAAAGTGAATTTGTTTTGTGAGCGAGATATGTGAGGAGGTAAAGAGTTCCAGGACATTACTGAACGATAAATAACTGTGTGAGTAGATTAGTTCTCGGAGTTGGAGGTATATTACACTTCCAGCGATAAAAATCACAGTTATTCACAATATTTAGTTCAACTCAGCTTTATTTATATAACACCAAAACATGACAAATGTCAATTTAACAATATAAATCAACTCATTCGAAATGAGACCAGTTAATACAAAGCCAATAAAAAAAAGCAATAATTATTGTTGTGCTAAGGAAAGCAACAGATTAAGTGTAATTTATTTATTTTATTTAGTTACATTTTAAGTGTTGAAGTGAATCTCCTGTGCCCTGACATCCACTGTTGTAATGCATCCAAGGAAAATTCAATGAAAAGAATTAAAAAGAAAAGCAACACTAAAAGGCAGCCAAGTTCTAAGGGTTAACCCTAACCTGGGGCAAGTGAACTGATGTGAGTTAGTAAAGAGTTTTCAGGTGGTTGAAGATGGAAACAACAAATAAAATTAGGTAAAAGAGGCATCATGAAAATCATGTGACAGTAATCAGGTGGAAAGATCAGAATTGCAGGAACAGCAGCAGAACTGGAAATACACGACAACTTCAACGTCAGGTGGTTGAGTGGTTGCTGAACTTGCTGGATCACAAAACCTTTGCTGTTCAAAAAAGGCTTGAGAAGCCAGCAGCAACACTTGCAGCACAGCGTAGTCCTCCATCTTTGTTGTGGTGACTGAATTTGGCGCTACTTGTACCCGGAAATGGTGACGTAGACAGACGTCTGAAGTAACGTGATGACGTGGCTCTCTGGCCAGCACCAGCTCTGTGTAAAAGCAACCGGTTCTTACTTAGAACCAACCGCGAACCGGCTCTAGCACCAGCACTAGCACCAGCTCTGGAACCAGCTTGGTGTAAAAGGGGTATCAGAAGGTTTGTCAGAGCGACAGAAGAGCTGCAGCAGAGACTAAACCTGTCTGATTCTGGGTTTCTGAGTAAATTCAGACTCAAAGTTTGTTCTCAACAACTCAGCAGAGTCTGGAGACACCGGTGAGTACAGAAGAAAACATTTACTGCGTTTCTGTCAGCGGGACGAATAAAACTTCAACGTTTAGAGGAAAATGATTCACATGAAATAGTTATTTTATAGTTATTATTCTGAAGTCGTGACATTAATAATCTAAACTTGTGTTGATGAAACGTTCCTCCTTTTACTGTCAGGCAAGTGTTGTCTCTGAAGATTCATGACATTCTATTTTACATCTGTTTCCTTCTCTCTTGTTGTTTTTCTCTTTTTCATTTCATTATCGCAGCTTTGATGTTTCACACTTTCACTTTTGTTTCCAGAGATCCAACATGTCTGCTGGCAGCAACCTGAGATCTGCAGATCAGTTCCTGTGCTCCATCTGTCTGGATGTGTTCACTGATCCAGTCAGCACACCATGTGGACACAACTTCTGTAAAACCTGCATCACTCATCACTGGGATGATAATGTTCTCTACAAGTGTCCCTTATGTCAGGAGATGTTCAACACCAGACCTCAGCTGAAAGTCAACACCTTCATCAGAGAGATGGTTTCTGAGTTCAGACGTGAAGCTCAACAGAAATCCAGCAGCAGCAGCTCAGAGCAACAAGCTGCAGAACCAGGAGAAGTTCCCTGTGACGTCTGCACTGGAACCAGACTGAAGGCCCTGAAGTCCTGCTTGGTGTGTCTGGCCTCCTACTGTGAGACTCACCTGGAGCCTCATCTCACAATGTTAGGTCTGAAAAGACATCAGCTAGTGGAGCCTGTGGAGAACCTGGAGGACAGGATTTGTACGAAGCACGATAAACCTCTGGAGCTGTTCTGTAAGACCGACCAGACATGTGTCTGCACGCTCTGCTCTGTTTTAGACCACAAGACTCATGAGTTTGTTCCTCTGAGAGAAGAATATGAAGGAAAGAAGGCAGAGCTGCAGAAGACAGAGGCTGAGATTCAGCAGATGATCCAGAAGAGACGACTGAAGATTCAGGAGATCAAAGAGTCTCTGAAGATCAGTAACGATGCTGCAGACAGAGAGAAAGCAGAAGGTGTTCAGGTCTTCACTGATCTGAAGGAGTCTGTTGAGAGACGTCTGAAGGAGTTCATGAAGGAGATGGAAGACAAACAGAAAACTGCAGAGAAACAGGCTGAAGACTTCATCAAAGATCTGGAACAGGAAATCTGTGAGCTGAAGAAGAGGAGCTCTGAGGTGGAGCAGCTCTCACGCTCTGAAGATCACCTCCACCTCCTCCAAAGATTCTCATCCCTGGAAGATGCTCCACCCACCAAGAACTGGACAGAGGTCAGAGTCCATCCACCTCCATATGAGGGGACTGTGGTGAGAGCTGTGGACCAGCTGGAGAAGAACCTCAGAGAGAAGATGAAAAAGCTGTTTGAAGCTGAGCTGAGGAGGATCCAGCAGTTTGAAGCTGATGTGACTCTTGATCCTGTTACAGCAAATCCCTGGCTCATCATGTCTGATGATGGAAAACAAGTCTATCATGGTGATGTGAAGAAGAATCTTCCAGATAATCCAGAGAGATTCTCTATGTATTCAAATGTCTTAGGAAAACAGAGTTTCTCTTCAGGCAGATTTTACTTTGAGGTTCAGGTTAAAGGAAAGACTGACTGGGATGTAGGAGTGGCCAGAGAGTCGATCAACAGGAAGGGGAAAATCACACTGAGACCTCAGAATGGTTACTGGACTGTTTGGCTGAGAAATGTAAATGAGTACGAAGCTCTTGCAGGTCCTCCAGTCCGTCTCCATCTCAGTTCTCCTCCTGAGAAGTTGGGGGTGTTTGTGGATTATGAGGAGGGTCTGGTCTCCTTTCATGATGTAGATGCTGCAGCACTTCTCTACTCCTTTACTGGCTGCTCTTTCAGGGAGAAACTCCACCCGTTCTTCTGTCCTTGTGTCAACGATGGAGGTAAAAACTCTGCTCCTCTGATCATCTGTCCTGTCAATCAAACTGTCTGATCAACTCTAAGGGCCAAATCCACAAAAGGATTGCGCGGCTTTTGCGGCCGCTAAACCGGTGCAAATGACACAAAAAGAGAGCGTCTAATTCACAAAGCACCCGCAAAGGGCGAATTGCACCACAAACTGCGCTGCCAAGCAAATAGTGTCATTGTGCGCCTGTGCCATTTGCATGCATGTAAATTAGGTAATATTCATACATTTGGCACAAAATTGCCCCCTTTCTATGCAAATAAGCCTCATTGCAAAAACCGTCTAATTCACAAAGGCCAGCGCTATTTGCCACACGCAAAAATAGTGGAGCAAATACCATCTTTTCGAAGCGTGTATTAACTGCGCGCAAACTCACTCCTCACTCCTGCTCTGTCTCTGTTTCTCTCTCTCTCTTCAATATCATTCAAGCCTGTGTGATACTGAATTATATTAAGGGTGAAATCTACAGTCAAACATGACTGTAGACAATCAGATCAAGTGGGGTTGTGGACTTATCTCGGATTTAAAAATAAAAATAACAGGATGGAGCTCAGGATTCATCCATACAGTAAGGGGCTGCTTTATTACAAACAATTCCACCATATAAACATATAAATCTAGAATGTGTGTGTTTAACAGCTGACCTGTAGGTGTGTGTAGCAAAACACAGAACATGAATTACCGTCAGATCCTGATCTGGGACCTCATCTATAAAGCTTGCTTGCGCACAAAAAGGGCCTGAAAGATGCGGCGACGCGCACTGTACGGTGCGCAAGAGTTTGAAAAGTGGGGGGGGGGGCATGTCCCCCCCTGTTCCCAGTGGAAATTGCGCCCTTGCACCTCACGGCGTTTTATTTTCACTCGCTTTATTTTTTATTTCTGCAGTTTTCATTATGGACCAATCTGTGTGCTGAAATATGGAGAACACTGGAAACAGCTCGTCTCACTTACTCAGACAAGTGCAAATTGCACTCAGCTCCAAAACTTTATGGGCGTGTTTGCGCCGGTATATCATTAGAGCAAAATCTTTTGTGAATAGGACCTTAAGGCGGGGCAAATTGCGGGCGCAAATGCGGCGCAATTCACAGCGCTATTTGCGGGCACAATCTGTTCTTTGTGGATTTACCCCTTAAATGTTCATGTGAAATGATTAAAGATTCACTCTGATTGATGGAAACAAATGTTCAAGTTCCCTATTACCTTGTTTAATCAAAATTTGATAAATGCGATTTTTTGTCTGATTGTTGACATTGACATTCTGCATGTTGAAATGTTAACTTTTATTTACTCATTTTACTAGTTTTAACCTGGTACAGCTGCTGCACTCGTATTTGTACTCGGAGACTTTTCTGCTCTGCTGTCACACCGAGCTGCAGTGACCTGTTATGAGAAGATTTGGTGTTTAGTTTCATCTTTGTTGTGGTGTTCAAAGTACTTTGCATCCCGAAACTCCATCACTTCTGCATCGAGACTCCTGATGTATGTTTTGATCCGTTTGGATGCAAATGATGTATTAAATCTACAGAACATGGACCATCTGTCACATCTTTATTCTTCTTAACTTAATGCACTGAGCTCAGACCAGATACTCACCCAGGTGGTTAACACATTTACACAGAGGTGGCGATAGTTTTTCACAGACACATTTATTTTCATTCATTCAATTGATCATTTCAATTCAATTTTATTTATATAGCGTCTATTACAACACAAGTTGTCTCTAGGTGCTATTCTTGCACACTGGCACACTGACACAGATAACAACAGGAACTCATTCAATAACACGGCGGTGGTGCTCTTCACCCCCTGCCTCTCCTCATGCTGCTGCTTTAAAATCAGGAAAACTGCAGTTTTCAACACCGATGCAGTAAAGTTGATTTATATTGTTTATTGGATGGATCCCCATTAGCTGCTGCCTTGGCGACCACTAATCTTCCTGTGGTTCATAAAGTACATAAAATCTTACATAAATGATAACGTGTAAGATATAAATACATACAGTCATACATTCCTAGCATAACTACACTTAACTACACTTACACAATAATACATATACATGTACACACACATACAGTTATATATGCATAATATAATATAATAATTAACACCACAATTATACTAATACACTATAATAGCACTAATAATACCATTTTCAGTCACTGCTATCATTATAATAATTCTACTAATTTCAATATCATTAATAAATTCCCAGTCATATGGTCTGCAGCATTAGCTGAGCCTTAAGTCGTTTTTTTTAAAGTTAATTTGTTTTGTGAGCGAGATATGTGAGGAGGTAAAGAGTTCCAGGACATTACTGAACGATAGATAACTGTGTGAGTAGATTAGTTCTCGGAGTTGGAGGTACCGGTATATTGCACCTTCCACCGATAAAAATCACAGTAATTCACAGTTCAACTCAGCTTTATTTATATAACACCAAAACATGACAAATGTCAATTTAACAATATAAATCAACTCATTCGAAATTAGACCAGTTAATACAAAGCCAATAAAAAAAAGCAATAATTATTGTTGTGCTAAGGAAAGCAACAGATTACATAGAAACCTTTCCTGGGTACAGTCCCCCGTCCTGAGCAAGCACCAGGCGACCGTGGGAAGGAGAAACTCCCTCAGAACAGGAGCAGACTCGGGGAGGACAGCCGTCGGCCTCAACCCCCTGGGAGTGGAGAGGATTAGAAAGGAGACGGCAGCCACCACAGGTCAGGAACAGCTGCTGGGAAGAAGGAACACAGGTTTACAAAAACAACGACCACGTTTACATGCAGTCAAAATTCGGGTTATTGCTAATATTCCGGTTACTGAAACATTCAGAATATTCCGTTTACATGGTAATTAATCATTCAGGATATCTGGATCAAACCAGCGACGCACGGAGAACATCATGATGCAATTAGCGTCATTTCCGCTTCTCCTTCCTGTATCCAAATTCAAAACAAATGCTGCTTCGCACAACTTTTCTCTCACCTTCTTGTAAATTTTCTATCCCGGTACTTTCTACCGTCTACAAATGCAGAAATGTTCATATCCTTCATTACATTTATGAAGTGATTAGTCTCCTCCTGGTCTTGTGTTTCTCCGTGTTTATAAGAACTTCCTGGACTCAAAACACCAGGATTCCTTGTGAACAGAGCATGTGCAGAAAACAAATTCCTGTTCCATTTGATGGGGAAATCCCGTTTGGCGTTTACATGACTGAATATTCAGGTTTTAAAAGCAGTAACCCAGGGCTCATATTGGGGTTTTTAAAAACCGGAATATGAGCAAATTCGGGTTATTCAAAGTAAATAAGTAAATATTGGTGTTTACATGGCTGTGCAAATTTGGGTTATTGCCAATATTCAGGTTTTAAAAGGGTTATTGACTGCATGGAAACACAGTCAAATAGGAAAATAGGTAAAATAATAAAAAGCACAAGTTGTTAAAAAGTAAGGGCAGTAGAGTACAGCAGGTAAGTATTTAATTCAAGAGTATGCTTCAGTAAACAGTAATGTTTTTATCCTGATTTGAAGGAGTTGACAGTTGGAGCAGACCTCAGGTCTACAGGAAGTTTGTTCCACCGGTGAGGAGCAGAATAACTGAACGCTGCCTCACCTTGCTTGGTTCTGGTTCTGGAACCACAACAAACCAGGGGCCGGATGAAGCTCAGGGGTCTGGGAGCTTCATAGGAACTAACAGATCCAGCATGGATTTTGCAGAGGTGGATAATCCAGGTGTCATAAAGTAAAAATCCTGTCCAGCAGTTGTTCCAACCAATCACTAAACCAGCTCCCTCTGTAGGGAGATGGCAGCGTTTTTACTTTATGGCACCTGGATTATTCACCTCTAAATGCATGTTTGCAACAAAATGGAAATGAATATCAGTACTGGGGGCAACAGAATTTCATGAAAATAAATATATGTTTTAATCTTTTCACAAGATGGGCCACAAGCTGTGGTGTATAATCCATAAAGTAAAAACGCTGCCATCTCCCTGCAGAGGGAGCTGGTTTAGTGACCGGTTGGAACAACTGCTGGACAGGATTTTTACTTTATGGCACCTGGATTATACACTTCTGGTAATTTGGTCCAATATGGGGGATCAATAAAGTTCTTATTTCTGCCATCTGAGAAAATTAAATATATTATATTTGGTGCCTAACTGTTTCCCAAGTATATTAGTGCGTGTGTGAATGAATAAATGAGACGTAAAAGGTACATTTCTTACCTAATTTCTTAATCACATAAAAACAATCCTAACCCTAATAATTTATCAGACTCATGTGTGTGACAGCAGAATTTGGGGTACACCTTTTTTTATTTACATACAAATGTTTATCATTACGAATACGAATAGTTATAACATGGACACATCTTTTTGGAAGTTATCTTACTCCATATGCAACCCGATTACTAAATGTCCGACATAGGTTAGAAGTAGATGGGGTTCAGGTGTTTGCATGCAGTTTAAAAGTCCAAACGATGTCTTATACGCGCCGACTAGTGGTGTGAAGGCTGTATTGCTACTGTAGCCTGGCGTGAGCCTCTGAGTCCGAGCTCAGGGCAAAGGAAAAGATACGCACAAATCGTCTTCATCTCCCCCACTCCCACACACCAGACACACAACCAAATCCACCTGCACACGGATCGTTTTACAGATTTGCCGCGGCAGAAGTGTGTTAAAATCCACGTGTACAAAGACAGCCAATCGAGAGCTCCCGGCTGATTTTTGCGCACACATTAATCTGAATACAGACACACAAATCTTTTTACACACACACAAATCTGAATACAGACACACAAATCTTTTTACACACACACAAATGTGAATACGGACACACAAATCTTTTTTACGCACACACAAATCTGAATACAGACACACGAATCTTTTTACGCACACACAGATTGAGATACGCACACACAAATAATATTGGAACAATAATACCCCCATAATTTCATGACCGGTGTAAAGCTACTTTCACATAGAACGCAGCAACACCGCCGGGGTGGTGCATAGTCGGCGCAGGTGGCGCAGAGTCGACGGCGAGTGGGCACAAACTCGGCGCAGAGCAGCGCGCATATTCGTTGCAAGTTGCTTGGCGACCGAAAAAAGGTTTTTCTGGTCTGGCGCGGTTTTCCCATTCATTGTGTATGTGCTGCCGCTGCGCAAGGGCGCAGGGCTTTGCACCGAGGTCGGCGGCACGCAACAGGGCGCACGCCGCCGGGTTGCCGCCGGGTTGCCGCAGCAGCAAGAGCGCAAGACGGCGCAAGACGGCGCAAGACGGCCCAAGCTGCTGCTGCGAATTGAACATTTTTTAATTTCACCGTGCGCCCTGTGACAGCATCTCGGCGGTGTCCAATAGGAGAGAAGGTGCTGGAGCAGGGTGGCCAACCCTGGTCCTCGAGAGCCACACTCCTGCATGTTTTAGATGTTACCCTGCTTCAGCACACCTGATTCTAATTAATGGTCCTAATTAGCTTGTCATCAAGGTCTGCACAATTCTGTTGATGACACAGGTACTTGTATCATGGTGTGCTGAAGCAGGGTAGCATCTAAAACATGCAGGAGTGTGGCTCTCGAGGACCATTGTTGGCCACCCTTGGAGGGAGAAAAAAAACTTGCAGCTTGTAGATCAGAGACGATCAAGATGGAAGAAAGAATGATCTTGGCTGTGAGTCTGTGTGAGGAGCTGTGGGATGAGACTGCAGGCCTATCGGGACATCAATAAAAAGGGACAAAAGTGGAGAGAAATCTCCCAGAATTTGGACATACGGTCGCCAAGCAACTTGTAACAAATATGTACAGATGCGCGCAGGCGCGCCCTGCTCTGCTCCCTGCTCTGCGCCGTCTCTGCGCCGAGTTTGCGCCCAACCCGTTGGTATGCGCGGCGCAAACCGCGTTCTAGGTGAAAGCCGCTTTGTGCGGCAACCCGGCGGCAACCCGGCGGCAACCTGGCGGCAACCCGGCGGCGTGCGTCCACTTGCGCCCTATGCCGCCGTGCAAACTCGCGCAACAGGGCGCACGCCGCCGACCTCGGCGGCAGACCCTGCGCCCTAGCGCGGAGGCAGCACATACACAATGAATGGGAAAGCCGCCGGCAGCTGCCTTGCGCGCACTATGTGAAAGTAGCTTAATATGGTCCAGTTTCCTGGTGTAATATGGTCCAGTTTCCTGGTGTAATATGGTCCAGTTTCCTGGTGTAATATGGTCCAGTTTCCTGGTGTTTGTAAGGACTCTGGCGGATCGTTCTGGATCAGCTGCAGCTGCCTGATAGATTTCTTGTTAAGGCCTGTAAAGTTGCCATTGCAATAATCCAACCTACTGAAAATGAATGCATGAATACGTTTTTCCATGTCTTGTTTAGACAGAAACCTCTTAATTCTAGCAATGTTTTTTAGGTGGTAATAGGCAGATTTAGTGATAAACTTTAGATGGCTGTTGAAGTCAATAATTACAGAAGATTTCTGGCTTGATTTGTAGCTGTCAATGACATGGAGCCAAGGTGAGCGCTGATCTTTTCCCTTTCATGTTTAGGGCCAAAAATGATCAGAAGCTAAAACTGGAGAAATATGATCTCTCCTGCCTGTCCTGCTATACTTTCTAAAAACAAAGAATTGATTGAATAAAAACTGTTGCCTTACATGTCATATTGTGCTGAAATGTGGAGAAATACTTATAAAATGGATTTAGATCTTTTAGATTAAAGATTAAGATTAAATTTAAAAAAAGAGCAATAGAACAATGAATAAAGCAGATTACGTGGAGTCTACAGGTCAGTCTGTCTACAGGATCACTTGTGTTCATTTATGTGGACGTTGTTTATTTAAACTCTGGAGGTAAGGTTTTGTATTTTTAATCAAACTATTGCTGTCCTAATTCACACATTCTTAAGAGGACTGTTTATTTTTAGAAACAAGCAAAGTTGTATAATAGTGTCAAACTTTTTACGGGTTGAGAAATAGTTTTAAATGAACAAAAATTAAAGTTTAAAATTCTGAACACAAGTTTAGTATGATAATTCAAAGTGTAATGATGGATGTATTTTCTGTGGATTTCTGGGGTGTGTTTGGTTTCTCCTTTGCAGGATGAGCCAGGGGATTCCAAGTCCAATCCTGCAGGGCTACTGTCTAGGCCTGTGTTGAAAAAAATCGATTTTCCAATTCTAAATCGCTTCGTATGTCTAAAGATTTTTTTTTTCATCATTACATTACAACTTTTGGAATTTTTTTTGTTGGACACGTGAATAACTGGTGCCATGTTTTTGCCTTTAAATATGTTTAAAGCTATGAAAACGTTAAAGTTTTCAGTTATAATTGCATAAATTGTCTATATTTCATTACTTTACAGTATATACTGTCTTGGCGTTACATTTGCATAAAATGATAAAAACCAAATTCTCAAAAATTAAAAACCGAAAAAGACCGAAAATGGAAAAAATAAAAACGGAATGTGGGAAAAACTAAAAGCGATTTCATCCGTCTCTGTTTCCTCCCTGGATCTGTTTGATAATTCTGACCCACATGATGTTTCTGAAAGCAGTTCTATCAGCATTCTGGGAGCTGATTGGTCCTTACAGCATCATTAGCTGCAATACTTGCTGTTGAATCTCAATATAATACTAGTATTAATATGTTGCATAACTACAGTCATATACTGTAATTCATGCAACAGCTGAAAAAACAGTTTTATTAACACTAACTCAAATCAATATCGGAATTGAATCGGATCGAATCAAATCTTGATAATCGATTCTGAATCTTAAGAATCAGAATCGAATCGATTCTTGACATTTGAATTGATCCCCAGCCCTGCTACCGTCCCGCATGCTTAAAGGGGACCTGTTATGAAAAACAGGTTTTTTCTTGCTTTAACATATTCATGGGTTTCAGTCACGTGACATTTTTTGTTGTCAGCGCCATCTTGAGGACCGACCGAGGACCTTCACGTCGCGCAGCCAATATGACGTCTCACCTAATAACTCACTTAACTCCCGAAGAACAGCAACGGTATCTACAGAAAACTGACACTTTAGGTTTCGATCCGTATATAATAGCTAATCAATTACTGACTCCACTCCAGTCTGCCAAAAACCTGCCAGATTTGTCGTTTGCGGACATACATATCTACCTGGTCCACAATCCTTCTCCATACACCGGCAAAGCTCCAAGCCGTTTCCCAAATCCAACTCAGCCTGGATCATTTCTCGTGTCCTCTGCTTTTTCCCCACATCTCAGTAATGATCTGACATGCTGACATGTTTGCTGCATTTAACACCACACGCCGCTCATTCACGCTGTTTGCTGTTTGATTGCGTCACCACAGGCAGTTATTAAATGTTGTTTTTTTTCCCCACTTACAGGACCTTTTCTCTCCCTCCCGTCCGATGTTCCGGGACCTATGTAATAATAGGATATTATTTATTTCTGCCACTTTATTGTGGTTTTTGTGGTGAAATGAGGAGGAATCATAGAGATAACTTCTCATTTCAACTAACTGGATCAGCCGTTCCTCATCATGACTGTTTCCTACAGCGCTTTCAACCGGCTTTCAACACGAGTGACAGGAAGAAAATAGAAGAACATTTAAATATCACAATATCCCACGGCCCACTTAAAGCACTGGTAAAAGGTCAATCCCATTTTTTTAGACTTATTATTGTCGCATCCCACGGCACAACAGATAGACGGCATGTTGCAAGTCGGTCCTCAAAATGGCGCTGCGAGTACTGTGTGACGTCACGTGATATCGATGAATATAAAGTGGTCTCCCCTCAGCCTGCCAACTCAGAGAAGGAGGAAAGCAACCAAATTCTGCAGTGTCTGTACAGCCGCCCGGATGAGCCGTCCAGTGTGATGTGGATCTACGAGCCAATAAGATTCTGCTCCCTTTCGTTACGTAACGAAAATGCGATTTACATAGTTTGGCCTCTGATGCGTGAAACCACGGCCACAACTAACTCCTCCGGCCGGAGCTTCCACCATTGTTTCGTAGCAGTGTATCGTAGATAATGAGATTAGAGAATGGGAAGATTTTGATGAGTAATTGATGGCTATTTGTGACTCAGATTTGTTTATTTCAATTTGAAGTTTTTTATTTAATATTTAATTATTTGTTTCAGGTTGAAGCTTTTTATTTAATATTTAATTATTTATTTCAGGCTGAAGCTTTTTATTTAATATTCAATTATTTATTTCAGGTTGATTTTTTTATTTTATTTGACTCATACAGCCAAACTACAGTATCTATACTTACAGTACAGTTGTTACTATTGATAAAGGTTGTCAAGTTAATTGACATGTTGTTTTATCCAGTACTGGAGTTGAGGGGGGATGAGGGGGGGTGGCATCCCCCCTGAAATAAAAACGGTCCAAATCATCCCCCCTGTAAAACTGCCATCCCCCCTTTCCATCCCTTATGTCATTTAATCAATGAATGTGGTTTTACTGATATTTCAACATTTAGAGTCATCACCAGAAAAATAACTTATTTGACAATTTTCACCTGTTTCAAGTACATTTTCACTTGAAATAAGTAGGAAAATCTGCCAGTGGAACAAGATTTATCTTCTTATTACAAGCAAAAAAAATCTTGTTCCACTGGCAGATTTTTCTACTTATTTCAAGTGAAAATGTACTTGAAACAGGTGAAAATTGTTGTTTTTTCCAGTGATGAGTCTTGTTTTAAGTGTAATAAGATTTTTTTTTTACAAAAATGAGACATTTTAACTAGGACAAATATTCTTATTTTGAGTTTTTTGCAGTGATCCATGTTACTTATCCTGTGAAGGACAGAGTCATATTGATAAGTTCAGAAAAGTGTTTTTTATTGTTGTGTTTTGATGTATTTGATGTAAGCCCAGTGGATATTTAAAGCTTACAGAAGGCTGCATTTAACTGCTGCTATGTCATTCCTGCAGTATTTCTGCAGGTGTTTTGGTCACTGCTTTGTAATATATTATATTATTTGTAATCAGCACAAATTATCTGTCCCCATATGATAAAATCCACCACCCCCCCTGATTTATTTTTTTTTTAAACCGGAGTACTGGTTATTTGGTCATTTTGTACCTATGATACATTTGGGATGGGGAGAGGTGCGGGGATGAGGTGCGGGGATGTGGGGCGGGGTGGGCGGGTGTGGGGGGGCTCCAACATTTCGTTTAGGGCCCCAATTTGGTCAGGGGCGGCCCTGCCTAACCTCCTCTTTGCGTCTTTCCTCTGTTTTTCCCCCACAAGCTCTCACACGTTTTCCCTGACACCCCGTCCTGCCAGGATCTGTAGGAAACAGGAAAGTGGAGCTGGACTCACTGTTCCCGCTCTCGCTCCTCCCTCACCACTTTTACGGCTCATTTACTCAGAAATCTTCAGGAGAAGTTGATTCATCACTGACGGAGGCAGCAGCTGACAAGGCGCAGGCGGATCCTAACGAAAAGCCTCAAAAACAAACTTTTTCTTTCTTTTTTTTTTTTTAAAGCATTTGTCCACTTTGTGAGTTAGAACATGGCAGATTCACGCGTGTCCAGCTCGGACTGCTTGGGGAAGCTGAGTTTTCTGATCACCAGGAAAGGTTTGATCCTCGCAGCTGAAATAGTAAGTGCGCGCCCACCTCGTGACGTCAGCGCCGGTGTTATGCCAAAAAGTGATTCCTGCCAGAATGTGATTTCTGGCCGCGGGAGCGCGCACAGCAGCCCGTTGAGCGGTAGCGCTAAAACGTCAGATTTTCAGATTATGAAGCTCAAGAATGAGATCAAATCATATTTAGGTAGAAACAACCTTTCATTAACTGTATTTGGCCTTCAATAGATTTTTGGTAGGTGAAAAGACCCATTTTCAGGGGAGAAATCAGATTCTGGCAGAACATCACTTTTTGGCACGACACCCGCGCTGCAACCAAGTTTGGGGATGTGGAGCAATTTATGCCTTTTTTTCTATTTCCTTTTTACTGATCCGTGTTTCATATTATATTAAGTTAGTTAATCAGGTGTTGTTAACGTTATTGGTCCAGGAGGAAATGTGATTTCAGTTCTCTTTTCCCGTTTTGGAGTTAATCTGGTCCTGATGACAGGGATGAGAGGTTCGGGGTTCGGGATTCGCGCCTCTATTTAACAGTTTTTTTGTTTTTTTTTACCCACCAAAAAGCCAAAAATGTAGTGTTTACATGAGAAATACAAGTTCCTATGTTAACTTAACCTGGTCTCTCCATTTGTACCCCCTACCTTTCTGCATGTAGAAAAGTACTGTTTAAATACCAATAATACAACACATCACTTTCCTCTCTGGAGGAATTTTCCTCACATTCTCATTGCTCCCTTCCCCTGTTGGGTTTAGTTAAATAAAAAACAGTATGTGTGCATAATAATAGCTGCACACACAGTTGTTGGAAGAACTTGTTGGAAAAAGTTGGAAAAAGTGGGACAACAGCAGCAGTCTGTGGTGGTGAGTGTCCATCCAACCACGAACAAATCCACTCCCTGTGTGGAAACTCTTGTACTGTGTTTGACGACCATTTGAAATGCTTTAGTTTGAATTTCACTGCAGAGTTCTCATGTGATTCACTTTTTTGCACAAATTGTACATCTTCTAAGGGTCATACTCTCAAGTACATTAATTTATGTATTATACCATGTATCAAGTGCATATTACAGTTTACTTGAGTCCTTCCATTTATTTCAAGATTATGCCTTTCACATTCTATCAAGTTTGATCAAATTTTATCAAGTCTACGTGGCTACATTAGCTGCCTGTCATGTTGGATTTGACGGGGTGACACCAGGTTCATCGTCTTGTTAGATTTTTAAAAGGTGTCTGCAGACCCCTCATTCTCTCCTCTCTCTCTTCTTCTCTTCATTTCTCATTTATTAATTATAAGTATCTCTTAACCATCATTGTTGTCAAGTGTTCTTGTAGTTTGTTGTGCCGGTCTGCCCCCTCTTTTTCTCTTCTGAGCATGTTTGCAGGCCGGAGCTTCAGGAGCTGCATGCTGGCCTGCAGTCCCCCCTCTGATCATCCCAATGCTGCTTCCACCTGTCTGTGTGGATGTCTGGTAGATGCTGCTGACATCCTGACCTGCCCCCCAACAGTTCTTAGTCCCGGATGCTCTTTGTAGCTCTCGGTTTGAGCCTTTTGAGTCAGTGTATTTGAATTTTCTCTTTCTCCTGCTAAGCGAGTCAGTGATCTTCATGCGCTGTCGGCTCATCCCTCATATGCTCAGTTTGCTTTGGATGGCAGGAATGTCTCTCTGTGCCCAAACGCAGCATATTTACCAAAGATAATTCCTGCAGATTACAGCTCAATGTCAATTAAGGTCACAAGCTTTTACCCTCCTCCTTTTTGCATCCGAGGAGCATAGGAGGTTGAACTCCCTGTTCCCAGTCCGTGCTTTGCGGATTTATGTTGATTGTACTCAGAGGATGCGTCTCTGTGATCAGCTGTTTCTGTGTTTTGCCAGTAGAGCCAGAGGTAAAGCCCTGTCGAAGCAGAGGCTCCCTCACTGGATTGTGGAAGCAATTTACCCGATTTACAAAAACAAGCAGGGTCTCCCTTAGTGGCATGAGGGCCCTCTCAACCAGAGGGATGGCGACATCATGGGTTCTGTCTAAGGAAATTTCTGTGGATGATATACACTCACCGGCCGCTTTATTAGGTACACCATAGTACTGGGTTGGACCCCCTTTTGCCTTCAGAACTGCCTTAATCCTCCGTGGCATAAATTTAACAAGGAGCTGGAAATATTCCTCAGAGAGTTTGGTCCATATCGACATGATAGCATCACGCAGTTGCTGCAGATTTGTCGGCTGCACATCCATGATGTGAATCTCCTGTTCCACCACATCCTAAAGGAGCTCTATTGGATTGAGATCTGGTGACTGTGGAGGCCATTTGAGTAGTGAACTACCATATTGTCCCGAATATAAGACGACCCCGATTATAAGACGACCCCCTCTTTTTCAAGACTCAAGTTTGAAGAAAGACTTTTTGAACACCAAATTCAATTTTTATACAGAAAATAATGACAGTACATCTGAAACAAATGATTATAACAATATATTCGAGAGAAAAAGCATGTTATTTTGCCTCATTCAAATCATTATCTTGAAGTTTGCATCATAACTTCTCACCTGCCGGTTTACCTGCCGAACTTCCACACACACACTTCTCCACATTGTCGCTACGTTTCTCCACTTTCTGTTATCTCTTCTCTTATTTTCTTCTCTTTTCTTTCTTATATTATTTTTTATTTTTCTTCTCCGTGACAGGGGTTCACTTTGGCCTGGGGAGTTAAGTTCAGCATTCGCTTTAAAAATATCTGGCGCCATCTTATATTCAGGCCAATACGGTAATCATCATGTCCAAGAAACCAGTCTGAGATGATTGACGCTTTATGACATGGCACATTATCCTCCTGGACGTAGCCATTAGCAGATGGTCCACTGTGGTCATAAAGGGATGGACATCCCAATCTGACCAGCGATGACATGTTTAGTCGCATGCTCTCGCTCCGCCGCTGGTTGTCTCAGTGGTGTTCAGAAAACGACGTGGACTTTATTGACAACTGGGAGACATTCTGGGGAAAGCCCGGTCTGATTAGAAGGGACGGCATTCATCCCACCCGGGATGGTGCAGCTCTTATGTCTAGAAATCTGGCCAATGTTATTAGACACTCCCCCTGACAATGCAGGGTCCAGGCCAGGATGCAGAGCTGTAGTTTAACAGGGCTGGAGGCGAGGCTTAGTCAGTTAGAGGTCCGGTTTGGCCAACTAGACCATAGTCCGATAGAATCCTCTGCGGACCGGCCCGTAGCAGCTGAGCGTAACCGCTCCCCTGCAGCTCCCCGGCAGCCGGCCAGGCAGGGCAGCTGGGTGACGGTTCGGAGGAAGGGTAGTCTTAAAGGGCTCAGCGACACATCTGTTGCTTCTCAAGGACCAACGCCTGCCAACAAAACTGTAGGATTGCATTATGTAATTAGCGACTCTAAAACTGTAGGATTACATGATATTGGCGACTCTGGCCAGGTGCCTAGCAAAATAGAAGTGGTTGCAGTTCCCCGCCCTCCAAAAGTTCACCAGGTGCAGCGTTATAGAGGCGTTAACCAAGATAACCTTGTAAAAATTAAAACCAATGCACATTTGGTACCAATTACAGACCGAAAAATTAGATGCGGACTACTAAATATACGATCATTAAGCTCTAAGTCTCTGTTAGTAAATGATATAATTACAGAGAGCAGGAGTGATATTTTCTGCTTAACAGAAACATGGTTACAGGAGGAAGAGTATGTTAGTTTGAATGAATCAACTCCGCCCGGCTACTTTAATCATCACATTCCTAGAAGCACGGGCCGAGGCGGAGGAGTCGCAGCAATTTATAACTCCGGTCTCCAAACAAAAATTGAACCCAAGTGCAACTATAATACATTTGAAAGCCTCATGCTTGGTCTGAAATTTCCGAGCCGGAAATCAGAGAAGCCAGTTGTGTTAGTGGTAGTGTACCGGCCCCCTGCTGGTGCGTATCTGGAGTTTTTGTCTGAATTTTCAGATTTCCTTTCTGGATTATTGATCAGCACAGATAAATTCATCATAGTGGGTGATTTTAACATTCATATGGATGTTGAAAGCGATAATCTTAAATTAGCCTTCGATTCTCTTCTAGAATCAATGGGTATCTCACAAAAAGTGGATAAACCGACGCACTGTTTTAATCATACTCTCGATCTCGTTCTCACCTACGGTGTTGAAACTGATGGTCTGTTGGTGTCACCTGTAAACTCCCTTTTATCCGACCATTACTTAATAACGTTTGAATTTAATTTTGTTGATGTTGAAGTGCAAAATAGGAGGTATTATTTTAGCAGATGTTTGTCTGATGAAGTTATTGTTAAATTTAGGGAGGCCATTGCTTATCTTACGACAGTGCGAAATAGTGATGTAGTCGAGGCCAGTGACCTGGGTTCTACCTCTGCAGATGTTGATTTCCTTGCTAGTAACACTGCTGATTTGTTGCATTCAGCTTTAGATGAAGTTGCTCCTTTGAAAAGGAGGGTTTCTAGCCACAGGAGCTTAACTCCCTGGTACAATTCAGATATCCGCATGTTGAAACAAAACGTGCGTAAAATGGAAAGGAAGTGGTACTCTTGTAGGTCTGTAGACTCTCATCGTGAATGGAAAGATATTCTAATAGTATATAAAAAAGCCATTCGCAAAGCCAGAACAGCTTATTATTCAACGCTGATAGAGGATAACAAAAGTAACCCACGTTTTCTGTTCAGCACTGTAGCCAGGCTGACAAAGAGTCACAACTCTGTTGAGCCGTGCATTCCTGCAGCTCTCAGTAGTGAGGACTTTATGAGCTTCTTCAACAGTAAAATCGCGAGAATTAGAGAAGAAATCAACCAGCCGGTTGTAGGTGTTTCTTCAGCTTTAGCGACTTCCCTAGGCTCTGACTTGTCTCTAGACTGTTTTGATCCTATAGACCTCCCTGAGCTGACTTCACTCGTTAATAGAGCTAAGTCAACCACATGTATGTTAGACCCCATCCCGACTCGTCTATTCAAACATGTTTTTTCTCTTATTGGTACGACAATACTGGACCAAATTAACCTATCCCTAAGTTTAGGATATGTACCACAGGTTTTCAAAGTCGCAGTAATTAAACCTTTACTTAAAAAACCTTCTCTTGACCCAGACACCTTAGCTAATTATAGACCAATTTCCAACCTTCCATTTGTGTCTAAAATTCTGGAAAAGGCAGTTTCAAGCCAGTTATGTGACTATTTGTATAGAAATGATCTGTTTGAAGTCTTTCAGTCAGGGTTCAGAATGCATCATAGCACAGAGACAGCACTTGTTCGAGTCACGAATGACCTCCTTATGGCCTCAGATAAGGGATTAGTGTCCATACTGGTTCTACTGGACCTCAGTGCTGCTTTTGACACTATAGATCATGGCATTTTACTGCACAGGTTAGAGCATGTTGTTGGGATTAAAGGGACAGCTCTATGTTGGTTTAAATCATATCTATCTGACAGGTTCCAGTTTGTTCATGTACATGAGGTTTCTTCAGAACAGTCAAGGGTCTGTTATGGTGTTCCGCAGGGTTCAGTGCTAGGGCCAATCTTGTTCAGTTTATACATGCAGCCGTTGGGAAGTATAATCCAGAATCACGGCATACACTTTCATTGTTATGCTGATGATACGCAGCTCTATCTGTCTATGAAGCCGGATGAAACAGAACCGTTAGTTAAACTTCAGGCATGTCTTAGGGACATCAAGGACTGGATGTCCAGAAATTTCCTGCTTCTAAATTCAGATAAAACAGAGGTTATCATTCTTGGTCCAGAGCATCTTAGGAAGGGATTAGATGGTGTTGCGATGGCTTCCAGTGCAACTGTGAGAAATCTTGGTGTTATTTTCGATCAGGATTTGTCGTTTAAACCATATGTCAATCAGGTTTGTAAAATAGCCTTTTTCCATCTCCGTAATATTGCAAAGATTAGGAAAATCCTCTCACAGAGTGATGCAGAAAAACTAGTTCATGCGTTTGTATCTTCTAGACTAGATTACTGTAATGTGTTGTTAGCAGGATGTCCAAGTAATTTGCTGAATAGGCTCCAGCTGATCCAGAATGCAGCAGCACGAGTACTGACAGGAATCAGCAGGAGAGACCACGTCTCTCCAGTGTTAGCGTCGCTCCATTGGTTACCCGTAAAATTCAGAATCCAATTTAAAATTTTATTACTTGCGTATAAAGCCCAAAACGGCTTAGCTCCGCATTATTTGCAAGACCTGATAGTGCCTTATGTTCCTGTCAGAGCTCTCCGTTCTCAGAGTGCAGGTTTACTCGTAGTTCCTAGAGTATCTAAATGTAGATTTGGAGGGCGGGCGTTCTGCTATCAGGCACCATTACTTTGGAACCAACTTCCAATCTGGGTTAAGGAGGCTGACTCCACCTCCACCTTTAAAACTAAACTTAAAACCTTTCTGTTTAGTAAAGCCTATAGTTAGTGTTTAGTAAACCTCTAGCTGGTGTTGGTAAATCTCTAGGTAGTGTAAACTTTAGTGTGTCAGAGTCGCTCCTGTAGTTTCTTGTGCTGGCCCCCCCTTCTCCTCCCTTTTCTCTCTTTTGTCCATGTTGCAGCATCCTTTGCCGGACACCGGAACCTGCAGGTGGTCGTGGGTGGCTTGTAGCTTGCATTACGGAGCACAAGTCTTTCCCTGACCCTGCACCCCAACCTGGGACTTGCTGATTGGGCCGGAGCTTCGGGAGCTGTGTGCTGGCCTGCGGTCCCCACCCCTGGTCATCCCGTTGCTGCCCCCCCCCTTCTCCTCCCTTTTCTCTCTTTTGTCCTGCAGGTGGCCGTGGGTGGCTTGTAGCTTGCATTACGGAGCACAAGTCTTTTCCTGACCCTGCACCCCAACCTGGGACTTGCTGATTGGGCCGGAGCTTCGGGAGCTGTGTGCTGGCCTGCGGTCCCCACCCCCGGTCATCCCGTTGCTGCTTCCACCTGCCTGCTGTGCTGTTGCCGTCCCTGACCCACCAGTCTGGCCCTCGGCAGGAGGGTCCCCCCTGATGAGCCTGGTCCTGCTCAAGGTTTCTTCCCTCCTAAAGGGGAGTTTTTCCTTGCCACTGTTTGGCTTAAGGTTTTTCTCCCACTAGGGGAGTTTTTTACCTGCCATTGTTTATGTAATATCTGCTCGGGGGTCATGTTCTGGGTATGGGTCTCTGTAAAGCGTCTAGAGACAACTCTGTTGTATTAGACGCTATATAAATAAAATTGAATTGAATTGAATTGAATTGACATGGTCAGAAAAACATCCCCCCCACCATGACACCACCACCACCAGCCTGGACCGTTGATACGAGGCAGGATGGATCCATCCATGCTTTCATGTTGTTGACGCCTAATTCTGACCCGACCATCTGAATGTGGCAGCAGAAATGGAGACTCATCAGACCAGGCAACGTTTTTCCTTCTTGTGTGTGAATTGTAGCCTCAGTTTCTTGTTATTAGGTAACAGGAGTGACCTGGTGTGGTCTTCTGCTGCTGTAGACCATCCGCCTCAAGGTTCCACGTGTTGTGCGATCAGAAATGCAACGAGTCGTTATTTGAGTTACTGTGGCCTTTCTTTTTCTTCATTAATATATTTTAATCCCCGGGAGGGCCCTCTTTCTTGCTTGTGGAGTGAACCACCCAACAGGGCCAGACGTAGCACCGGCCAGATCCGTCCCGCCCCCTCGGGAGAAAACATGGGAGAACATGCAAACTCCACACAGAAGCCCTTTCGCCAACCCCACCCAGGGATATGGGTGCTGAGGACATGAGGAAGTAAACACGCCCCTCAACACCCACAGTGTCCCCGGCCAGGATTGAACCCAGACGTTCTAGCTGTGAGGCAGCGGCACTACCAGCTGCGCCACCTCTGAAAAGATTCTTCCTTAATAAAACTGACTGTTCTGGCATATTGGAGTGTTGTGGGTAGGGCTGGGGATCGATTCAAATGTCAAGAATCGATTTGATTCCGATTCTTAAGATTCAGAATCGATTATCAAGATTTGATTCGATCCGATTCGATTCGATTCTGATATTGATTTGGGTTAGTGTTATTAAAACTGTTTTTTGAGCTGTTGCATGAATTATATGACTGTAGTTATGCAACATATTAATACTAGTATTATATTGAGATTCAACAGCAAGTATTGGCAGCTAATGATGCTGTAAGGACCAATCAGCTCCCAGAATGCTGATAGAACTGCTTTCAGAAACATCCTGTGGGTCAGAATTACCAAACAGATCCAGGGAGGAAACAGAGACGGAGGAAATCGCTTTTAGTTTTTCCCACATTCCGTTTTTATTTGTTCCATTTTCGGTCTATTTTGGTTTTAAATTTTTGTGTTTTTAGCATTTTTTGCAAATGTAACCCCATGACAGTATATAAAGTAATGCAATATAGACAATTTATGCAATTATAACCTAACAC
Source organism: Cololabis saira (assembly GCF_033807715.1). Taxonomy (NCBI): domain Eukaryota; kingdom Metazoa; phylum Chordata; class Actinopteri; order Beloniformes; family Belonidae; genus Cololabis; species Cololabis saira. Next base: position 5,734,556 of record NC_084598.1, read on the forward strand.
TTTAATGTTTTCATACCTTTAAACATATTTAAAGGCAAAAACATGGCACCAGTTATTCTAGTGTCCAACAAAACATTCCTTTTTTGGGGATAAACAAAAAAATAACCAAAAGTTGTAATGTAATGATGAAAAAAAAAAATACATAAATAAATAAAATTTTTTTTTAAAAAAATCGATCTTTAGACATATGAATCGATTTTTAGGAATTAATATGAAAATCGATTTAGAATTGGGAATTCGATTTTTTCAACACAGGCCTAGTTGTGGGTTCTGCATTTTGCTACACAACTTTTAAATGGACACAGATTATTGTCTGCAGTACTGCTGCTGGTCCTGTTTTAGACCAGTTTCTGTTGATCTGCGTTCTGATTAAATAATATAATCAAAAATAAACTAAGAGTCATAAAGCTGAAGAATTAAGGGCACAAATGTTGGCGCTGTGATTAATCTGTGAAGATCTTTGTTGTTTTCTTCATCTCCTCTGACATCTACCATAGATCATCAGTCTCATCATCATCATCTGCTACGCTGTATCTCAGTTTGGAGGCTACATTGTAGTTGCCATCACCGAGATGATCTTCGCTCTGGTCCTCTTTGTCGTCTTCATGATGCAGTTGGACAAGCAGTTGACAGCGGTCAACTGGCTCTGGACTGTGAGTTCTATGAACACACTGATGGATGTAAGACGTGTGCTAAGCAGAGGTGTCAAGTAACGAAGTACAAATACTTCGTTACCTTACTTAAGTAGAAATTTTGGTTATCTATACTTCACTGGAGTAATTATTTTTCAGACGACTTTTTACTTTTACTCCTTACATTTTCACACAATTATCTGTACTTTTTACTCCTTACATTTTAAAAACAGCCTCGTTACTCTATTTCATTTGGGCCTTTAAAAAAAAACTATCCAGTTAAATTGCTCCATCCGGACAGAGTGAATTTGGTTGTGGTTGTTTCAGATGTTCTTGTCCAGTTTTGTTCTTACATCCGTTCCCTCAGATTCCTGCAACTAAACTTGGATGTACATTCCAATAAAGGTTAGGATAAATGATAACATGCCTCTGAAGTTTGACTTTTTGCACCATTACAATACTTATAGGCAACTAGTCATCATATCTCCTGCTCTCTGAAACACATGTTAATGCTCAATAGTACACATATATGCTTCTTTAATATATTTGCATTATACTAAGATACATTCATTTTCAATGGCTTTTGTCCTTAATGGCTTTTTTCCCCCTTACATTACTTTTACTTTTATACTTTAAGTAGTTTTGAAACCAGTACTTTTATACTTTTACTTGAGTAAAAAACTTGAATTGATACTTCAACTTCTACAGGAGTATTTTTAAACTCTAGTATCTATACTTCTACCTGAGTAATGAATGTGAATACATTTGACACCTATGGTGCTAAGTTGCATAAAGCTTCATCTTGTGCTTCCCTCTTCTGTGCAGGATTTTCTTCGGGCTATTATCGGTGCTGTCGTTTACATGATCACGTCAATCATCGTCATTGTTGGATTTGGGGACGATGCAGGAATCGCAGCCGGGGTCAGTGAAGACACGACTCAACCTGTAGTCTGATTATGAAACTGCATTCAGATTCAAGTCTTGTTGTTTATTTTGATTACTGTTTACCATGTTGCATATTTCTCCAGTCGATGTGCAGACCAGTTACAGTTATAGATATTGAAACTAAGGTATTGGTGATCAAATGTTGTAATCACTACGATACCCCCATATAGGGCTGGGCGATATGGACCAAAAGTCATATCTCGATATTTTCTAGCTGAATGGCGATACTCGATATATATCGATATTTTTTCTGTGCCATAATTGGGGTCATGCAAAGCATTATAGCATAGCATCTCTGTTAGCTTCATTTTTTTCTGAGGAAAACCCTTAAACAAACAGTCAGTTTTAATACAAAGCCTCGTGCCAAATGTCACACAGGTTCCTTTATTAACAGAGGTCTGCACAATATCAAAATGTATAAAACAAATGAAATGATAAACTGCCTGCATATATAGAATAAAAATGCTTCTTGAATAAAATAAAACAAATATCCCTTTCCTGCATAACAATTAAATTAAAATACACTGTGCAATTAATACAATGTAGACAGTAACAGGCAGACTTTTCCACTGAGGTTGACAGTTGTGCAAATAACAAAACATTTGTGCAAATCTCAAATAAAACATTCAAGTCAATTTGTCACAAAATAAGCTATATCAAAATTATAAAAAAAAATCTTTTTTTTTTTTTTTTTAATAATCGTTATAAACGATATTGTCTCGTACCAAATCGCGTTTGAAAATATATCGATATATGTTAAAATCTCGATATATCGCCCAGCCCTACCCTCATACAGTAATCATCACCAATGTTGAGCAGTTAGTTTGCATCCCATGTTTCCATCCTGCACCTACTCAGAGTAAACTGCACAACCTTTGGTATCATTAGGTTCTTTCAGACCCACAATCACAAGCTACAATTTAAGACCAAGTCTTCACTTTTTCATTCAGGTTGAGTGGATCTTGGAAAATCATAAACAGGAAAAGTGACGCATCTATTTGCATGGCCCAGAATAAGTCCCCCAAATCCTGAAAGAAAAAAACAGCTTTCCTAACACACAGACCCCAGACAAGCTACGGGTTTAAATGTTCCCAAAGCAACCTAAAACCTCTAGCTCAGAGAGTGGCAGCTTATGCTGCCTGTTTAAGCAAGAAAGCACTGAAAAAAACATCTGAAATTCAAAGCCCACGTCCTATTCTTGTGTGTCTGCTCATGTCACCAAATGTGGAGCATTATCCAGACTTCACAGGACAACTGCTGTATTTGTAAACCTCAATAAAAGCATAAAAAAGGCCCAACATATGCTCAATCACTTGAGAGTCACTAGACTGCAGAAGTTCTTCTGTCAGTGAAATGTCTGTTTACTTCAGGTAAGACTGCCCTCCACCCCCCGTCCTCTGCTGTGGCTGCCATGGTCTATGTTTAGAGTTGCTCGTCTGTTGAAACACTTTTGAAACCAACCGTGTCACTTCTGCACCCAGAAAACAGAAACAGATCCGCTCTTAGTCATTGCATCCATAGCACTTAATTGTTAAACAACAAAAAATGTTTAGGAAGAAAGCATTTATCACAGATTTTCATGAATTCTGTTTTGTATTGATGTAGTTATTGGGTGTTTTATGGGACCGGTGAATGTTTATACGTTTTGACTGTGATATTTTTGTCAGGTGTTTGGTTTGATCGCTGATTTCCACATGGTTAGGACACCTACACCGTCTAAGTTGGAAAGCTGACACTGTCAGCCACTTCCAGTCAAAACTAATGAGAAAAGAAGCATAAGAAAATCAGAAAATCTAACTTCTCTTCCAGGTCCTCTGTCTCTGGATGCCAAAAGTGAATAAAATGCATCACTCATGATTAACGTTTAATCAAGACACTTCATACACTGCAGCACCCACACTCTTCTTTTTAATCCAAATGATGCCACTTATGTTCATTTCGCGTCAACAGGTTATGTCATGGATCTCATTTGTACTTGGCAAGTCTGTTATCTGTCCTTGTTTATTACTGTGCAGCTGGATGTGGCTCTGCTGCCAATCATCTGAACCACTGCTCCACAGCTCCCCCTACAGGCGAACACAAACCACAACACTGGTGTAAGACGTCTGTTCACTGAGTCCGTGGCCACAGTAGACTTTTAGTCAAGACCACCTAAACCGAGACCAAGACACTACCAACACCAGAGAGTATCAAGACCAAGACTAGTTCAGCTCAAGACAGAGACCGAGACCGAGACCGAGACATTCATATGACGTTGTATTCAACTACAGCACAATAACACAGAGAAGTGGATGTCTTATGTTGAACTCACTATAAATGTTTTCATCCATCAACTGAGATCAGAAACGTACAACGGAGTATTAGGGCCAAACTAAGACAAAAAAAAGGGAAATTACGAGAATAAAGTCATAATATTATGAGAATAAAGTCGTAACATTACGAGTATAAAGTCATAATGTTGCGAGAATAAAGTCGTAATAGAATAAAGTCATAATATTGTGAAAATAAAGTCGTAACATTACGAGAATAAAGTCATAATGTTGCGAGAATAAATTCGTAATAGAATAAAGTCGTAACATTACAAGAATAAAGTCGTAATATTACGATAATAAAGTCGTAATATTACGAGAATAAAATCGTAATATTATGAGAATATAATTTATGAGAACTCTAACAGGAAGAGCATCTTCTCCCTGTGTTAAAATGAGGAATATTGAGCATCTTGTGAAGTTCTATTTATATATTTATAATATATTTAATATTACGACTTTATTCTCGTAATATTATGACTTTATTCTCATATTATTATGACTTTATTTTTTATTTTTTGTCTTAGTTTGGCCCTATTACTCCGTCGTAGATATGTGTGGTTACTGCACTACCGCTATTTCCACACTATTGGAGGATTGACTCCAGTACTTTTAATGATTTACACGACTACTAACTAGTCCCTAACTAGTCCTCTAGCAGAATAACCAGCCTCCAACACCCCCTCCACCTCAGAAACTACTAACTAGTCCCTAACTAGTCCCCTAACAGAATAACCAGCCTCCAACACCCCCCTCCACCTCAGAAAAGTCATGGATAGTAAATGTTACTTATATAAATTGGACTGAATTTGTAGATGAAACTTTTAATGAATTTTAAATATTAAAGATACACACAATTATCGACTTGAAATTGCATTATTTACCATTCTAGTAATCAAATTAAACCATATATGAGCATCACTGAAATGGACCTGATGCTTAATCAATCACAACGATGTGCAAAATATTATTCATATATTTATTCAAACAAGGCCGTTGTAAACACAAAACTGTAACTAAATCCAGATATACATGCAGATGCACCAAAACATTAAATCAAATACAAAATACAAATAGATTACAAAACTGTACATTAACAAAAGGGAAAACTGGTGATCACCAGATTCTGTCACCTTGGTGAGCAACGGCATCTCAATGATCCGAGTCTGAGACATGGCGAGACCGAGAGACCTGAGACAAGACCGAGACCACAAAAAGTGGTCTTGAGACCAAGACCAGTATCGAGAACTACAAGTCTGTGGCCACAGCGTCAAAAACAATCCAATGGGTGCAGTCGAAACAGCCTTGCACCTGCAGCTTTGACCCTTCAGTTCTCTTCACCGTCGTTACCACAGGCTTAGAGGTTTTTCCATTTCTGCTTGCAGGTTGAGATGAGATGAAGCAGGGAGCAGTGATATGTGTCTTTTATGTCTGTGTAGCAGTTAGGGCTGGGCGATATATCGAGATTTTAATATATATCGATATATTTTCAAACGCGATATGGTACGAGACAATATTGTTTATAACGATTAAAAATTTTTTTTTTTTTATGATTTTGATATGGCTTATTTTGTGACAAATTGACTTGAATGTTTTATTTGAGATTTGCACGAATGTTTTGTTATTTGCACAACTGTCAACCTCAGTAGAAAAGTCTGCCTGTTACTGTCTACATTGTATTAATTGCACAGTGTATTTTAATTAAATTTTTATGCAGGAAAGGGATATTTGTTTTATTTTATTCAAGAAGCATTTTTATTCTATATATGCAGGCAGTTTATTTCATTTATTTTATACATTTTGATATTGTGCAGACCTCTGTTAATAAAGGAACCTGTGTGACATTTGGCACGAGGCTTTGTATTAAAAATTACTGTTTTTTTAAGGGTTTGCCTCAGAAAAAAATGAAGCTAACAGAGAAGCTATGCTGTAATGCTTTGGGGGAAACCCCAATTATGTCACAGAAAAAATATTGATATATATCGAGTATCGCCATTTAGCTAGAAAATATCGAGATATGACTTTTGGTCCATATCGCCCAGCCCTAGTAGCAGTGGTCCGGAGTGTTTGAGACCCTTTCCACAAAAGTTCTGACTGTGATATTTTTCTCAGGCGTTTGGTTTGGTCGCTGGTCTCCTGTTCGCTTATGACACCTTCACCATCTTCCTCCAAATCAGAGCGAGCAGACGGCACACAGCAGCCTCTACTGGTGAGAGAAGCCTGCACTTTTTTTTGACACTCAAAAATGTTCTCTGTGACACTTTTCTGCTTTTTGTTGTAGACATTTTCTGTAATGTGCGACTGTTTGTTTTGCAGATGAAAAACTTTGAACTGTCCTTCCTGCAGACTGTTGCCCAGAGCAACAGGAGCGCTATGAAAGAGAGGAGCGAGTCTGGGAGGCCTTGGGAAGAGGATTTGGGTTGGGGGTGCTGAAGAAGGGTTTCCAAATACACACCCACAATATTTAAACACCACACAATTTTTGCAGGCTAATGTAAACCAAATATTGTAGACAAGTGCATTTTAACTTAACATAATGGTGGGAACTTGATCATTCTGTTTCATACACATTCATTTTGTCATTTACCACAACAACCAAGAAAATTCATAACATTACAGCGTTTGCTTGGTCTATAACCTTTGAAACATACGAACCTTCTTTTTTAGCATACAAATACGTTTAGTAACTATCATACTTTTTGAAGACATCTGTTCTCTGTTACATTTTTGATATTGTCACTAAAACAAAGGCTACTTATTTCAAGTATTGAAATTTAGCTGACTTCCACAAAAGCATCTACCAAACAAGCATCAAATCAACCTACTTATCTTAACTGATGACATGAACAAGAGCTTGGATTTGTGGCAAAAAACAACAAAAAAAAACATGGACCTAATGACACTGCTCGGCAGCAGCTGCAGTTACGTTAACCCTCTTCCGAACTCCAAACACGGACTGACGCTCAGCTGTCATGGATAGGAAGTCTTTCATGAGAGCCTTCATGTCTATAGCTTAGACATTCTGCAGTGAAATATGTGTCTCGATTCAAGCCACCATGCGCAGCTTAAACATGCGTGGCTACTTCGTATAATGTCTGATAACCACAATCCATCCATCCATCCATTTTCTTCTGCTTTATCCATAACCGGGTGGCGGGGGCAGCAGTCCTAGCAGAGTTGCCCAGACTTCCCTCACCCTAGACGCTTCCTCCAGCTCTTCCTAGGGGAGTCCGAGACGTTCCCAGGCCAGCCGAGAGACATATGGCGCTTTTATACTAGCACCTACTCGCCACGCCTCCACTCGCCTCCACTTGCCTCCTCTTGCCTTGTCCTCATTTGTTTTTAGACTCCCAGATCGAACTCCTCACCCTATCTCTAAGGGAGCGTCCAGCCACCCTGCGGAGGAAACTCATCTCAGCCGCTTGTATCCGCGATCTTGTCCTTTCGGTCACTACCCAAAGTTCATGACCATAGGTGAGGGTAGGTGCGTAGATTGACCGGTAAATTGAGAGCTTCGTCTTTCGACTCGGCTCCCTCTTCACCACGACGGTCCGGTACAGCGACCGCATAACTGCGGACGCTGCACCGATCCGTCTTTCAATCCCACGCTTCATCTTTCCGTCACTCTTGAACAAGATTCCGAGATACTTGAACTCCTCCACTTGAGGCAGGACTTCCCCACCCACCTGGAGAAGGCATGCCACCCTTTCCCGGTGGAGAACCATGGCCTCGGTCTTGGAGGTGCTGATTCTCATCCCTGCCGCTTCACACTCGGATTCAAACCCCAGCACATGCTCAAGGTCCTGGTCCGATGAAGCCAACAGGACAATATCATCTGCAAAAAGCAGAGATGAAATCCTGAGGTTCCCAAACCGGATCCCCTCCGGCCCCTGGCTGCGCCTAGAAATCCTGTCCATAAAAATTATGAACAGGACCGGTGACGAAGGGCAGCCCTGCCGGAGTCCAACATGCACCGGGAACAAGTCTGACTTACTGCCGGCAATGCGAACCAAACTCCTGCTTCGATCATACAGAGACCGGACAGCCCTTAATAGAGGGCCCCGGACTCCATACTCACCGAGCACCCCCCACAGAATGGCACGAGGGACAAGGTCAAATGCCTTCTCCAGATCCACAAAGCACATGTAGACTGGTTGGGCAAATTCCCATGAACCCTCGAGCACCCTGCGGAGGGTGTAGAGCTGGTCCAGTGTTCCACGACCGGGACGAAAACCGCATTGTTCCTCCTGAATCCGAGGTTCAACAATCGGCCGTAATCTCCTCTCCAGTACCCTGGCGTAGACTTTCCCGGGGAGGCTGAGAAGTGTGATCCCCCTATAGTTGGAACACACTCTCCGGTCCCCCTTTTTAAACAGAGGGACCACCACCCCGGTTTGCCACTCCAGCGGTACTGTCCCCTTCCTCCATGCGATGTCGCAGAGGCGTGTCAACCAAGACAGCCCTACGACATCCAGAGAGATACCCACAATGCACAGTGTAATCAAACACGTTTTGAAAAGTATTTTTCATTATTAAGAAACTGCATTAAACCATCTATATTGTTTATACAACAAACTGCAAGATTTTTAAAAAACATTTAAGACGTTTATTGTTGCATTTACTCATTAGGGTTTTTTGGTCAACTGGTGGGGGTGCTATGGCACACTGATCCAGCAGGGGGCGCTGCAGCCCCACGGCTATGCGAGGCAGTGAGGATGACGGACTGTAAAATGAGCAGGTCACAGTTTACTGTTAAACTTAATAACTACAGAGTAAAGATAAATAACATGTATTTTAAAGCTCGTTGTTGGGAGGAGCATGACATCGCCGGAGTTACTGGGACACAACACCTGCACGTTATCAATAGACCACTAACTAAAAAGGAAAAGTGTCACTTACAGATTTTCTTTATTTTTCTCAGCTGGATAAAACAATTCTTCTGCATTATTTAGTTTCCAGTGAAACAGTGCCTTTAAGTCCATTTTAAATCTTCTAGTTTGTTTTATACTACGCAGTAGTACAGTCCAGGTATTTTTGGAATATACTGAAAACATTCATTTATTGAGAAAAGTATTTGAAATGTTATCACTGTTTTGAGTATCAAAATATAATGTAGTACACTTGTTTCCTCAATGCTCTGGGGGTTATTTTGAGTAAAATGCATCATTTGTGGGATTTTTTTCTCTAATGCAGCTAATACAGCTCGTCATTTTGAAATAAAAATCGATCTTTCTTTGAGAAATCAATGTATTTGTTACAACAAGAATAGTCTTTTATATTATATCATCCTGATGTTTGGAAACAGGTTGGATCTCTAATATGTCTTCTGTCTTGTTACCACTAGATGGAAACATTCTGCAGCTTCATCCATCCATCTATTGTCTATACCTCTTTCATACTATACAGGGATAAAAGTGCTTCACAATAAAATAGTTTCACATTTAATCATAATTTCTAAATGAAAATCATAAGGGTCAAACACATTTCATGAAGAAAGAACAGCATTTAAGAAAAAGTATAATGAAAATCCTTCAGTAACTCAAAGCTTTTTTTTTTAAAAAAAAGAAGAAAGAAGGAGATCAGTCCTATTCATGCAGCATAGAAATGTGAGCTTTCCTCCAACAATATCCAACAGAAAACAACTCTTAGTTCTGCTTCCGTGGTTTTCCACAGAATGGGTGGTTGTCCCTCACCGTTATATCATCTCCACTCTACTTCCTTTTCTATAGTTTCCAACAGCTTTCAGTGTGAAAGTTACGGGTTTTCTCTTCCTCTTGTCCCCACACCTTTCTTGTTTCTCTCCGTCTTCCTCTTTCACTCTCACGCATCCTCTAAGCCTGGGGATAGAACTGTTTACTGCAAATGAAAATCTGCTCAAGGTTCATTTTTAGTTGTTTCTTTTTTAATAATAATTAGCTCTATTTTATTCTCTTCTGTGGTATTGTATTGTCAAACGTCTTTGTGTGTCCTGTAAGGCGCTATGATGTATTGTTATTATTATTATTATTATTTGGTAAAGGTTTGCCCATTGCCATAGTAACCAAAAGCTTCCTCAGGCATTTTTTTTAATTAGCTCAAAGTTTTGAGAAATGTCATGTTTCAGCATGCAGACTATGTCTTATTTACTCACTTGCACAATTTTCCAAAATAAACATTTAGAAAACAGACAGGCTTACGTTTCTTTTTACATTTTGCTACCATCCATCCATCCATCCATCCATCCATCCATCCATCACCTGCTTCAGTCCTGTTCAGGGTCACGGGCGTCTGCTGGATCAGCTATCGGTGGATTTTTTTTCTTTATCCTTTATTTATCCAGGAAAGTCCCATTGAGATACAATATCTTTTCTGCCAGGGAGTCCTGGTCAAGATGGCAGCAGAAAAATAAATTCAGTTTCCTATAAAAGAAAATACATACAAGGACAAGTAACTTTACAAAAAAATTAAAACATATCAAAACAAGAAACAAACAAACATAAAACATACAAGGATCAGAAAGCTAAAAAGAATTCATGACAAATAATGGCACTTGGTTAAAAACAATGACATTGTTCTGTGAAAACTGATTTTAACATATGTTTGAACATGTTAAGAGAGGGTAATTATTTAAGGTTGAGTATGTGTTGTAGCTCATTCCAAGCTTGCAGTGAATAAAAGGAAAAGGCAGATTTACCAACTCTGTTCCAGTGCTTGGGACCATGAGGAGAATTTTCTCTGATGATCTAGTGTTATAGCTTCTATAGTAATATTTTAATAAATTGGATATGTACAGCGGTAGTTTACCCAGTAATGCTTTTGCAATAAATATTAACATATGTGTTTTTTCTCCTTAGACTCAGTGAAGTCCATTCAACCATTTGATACAAATTACAATGATGTGTACGTGCACTTGAACCAGTTAATGCAGTGGCGCACCCTGAACAGGTTATTGGTCCAAAACACAAAGAAAAACAACTAATCACGCATTAATTCACAATCGCCAATTGATCTTCTGTGTTTGGGGGGGCGGCGAGTTAGGAGATGTAAGGGGAACAAGCAAACGCTACACAGACACGCCCTGGGAGGACACGAAGCAGGGTAAGACTAACCAGTAACCGAAACATGACGGCAGCCAGTACCACAAAGTGCCTACAGAGGATATTGTCATGTATGAGTCAAGTAAACAAGGAGTACAGTTGATTGAAGTTTGTGGCAGAGTGGAGGAGCTGCAGCCACTCAGGCTGACGGGACACAGGTGTGTCCCATCAGCCTCTCCACCCTGCCAGCCTTGATAAGGAGGACTGGGAGACTGCAGCTGGGTTCGGTCAGTTGGAGGAGCTGCTGCTGAGGAGCTGTGTGTTGCTTGGGCACATGTGGGTGTGAGTTGCTGTAATAAAAGGGTCTGCACTAAACTCCGTGTCCTCTCTATCCTGTCGGTCGGGCCCCCGTAGCACTCGCACTGCTACAAAGTTCATTTGGAATCTCTCTAAATCAGTCATGTGGCTACAAACATGGCAGCTCTTCCCAGTGTTCAATGCAAGAGGAGAACTAATCCACAACCCTATGTGGTTGAAAACCTCCCAGCAGAAATGGTTTATGAGTGATTTAATTTGCTAATTATTTTTGTCGGACAAGAATATTTAGGTTTTTTTAAATAACTGACATGTTACGGTGATTCCTTTTGCCTTTATCAACGTCACTAGATGGTGTGCGTGACCCGCCATTTATCAGCTGAAATTAAAAGGAGGCGGGACTCACCTGTGAGATTGACAGGTGAGTCCCGCCCTCTACTGTCTGCCCCCCCTCCTCCTCCAGGATTCTGCTACAGGTGGGGAAGAGCATGCAGGCTCCCTCGCCCCCCCCCCCCCCCCGGTCTCTATAGCCCCCCTGATCCAGCGCTGGTGTTTGCTGTCTTCGGTGCGGACGACTCTGGCCAGTCCATGATCTGGTTTTCCCTTCTGCAGTGATCGGTGACTTGCAGTGGTCCTGTTGGCCTTTTCCTTTGTTGCTCTTTTTTGTCTTGTTGCTTTATCCTTCTCGAATTCCTTTTTATGTTCTTCCTTCCTTTTAATAAAGCTCCCCCCCGTATCCCCGATTTTATTGCATGACTGGCATGGTATTTCGTAATTGGTGTTGCATTTGTTTTTCTAGGTGTATTTTGTCCTGAGGATGAACCCATATCTGGCGAAGTGTTGTGTGTGGTTTGACGGGTGTGTTTATATATGAGTCTACTGTCTGAAGAAATCTGAACTTCTCAGGTATATCTATGGATGAAGGAACACTACTATCCAGCTAAACATCTCCAAGACTGAGCTGTTGGTGATCCTAGCCCATAGTCTATCCAGAACAATGTCAGCATCCACATCGTCTCCTCGTCCTCCTGTCCTGCCGAGGTTGCAGGAGACCTGGGAGTCCTGATCCATGACCTTTTGTCCTTCTCCCCCTCCGTGGGGCTTTTGTATCTCCAACCCGGGGTTTACTCATCCCAACATGTCACACAACTCTTGGTTCAGCCATGATCCTCTCTCTCCTGGATCACTGCAGTCCTCTCCTAGCAGGTCTTCCAGCAAGGTTCACCTCCAGCAGACGGTCAAACATAAGTCTGGTGACCAACCAAACATGAGGCTCATGGTCTCCCTGAAGTCCACTGGTCTCCCTGAAGTCCACCGGTCTCCCTGAAGTCCACTGGTTACCCTGAAGTCCACTGGTCTCCCTGAAGTCCACTGGTTACCCTGAAGTCCACTGGTTACCCTGAAGTCCCTTACCCTGAAGTCCACTGATCTCCCTGAAGTCCACTGGTCTCCCTGCAGTCCACTGGTCTCCTTGAAGTCCACTGGTTACCCTGAAGTCCACTGGTTACCCTGAGCTGCTGAACAAAGCTGGCTCTCATTGGTGGTTTCAACTGGTGCAGAGCTTCAGGTTGATGCAGTAGCGGAACATGTCAGAGCCTGGCCGGGTGGCGGGGCTTATGACCGGGCCCTTTGCAGTCTGGAGCCAGTTAAATAGCACTAACATCGTCTCCCGTTCATCTGGACCACTTCACTTTTGGAGGCTGTTGAGGAATTACCAAACCATTTCAGAAGTCTGCTTTGTGGTATATGAGTTTTTATTCAGCCGGCGGTGGGCGGATCTACACAGACCAAAGTCTGGTTGATATGCCGACCCAGATTGATTTGGCCACAGGGTTTTTATACAAAAGTTCAATCAACAATGACAGGAATAAACCAGCCCAGTGAGAGACAGTCAGAGGTGTGATCCTTAAGCTTTGGGACCACCCCTGAGGGATCAGGAAGTCCATATATGGTCTTGTCTCTGTAGGGGCTGGAAGTCGAATCCACTCCCCCGGTGACTGTCTCAGCAGGGATGCAAGACGCAGGAACTTGTGAGACAATAGGCCACAGACGAAAATCACCCCATGGGGTGCTCTAGTGTTCCAAGTCTGTTTGAGGCAACTTCCAAGGTGTGATAGGAAGTTGAAGCTACTTAAAAGGTGTTGAGTCCAGTTCAAAGCCCTGCAGGAGGTAGGACTGGGGCAACCTGCAAGGCGTCGTTGTCCCTGCAGGGGGGCCAAGCTGTCACAATGCTTCATCAAGGCTCATCCCTTTTCAAGGTTTAGTTTCATTCTGACACCAGTTTCATTTAGACACCATGTTACGTTAATCTAAGCTTAACTATCTTAAAAAAACGAGATAGAGAGAGTGACTTGCCGTTTACTTCAACTTCCTTAGCAACTGTGACCAATGACAACACATCCGGGTCCCTACATACTAACCACCAGCCCCCTAATTGGCTGAGACATAACCAGGTTTATACTGTACTGCAACAGGTCTGATTACTTTACACAACAAGATAGTCCAACAAACCACAAAAACAACAAAAACATAGCCTAATAAAACGAATACATTTCAGACACAAATTCAAGGCATTTGTAGGAGTTCAGCAGCACGGAGCCTCCAGATCTCTCTGAAATCACCACCTGATCCACTTCAACTAATGACAGTAGTGGAGTAAAATTGGAATGGCGGCCCATAAATTCACATACAAGTTCAAATTCAATTTGAAGTATTGTGGCCTACTCACCACTACTTGAAGAGTACTCGGCCAGGGGCCCGGGGATGAAGTGCTGCTAACAACGTCAGGTTCGTCTCCCACGGGAGGAGGATTAAGGTGAAAAAAATATGCGTCTAACTTGGACAATTTGGCTTTTTCTTGCTCCCTTTTTTCTTTTTCTTTGCGTTTTATCGCTCCACTTTTGTGTTTCTAACTCCCGCTCATGTTTAGGCTGTAAGATTACTGCGCTCTGTTGACAAGTGATCGATGATGAAGTATGACGTTGATAGACGGCTGTGGATGACCAACGATTTTACCGAAAATACATTTGGAGATTCACTTTCAATTTTTGTTTAATGTTAACTGTGAGTGTGAAAATCTCAGCATAACATATTATACAATGCTTTACACCTAATATGAACCAAGTGGTGCCCCATTGGGCCCCGGGCCGGGGCAGTACCGCCCCCACCAGCCCCCCCTGAAGCCCCGCCCGTGGGGTTGATGTCAGATCAGGGAAGTCCTGCTCTACTTTCATTAAACTCTTGAGGACACATATCCTAACCTCTTCTGAAATCTTAACTCGTGCAATTTATAATTTCATCTAACTTTTTCTTTTATTGAGTTACAACGTCATGCCAGGGTGTCTATCTATAAAACCGTCTGCTGAATGAGTAACGTCCAGATAATAAGCTATATCCATCAATAACGCAGATTTTTCTTTCTAAATTGTTGGAAGAATCAGAGAAGTGGAGACAGTCCTCCTCTCGCTCCTCCCTCCTCGCAGTTTTACGGGTAATCTTTCTCAAAGATCTTCAGCAGAAGTTGATTCATCCGTTCAGCTGGAACAGCAGAGGCGGATCTCTCTGCAGGATTATTTTATTCTCTGTAGCCTACATTTACTTCCTAACGAAAAGCATCTCCGCTCTGTGAGGCACCAACATGTCAGACCCCGCCGCGTCCAGCGAAGACTGGCTGGTGAATCTGACTAGTTATCTGAAGACCCGGAAAGGTTTGATCCTGGCAGCAGAAATAGTAAGTTCACTCACAGGAGCGGGACATGTGCAACTTTGAGCGTCGGTGCTTCTCTGCTGGGACCAACTGACAAAGTTAGATTTGTGAAAAGATTCGTGCTTTCAACTGATCATGTGTTGTTAAAGCTTTTTTGTCAAGGCGGAATGAGGATTTTAGTTCTCCTGTCACTTTTCTCAGGTAATCTGGTCCTGGAATGACACGTTTGGGGTTCACACCTGTCTGTCACTTGTGTTTCACAGTTTCATGTGATGCCAAAAAGTCAAAAAGTTGAGCTTTCACATTAGAAATACGAGGTCCTGTGTTAACTTTATAATAACAGGTTTACCCAACCTGCTATTCACTGTACTTTTATAATCCACACAGAATCACAGGCTCAGTCCCGTCACTGCAATCGCCTCATTGACTACGTTTACATGCATCAATAACCCTTTTAAAACCTGAATATTGGCAATAACCCGAATTTTGACTGCATGTAAACGTAGTCAGTGTTTTATAATAATCCCTAAGCACACTATGTGGATATTTGATAGTTTTATTAAGTATATTTAGTATTTCCATGATTTGTATCTTTTACTGTCCTTATTGTGCTCAGCTGTGTTTTTTTTAATAATTATAGGGTTTAGGCTATTTACACCTGGGTGGAAGTACTGATGCGTAGGCTATTTACACCCTGGTACAAATATCAATGTATGCTATTTGCACCCATATATTATTAGAAAAAAAAATGTTAAAAAAATATTTATTAAAAGAAAAAATCCATCAACTGATTGACGGGTATTCACACCACGTTTGATAAACTTCATTTAATCTCTTCAAAATATCTTACAATGACATAAGAGCAAAAATTGGTCATACAAAAGTGTGAGAGCAGATGTTTGCCTGGCTATATTGTTGGTTCCAATTTTAGAGTGGTGCACATGGGCAAGTGAAAAAGCGCCTTCTGTTGCAGACACGTTGGTGCACATGCGCATGGGCAACGCGCATGTGCACATGTCAACTCATATCTTCATATGTCAACAGGTGTGAATGGCTCAGCTAGTGGGGGCTTGCTATTTGTACCCTGGTGCAAATAGTCACTCCGTTATTGTAATTCCAGCCACATATACTACAGTGCAATGAGATAACGTTCCCTGAGAAGTGTCAGTGTAAACAAATGTCAATAGGACAGAATGGGAGAACAACAACAATACAAAATAAATAAACCAAATGCTCCATACCAAATGTATCACACACAACATGCACTTACAGTAGAAAAAGTAATACACTATAGGAATATAAATATTAAAAAACACAGATGAACAATAAGGACAGTAAAAGATAAAAAATATTGAAATACTAAATATACTTAATAAAACTAAATCAAATATCCACAGAGTGTGTTTAAGGATTATTATAAAACGATGAGGCGCCTGCAGTGACGGGACTGAGCCTGTGATTCTGTGTGGATTATAAAAGTAAATGTGTATGAAATTGAGCAGACCTGAAAAGTAAAATGTTTGAAGTTTAGATCTTAATATTTCAATATTTGTACAGTTAAGTTGTTTGAAATTCAGTGTGCTTGTAGTGATTGTAGTTGTGAAGATATGAGGTATTAGGTGAAATTATGGAAGAATACATTTTTATAGTCTCTGCAACAGAACCTGAAGTAAAAAAAAAGAAAAAAGTGTTTCATCCTTTTCTTTTATAGTAGCCTAAGAGTATAGTGTGTAAATATTACGGTGGAAGTTTGGGTGTAATCAAGATAATGAAATAAATATATGAAGAAAAAAAATATCTGCATTATCTCAAATCTCATATCTTTCTGTTTTTGAGCCGCATTGAGCGGGCATGAAATGTAGGAGCGGCTGATTTGACCACGCAAGAAAGACGGCTGCTTGACCGCAGTCCGTGTGGGATCAATGAATTATATCTTTATCTTTATCTATAACTCCGCCAGGTTTCTCCATTTGTACTCCATACCACACCCTTATATGTGGAACATTTATGAGCATTTGGTGTGGAGATAAAACAACGCATCTGTCCGTCTTTCCATCACAAGCTCATGGTTCCTTCGCACTGAAAGAAGAAAGAAAGAAAGCTTCCCTTAGTACTCCCACAATGGGGAAATTCTTTTTCTGTATTTAACCCATTTTCTAGTTGAACTAGTAGCAGTGGTCTGCCATGCTATGGCACGGCGCCCGGGGAGCAGTAAGGGTTAAGGGCCTTGCTCAGGGGCCCAAGGTGGTTGCAATCCAGGGGCTTGAACCTGGGTGCTCCAGACTCCAGCCCTCCTCTGTAACCACTTTTTAACCCCCTTTGACCTTAGTTAGAAAATATACAAACTCTCAAAGAGGATAATGGACAAATATCATTTAAATGCAATATGAAAAGAAAGGGAAAAAAATTGGGATTCTTGTAAGGAATACAAAAAACAAAAAACAAGGCGCTCTAAAATTAAAAGGTGCATATGAGTAACAAAATAAATTAAGCATTTAAATTCAAATAATGGAGCATAGAAAAGGAGAGGAATTATTAAATTAGAATAACAAATAACGAGCAATGACTTATTTTACTTGCATTTTTGTTTCCTACTCTTTTGAGACATGTGAAAAAAATCTTAAAATCGTTAAGGAGGGTTTACAATTTCTCCATTTGGCACAATGAATATGGTACTTACCCAGTAACAAAATTATATTAATAATATCAGAAATAGAAAATTCCAAATCATCCATGAAGAAAACAATATGGCTTAATTCAAAAGGTGGAACATTATTAATTTTAAGAGATATCTAATTGTGTAAGTCTGTCAGGGGGGTATCAGATGTTTCCCCATCATGAACCGCTTCGCTTTGTGACGTCATCGCCTGTTACAGGATGCTCTGGAGCGCCTTTTTTCAAGCTGTTACATAATCATATGAGATGAATGATAAGCGCAACAGTTGTGTTCAGGTTAAATAGCGTTGTTGGTCTTGCGTAATATGGATAGTTAGGGCTGCATGAGAGTGCATGAGTGTGCACATGAGTGTCTTATATTTGACTATGTTCATCTCATTAGACGATCACATATAAAGTGTGTTTGTTGTTTTACTTTGTGACTGATTTATTTGAGAGCACATCATATATGTGGACATATTTAGGCCTGCTTTGAACTACTGCTGACTTTTATGTTAAAGCAGTTACTAACATATTTTTTTACTCAGCGTTCCATATAGATTAAGAGACACGTGGTGTGTTATAGGCTACTGACGACCGTGTTTTATACTGAGAATAATGTTTTTCAATGTTTGTGGGGTTGCAACCCTCAGTTTGATGAAAATAAATGTTGTGCACCCAGTCTTTGCTGGTGCACAGCCAATGCCTTTTTTCATGCTACGCCACTGGTTTAGTTAAATGGAAAACCACCCCATACCTGGCCACACGGGTGGAAATGGAAGAACTTTAGCAACACCAGCCATCTATAACGATAAAGGTTAGTATGAGTTCAAGGAAACCCCCACTTCCTGTGTGTTTATGTTGTATTTGAGTACCGTTTCACTGCTTTAGTTTGAGTTTCACAGCAGTTCTCCTCACATGTGATCCACCTTCACGCTTTGCATAACTTCTAAATCGTCCATGTTCCACATAACTGTGCCTTTTTTATTATCCATGTTACATTTTTCCTCCATAGTTGTAAATTATAAATTAGTCTTGAGACTTTACATAGTTTACGACACAAAGCATCCAATTCAATTCCATTCAATTTTACTTGTATAGCGTCTAATACAACAAAGTTGTGTCTAGACGCTTTCCAGAGACCCAGATCATGACCCCGGAGCAGTTATTACATAAACAATATCAGCATCTAGAATTGACTTCATTGTTATAGATTGAACCTATACAGCATGTTAAGTATTGGACCTTTTGTAAAGTTTTTCCTCTATTTTCTCTGAGGAAGTAGAAACTGGTGTGAGGTGTAGTCCTGGGAACAGAGAACTGATGAACCTGGTTCCTGGTGAACTCTTTCAGACCAGCGTCGCTCTTCACCGTGGACCTGATATCCTGTGAGGGAAGTTGTCTGTGAGGATGGATGTCTAAAATAGCTTACAACACAGGGTAGACGGCAGGGAAATGTGGAGCTGAAACACTCACATACTATATTCTATTTATGGTGATTTACACTTTCACTGGAAATGGACTATTCATCCCAGCAGCCAGGACTCCAGGAGCCTTTTATGTCACGGCTCAGACAGGACAGAGAACCCAAATGCACAACACCAGGCAGAATCAGAGTCCAAGAGGCTTTATTCGGGTCCAAGGCAGGCAGGGGTCAAAACCGGGTAGTCAGGCAGATCAGGCAAACAATCCGAAGGGGCAGGCAAAATCCAAAAAACCAGGAGTCATGCAGGGTCACAGGCAGGCAGGCAGGCAGGCAGGCAGGCAGGCAGGCAGGCAGGCAGGCAGGCAGGCAGGCAGGCAGGCAGGCAGGCAGGCAGGCAGGCAGGCAGGCAGGCAGAAACAGAACATGACATGAAGGCTGGAAAGCAAGGCAAAAACACTCAACGATCTGGCAACTGGTATGAGGAAATGGGCCGGTATATGAAGGGGAAACTGATGAGGGAAACCAGGTGTGGAGCTGGGCCGGGGAAGCACAGGTGAAGGGAATGAGGGTGATGAGGGTGGCAGGATCCAGACGACAGGAGAGTCAGTAACACAGTAAAAAAAAACATGAAACTGTGACCGTGACATTTTAACCTGGAAAACCAAAATTCTGCATGTAGTAATCCCGATCATATGCAGGACATTTGAAACTGCAGAGCAGCATACAGCTCGCTCACTCGTGTAGTGACATCAGGTCACATCAGGACTGAGTTAAGTTGGAACAGTGAGACATGTATTGGCTAATTTTCAGCCAACAACTTTAGTGACTTTGTTCTTTGTTGCTGTTGCTTTTTATTCTACTTTTCTAACTTAAAATACAGGATTCAGGATAGGTGGAGAGTGGAAGTTGTCTAAAAATTGACGATAAGCAGAAAGAGGGATGGAATAGAAGGCTTCTTTCTTCATCACTCAACAGACAGGATTTCCACATTTGTAACCAAAACAAACAAAGTGATTTTGCATCGCAACTGTTGCAGTTAAGTGAGTCCCATGTGTCACATGTTGTTGCCGACTATAATCGATCAGTTGTGCACAACAATTTCCCGCCAGTCACTTGAAAAGAGCAGAAAAACAGGTCTATTTTTTTTTTAAGTTTCTCATTCATGATGTAAACTAAAAACAGATCAGACCAATCACAATATTGTACTGTATGAACTTAAAATGCACAAACTGGGACATAAAGGAAATAAGTGGGAAATGTACTATATATGTTGTTGTAAAGTCTATCCAGCTTTTGTTGGTGCTAAATTTGCTTTTGTCATCACAGAAATATCAAACTACCATATTCTAGCCTCAGCCATTCAGAATCCAGCACCACACTCACAAAGATTTTTGGTTGTCATTACATGTCTATGTCATGTTTGACTTTAATGGTGAAGTTTGTTTCACAAATGAGATTTTAATCAACTAAGTACACTTACAACTTACGTGGTCTTTTGTGTTCTGCTGCAAACTTTGCTGTTCTCTATTGTTTAAATTGTGTTTTTGTATTTTGATTGTTGTACGGCGACCTTGAGTGCCAAGAAAGGCGCCTAACAAATGAAATGTATTATTATTATTATTAGTATTATTCACACCTTGAATAAAATGGTGTTGAATGCAGAGCTCTTTGAGGCTCCACTGTCTGACTGCATTTTACTGTCACACCCAGAAATAACACAAAATAAAAGCATATCAGATGGGTTGCACAGTGGCTTGGTGGTTAACAATGTTTTATTGCAGCTGTGAGTGGAACCCGGATGGAGCGTTGACCTGTCCATGGAGTACCTTTTATGATGGATGGTAAATGGCTTACACTTGTATAGCGCTTTCCAGCTGTACTCCTACAGCCCCAAAGCGCTTTACACTGTAGACATTCACCCACACATTCACACACACACACACACACACTCACACACTCACACACCGGTTGTCTGCGGAGCTGCAATACTTGAACCACTGACCTCCAGGTTCACGGGCGAACGCTCTACCAACTGAGCCACCTATGGATGGAACAGCATACAACAAATAAATCAATATAGGCTCAGCATTACTGTATAACTTCACCTTTCTTTTAAGTGACAGAGGTTTTATTGTTTTATGGTTGCATAAGGCGAACTCTAAGTTAATTATAAATGCTAATGTGACACTCATCTTCAAATTTACCATCTTGAAGGTGATTGGTTGCGGTTCAAGACATTAGTCCGAGTTCACCACTCACTGTCACAAAATCATATTCTCTGTTCATTCCCCTGCAAATCCAGCGGTAGATGATGTATTTTACTTTGAGTGCTAATAAATTATAGAGGCGTTGCTATTCTTTCTTTCAATAGAAAAACATACAAAGAAATATTAAAAGTGTGCCATAATAAGTTGATAAATTGAAAAGCTTCTTGTTAAAGTCATTTTTCAATCCACCATACCATACATACAGTTAGAGCTCCTTAATGAGAAAACGTAACTCACATATGTACTTTCTTGTCATAAAAATAGTTACTTGCCTCTCTGTTGGCCTGTTTTAAGTGGGTTGTGCATTAAAAAAATTACAGATTTTAAAGTGTATCAAATTATATTTGGATTTCATTTGTGTATTTCCCTTCAGTGCATAATGACATGATTGTTGTGCTGTAATGCTTCAAGACATGTGCATTTTAAATGCAGCACACCACTTTCCTTGGCAAAGGTGTGCTACAGGATGGGAAGACTAGTTTTTGTTAGTTTTTAATAGCTTTTATTGTGCCAGCTAACAGGGTCTGAAGGATGCCGTGAGTGCTTCAATGTTTGTGAAACTGTTTTTTTCTCTCTCATACCGTACATTGCTGAAGCAGCCCTTATGCACGTATTGCTTAATTTTAGCTCCTATAGCAGAAATGTAGGTTTAAGCTGAGAGGAGGAGCTGCTTCTGAAAAGGTCGGTTTCCCAGAATTAAAAGTGAAAACACAAAAGTTTCATAGTTTCGGATGGAAATGTAGACAAAGCCTTAAAGAGCCCACATGGTTTTTCCCCTTCTGTGAATCGTGTCACATAAGCACGTAGAAGTTATTCCCCTCCACTAAAGACGCAGCCCCTGAACTGCCTGACCAGCCGTCATAATTCTTTTCTATTGGGTATAAAGACTCAGTCTGGCTGTCGTGTAGCGAGCTCTCCAGTAGGCAGTAACAACTTACACCATCCTAACTCTGGATGCCACTGGATACTGTGGCAGGGTGGAGAGGTTCAATTCAATTCAATTCAATTTTATTTATATAGCGTCTAATACAACAGAGTTGTCTCTAGACGCTTTCCAGAGATCCAGAACATGAACATGACCCCCGAGCAGTTATTACATAAACAATGGCAGGTAAAAACTCCCCTAGTGGGAGAAAAACCTTAAGCCAAACAGTGGCAAGAAAAACTCCCCTTTAGGAGGGAAGAAACCTTGACCAGGACCAGGCTCATAAGGGGGGACCCTCCTGCCGAGGGCCAGACTGGTGGGTCAGGGACGGCAACAGCACAGCAGGCAGGTGGAAGCAGCAACGGGATGACCAGGGGTGGGGACCGCAGGCCAGCACGCAGCTCCCGAAGCTCCGGCCCAATCAGCAAGTCCCAGAGGTTGATGGGACACACGCACCTGTGTCCCATCCGCCTGAGTGGCTGCCGCGCAGCAATGGCCTGGTATGCTGAGGTGCTTGTGCACATGTGTGGCGGTGAGGTTCAATACCGTTTTTCTCGATCATTTTGGCCCATTTTTCCATTCACAGTTTACTTTTTCAAAACAGCTCACACAAAGCCCTTAACAGAAGCTGAAATAACCAAAACACTTTATGCTGTTTGCAGAATGACACCACTTTCTCAAAACTTGTCACACATCCATCAAAACCAAACTTTTCCATCAAAACCTACAATTTTTTCTCAATTGAACATGTATGTTTTCTCATTTATTTAACAATGGATAACAAAGTTGAAACCACAGCTATCAATATCAACTTTTGTTCAACACCCTCATAGTATTGACTATTTTACAACTGACAACATACTACAATTTGGGTTTTGTATTGAGCACTCTAACTTAGTTATATAACTTAGAAATATACTGTCACAGAGTATTTACAGTAAAATCAGAAAATGTGTATACAGTAAAATATTGTAGATGTGTTTTTGTATTGCTGAAGTTCCTGTCAACACCATTGATTTACATTTGTTCTACTGTGTACAAAATGGCAAGATTCTGACAGAAAAATATTTATTGCAGTACTTGTCACATGCACATACTGTAAGCAATCAAAATGACAGGGTTCAATATGCAGTACAACAAAGGTCAATTCTCAAAGAAAGTACTGTAAATGAAACACAATGAAATGAAACCCTGTAAGTATGAAAAAAATAAAAATACAGGAAAATTACGCATTGTCGACACGGGCATGACGATCAGGCCACATGTCCTCGTCCACATGTTCTCATCCACGTCCTCCTCCATCCATGCTTGGTGTCAACTTCAAACTATTGACCTCTTTGATAGGTTGAGGACTACTTGCTTTGTTTTGCAAAGAGAGTTCACACAGGTGCTGATATTTTTTAGAATTGAGGGAGCAGTTCCAATTGGCTGCTACAAAGTGTCTGCAATGTGTTGCCATGGTAAATCAGTTATGTTTTGTGTCTCTTTGTGAGAAGTGTGTTAACTGTTTTGAAAAGTGTATTAAAAGTCAAAGAAAATTGTGTGAAAGCAATGAGAAATAGTTAACTGATTCGCCAGAGAGGACTCTTGCTGTGCAAAGAAGGTGTGAGCATTAGATAAAGTTGACCCATGATGTGCAAAATGTGTCAAAGCAATCGAGAAAAACTGTAAAAAGGGTTTTGCACTAAAACTCCGTGTCCTCCTCTATCCTGTTGGTCGGGCCCCCGTAGCACTCGCCCTGCTACAGATACAAACAATCACACGAGTCCAGCATGTCACGGCAGCCTTCTTGGTTTCTCTGAGTAGTGGCCCTTGAGCCATCGCATAAGACCCCACCCTGTTGCGCAAGTGTGCTCACTCTGCACGAGGTCATGGTCTTATCTTTTCTTCTTATTTTCTTATCTTTTCTTGCTTTTTTTATACATGTTTGAAATAAATAAAAACGAACGAACGAATGGTAATGGCGGGCCGAACTAACCTGAGCCACAAAATGTGGAGAAAAAAAGTAAAAATGTGGAGAAAAAAAGTAAATATGTGGAGAAAAAAGTAAAAATGTTGAGAAAAAAAGTCAAAATGTGGAGAAAAAAGTCGAAATGTGGAGAAAAAAAGTCAAAATGTGGAGAAAAAAAGTCAAAATGTGGAGAAAAAAGTCGAAATGTGGAGAAAAAAGTCAAAATGTGGAGAAAAAAGTCAAAGTGTGGACAAAAAAGTTTAAATGTGGAGAAAAAAGTCAAAATGTGGAGAAAAAAGTTGAAATGTTGAGAAAAAAGTCAAAGTGTGGAGAAAAAAAGTCAAAATGTTGAGAAAAAAGTCAAAATGTTGAGAAAAAAGTCAAAATGTGGAGAAAAAAGTGTAAATGTTGAGGAAAAAAGTCAAAATGTGGAGAAAAAAGTCAAAATGTTGAGAAAAAAGTCAAAATGTGGAGAAAAAAAGTCAAAATGTAGAGAAAAAAGTCGAAATGTGGAGAAAAAAGTCAAAATGTGGAGAAAAAAGTCAAAGTGTGGACAAAAAAGTTTAAATGTGGAGAAAAAAGTCAAAATGTGGAGAAAAAAGTTGAAATGTTGAGAAAAAAGTCAAAGTGTGGAGAAAAAAAGTCAAAATGTGTAGAAAAAAGTCAAAATGTGGAGAAAAAAGTCAAAATGTTGAGAAAAAAGTCCAAACACAAAGCCAGTGGCTGCCTCACACGCTATGTTGGATCAACCGACTGACGAATGGTTATGGCGGGCCGAACTAACCTGAGCCACAAAATGTGGAGAAAAAAAGTAAAAATGTGGAGAAAAAAAGTAAATATGTGGAGAAAAAAGTCAAAATGTTGAGAAAAAAGTCAAAATGTTGAGAAAAAAGTCAAAATGTGGAGAAAAAAGTGTAAATGTTGAGGAAAAAAGTCAAAATGTGGAGAAAAAAGACAAAATGTTGAGAAAAAAGTCAAAATGTGGAGAAAAAAAGTCAAAATGTGGAGAAAAAAAGTCAAAATGTGGAGAAAAAAGTCGAAATGTGGAGAAAAAAGTCAAAATGTGGAGAAAAAAGTCAAAGTGTGGACAAAAAAGTTTAAATGTGGAGAAAAAAGTCAAAATGTGGAGAAAAAAGTTGAAATGTTGAGAAAAAAGTCAAAGTGTGGAGAAAAAAAGTCAAAATGTATAGAAAAAAGTCAAAATGTGGAGAAAAAAGTCAAAATGTTGAGAAAAAAGTCCAAACACAAAGCCAGTGGCTGCCTCACACGCTATGTTGGATCAACCGACTGATGTATCAGCAACCGTAATATTTTTTTTATATTTGTAATATTTTATTATTTTTAACTTTCAAGAGAACTGTACCAGATATCTCCATAAAACCACTGGTTAGTATCCAATAGCATTCAAGACAACTAAGTAATAGTATAATATTATAGGGATTTATGTTTTTCTGATAAATGAGAGAAAAGTGAAGGAGTCCTATATGTTCTTATTACCAAAAAGTACAATTTCCGCCTAAACTACAGGTATGATTACAGTACTATATTTCACTATTTTCTCAGGTAAATCATTTTCTGACTGTTTGATGATGGTGGACAGCCACCTGGTTCAATCCTCAGCAAGTTTGATGCAGAAAAGAGTGAGCATTCTCAAGCTATGGGCTTTTTTTCCTCACTTTTCCCATATTCGAACTGGCCAATTTGGCCCCTTTTCAGGGTTTGGAGTACCGGTAGTTCTAAAGAAGAGCCAAAAAAACTAATTTCCCCCCAAAATCAAAAATCACAACATCCAATTTCACTAATAGGAGACCCTAAAGATAATAAAAATCATTGTTGTGGTTGGTTCTACCTCGGGTAGAGGTATCTCGAAAACTAAAGCCTTTTTTGAGGACTTGTTCCTATAGTTCAACTGGCTGCAGCCCCCATTTCACTTTGTAAATATCTCCATTACATTGCAAAGTGAACAGACAAAACTGCAAACTTAACTGATTCTCTTCATGATTTGCTGTCCGGGATCACTACATATCCTCCCCCGGGCCTCGCGACCACAACAGGAAGATACCAGACGGATGCACCTTAACGACAGCGTACACCATGACATGACAACGGAGCCACAAGCGTTGCTGACGTTTTGCGTCCCTGGTATCAGCTTTTATGCAGCCACAGTCTGGAATTAATAACACTTAAAGCTAGGAGAAAAGCTATTATGGGCTACAACACAAACAATGTGCTGCGCTGGTAATTCAGAGTTGTCAGTATTGATAACCATGTTGTATGAGTTCACAGCTGGTGCAACTCAGAGCTGTACAGCTAGTGTGGATGCAATAGAAAATGTCATTTTTTCCTGACTACAGACCTGTGTGAATCTGAGTTAAATAAATTCATGGTTTTTCTCCCACTAGGAGAGATCTTAGCTGCCATTGTTTATGTTATGTTTATGTAATAACTGGTTGGGGTTCATGTTCTGGTATCTGGAAAGATCCCAAAGACAACTTCTGTTCTAATAGACGCTATATAAATTGAATTGAATTGAATTTAATTTAATTTAATTTAATTTAATTTAATTTAATCGAATACTTCCAAAAACCAAAATGCAGTGGTGATTTCATTTCGAACCAAAAGAAATTTGATTATAATGTTTACAAAAAAACTTCACTCTTAAAGGTGAGACCGAGCTTAAAAGCAAACATTACAATTAAAGGAGCATGAGGCTCCTTTTAAGAAATGAGACTCTCTAGCGCCACCCTTCACCACGACGGCCGTTGGGGGTACTGCAGCCAACAGCGAAGCCGGCACAGGAGAACGGGGAGAACGTGCATGCAGCGTCATTTGACGCCACATCCGCAGCCCAGTGCAGGAAATTCAGACCCAGAATTGCAGCACATTTTGCAGCACACAGCCTGTTCAAGGCAACGGAGAGATACGCTAGAGGGCTCATTCTTTTTGGTTTGGAACGCTTCATCTGACATTATTACTAGAAAACTTAAAACGTATACAAATTTTTTTCATAAATCCTGCCTCAAGCTCCTTTAAGTACATTTCACAGCACTTAAAAATACATATTGTGCAAATAGTCAAAAGTGAAAGAGAAAAGCATCCAATATAATGTATATGTGTAAATACATTGTATGTCTTTTAGTAGTTAGAACTAATTCAAGTGTCTTTCTTCACAGTTGTCATGCTGGTTGTCATGCTGGTTGACCAGTGTGTAAATTCATCTACCCATGCGGTTTGGAATTTCATGCGACAATGAAAAGTCCATACTGAATGTTGTTCCTTCAACTGTATGTAGTAAGAAGTGATAAAGTAATGCTAGCTGTAAATCTGGGATGAGGGCGGCATCTGGCAGGGTGATAGGGACCACGGCCATCTTCATCTTAGAGGATTCTGTGCACAGAAAAAAAAGAAAAAGAAACTTTATGAAGTCTTGGATTTGGAAGTCATTTGTTGGATTGATTTACAGTCTTGCTGGTTTCAACACTTTGCTGGACACAGATCATTGTCTGCTGCTGTTCTGTTGCTTGTCCAGGTCCTGCTGATCTCTCGTTCTGTTTAAACGATGAAATCAAAAATGATCTGCTAAGAGTAACAACAAATGTTGGAACTGATGCTGATGCTGTTTTCTTCATCTCCTCTGACATCCACTATAGATCATCAGTTTCATCATCTTCATCTGCTACGCTGCATCTTGGTTTGGAGGCTACATCGCTGGTTCCATCTCCGAGATGATCTTCGCTTTGGTCATTTTTGTCGTCTTCATGATGCAGTGGGACAAGGAGTTTCTAGCGGTCAACTGGCTCTGGACTGTGAGTTCTCTGAACACACTGATGGATGTAAGACGTGTGCTAAGTTGCATAAAGCTTCATCTTGTGCTTCCTTCTTCTGTGCAGGATTTTCTTCGGGCTTTTATTGGTGCTTGGGTTTACATGATCACGTCACTCATCGTCATTTCTCGTCGGCATATGGACCATGCAGGAGTCGCAGGCGGGGTCAGTGAAGACACGACTCAACCTGATGTCTGATTATGTTTCTTTTAATTACTGTTTACCATGTTGCATATGTCTCCAGTCAATGTGCAGACCAGTTACAGTTATAGATGTTGAAACTAAGGTCTTTGCGATCAAATGTTGTAATCACTACGATACCAACATAATCATTACATAATTATTATATGTTGAGCAGTTCGTTTGCATCCCATGTTTCCATCCTGCACCCATTCAGAGCAAACTGTACGACCTTTGGTATCATTAGGTCTTTCAGACCCACAATCAAAATTGTCTCATTTCAAGCAAAAATTATATTTTCCAATGGGGTGAGAAAAAGGTTTCTTCACTAGAATACTTCAAACTCATCTGAAACAAGGCTTCTTTACAATTGATTTGTTTTTAATTTATTTAGTTTAACCAATATGTACGGTGGCCGAGATCCGCCATTGCTGAAAATTAAAGAAACGCTGCAAATAAAATAAACGCTTTACAAATAAAATAAACGCTGCAAATAAAAACAAACGCAGCTGCAAATTAAAAAAAAAAAACTACGCAAATAAAAAAATTAATGCAAACATGCACAAAAGGGGGGGCCGGCACAAGAAACTACAGGAACGATGGACAAAAATGATAGCTATGAGATACTTATAATAAATAAAAATGGTAATGGAGAAGAGAGGCAGGGAAAAGGAGAGGAGAAGAAGGGTGAGAGGCACCGCCCAGCGGATCATGTCGGTGCCCCCCTGCAGCATAAGCCTATAGCAGAATTTCTACCGCGAAGCTATATTTGAGACTAACTATTATAGTTTTGTTCTATAGCTGCAACTATGACTACTGACTCTAACACACTAATTTACATTACCTAGAGATTTAACAACACCAGCTAGAGGTTTACTAAACACTAACTATAGGCTTTACTAAACAGAAAGGTTTTAAGTTTAGTTTTAAAGGTGGAGGTGGTGTCAGCCTCCTTAACCCAGATTGGAAGTTGGTTCCATAGTAGTGGTGCCTGATAGCAGAACGCCCGCCCTCCAAATCTACATTTGGGTACTCTAGGAACTACGAGTAAACCTGCACCCTGGGAGCGGAGAGCTCTGCCAGGAACATAAGGCACTATCAAATCTTGTAATTGTAATCTTGGATATCATCTTTTTTAAACCACTCAACCCTTCCTCCGCTCTTGTTGTCTTTCCCTTTCCCATCGGTTTTGTGACTTTTTATGTTTCAAATAAAAAAAGGTGGTGCTGCAGCTTGAACTGGCACATAAGACCTTCATATAGCTGATGTCTCATTAAAAAGGTTTTTCTGTTCAAGGTAAATCACTCAAGCCACCACTTCCTGGTTGTTATAACCCTATGTTATGTTTAGCCCTGCTCAACTGTTGCAACAGGTGTTTCAAACCAAGCCTGTCACATCTGCTCCCACAGTGGAATAAAGAAACTCACCTTTAACTGCATAACCAAAAAGAAATGAATGCATAATGATCAAAGATTCTAATTCTATGTGTTTTAATTAGGTTGGCGGGTGTTTTGTGAGACCAGTGAATGTAATTAAAGTTTTAACTGTGATATTTTTCCCAGGTGTTTGGTTTGATCGCTGGTTTCCTATTTGCTTATGACACCTACACCATCTGCCTACAAATCAAAGCGAGCAGGCAGAAAGCAGCTCCTCCTACTGGTGAGACAAGTGTGTGCATTTTCTTTAGAACACTTCCCTACCTTTTGCTGTATATTGACTTTTTCTCCAATGTGTGGCAGTTTGTTCAGCAGGTGAGATATTTTGAAACTCTCCAGCCCAAGTACCGCTGCCAGGAGGAGCAGGAGTGCTACAGAAGAGGAGAGCAATGAGAGGATGGTGGAGTTTAAGATATGCAGGTCATAGTTAAATGTAACCACATAATGGGAACAAATCAGATGTATTTTTTCCTTGGAAGAGCACAACAAGCCAAGATGACTGGCACTTGAAAGTCTGTTTCTCATATCTGTTACACGAGTAATTCTTCCTGCAAGGTTTTATATGTAAGTCAATGTAATAATATGGTTGATGTCCTCAAGAATCTCGTCTAAATATACTTGTTTACTCTTCATGGGCTGCTGTCATACATGTATTTAGTTCATTGGACTTTAAGATAATAATTGGCTCGAGCTTTTCTGTATTTTAACTGCTATTTCTCAACTACTTAAAGTTTCTGCACAATATATATAAATAATATCTGTATATGTAACTTCAGTTGTACTTGTTCTGGCTTCTTGCCTCTGGTCAGCGTATATATATATATATATATATATATATATATATATATATATATATATATATATATATATATATATATATATAAACACCTATGCTTAATGAGTGTGCCGACTGCGATGATACATAATGATTACAGGACTGTCTCAGAAAATTTGAATATTGTGATTTTCTGTAATGCAATTACAAAAACTAAAATGTCATACATTCTGGATTCATTACAAATCAACTGAAATATGGCAAGCCTTTTATTATTTTAATATTGCTGATCATGGCTTACAGTTTAAGAAAACTCAAATATCCTATCTCAAAAAATTTGAATATTCTGGGAATCTTAATCTTAAACTGTCAGTCATAATCAGCAATATTAAAATAATAAAAGGCTTGCAATATTTCAGTTGATTTGTAATGAATCCAGAATGTATGACATTTTTGTTTATTTAATTGCATTACAGAAAATAAAGAAATTTATCACAATATTCTAATTTTCTGAGACACTCCTGTATATTCCAGTGCAGGGTTGCAGCCCAACCCAGCTGGGGTTCGGGGAACTTCAGTTCTACAATCTTTCACCTCATATTATAATGATATTTTAGAACTGCCTTGACCTCCTGGAATTTGTTTCATTGACAGATTCAAATTTGCCTTCAGTCTTATTGCCACTAGATGGAAGCATTGTGCAGTTCTTCCTGAAATGCTGACCTACCATGGGTACCATTTTGGGTGGCAAACTGCTCAGTTTACAGCGTGAAACCAACAAAATTATCCAACACAGTTAGTGCTGTTGTTCCCGGCTCTCATCGGGCTATGGGTATTCAAATACAGACGTGGACATATTTGTTGGTACCCTTCTATGGAAGAAAGAAACCCCCCCAATTGTCACTGAAATAACTTGAGACTGAAAAGTATAATGAATAATAATTTATTGAAAAAAATCAGTAATGAAAATCAGACTTTTCTTTTGAACTGTGGTTCAGCAGCCAAGCAAACTAATTAAACTGGTCTGTACAGATTTTGTAGTGTCCTTTAGAAAAGATTGAAAACATATTTGACCTTGTAATTATTCTTACGGATGTCGTCAATCTTGCAATCAGTCTCTCTCACTGCCCATTTAAAATAGTTCAAAGAAGCGACTCTGCTGTTTGGTGCACATTGCTGAACGTGGACCAGAGGAAACAAAGGAAAGAGCCTTGTCTGAAGCCCTCAGAAAGATAATTACAGGCCGTCTGTAAATGCCAGAAGACCATCTCCAAGCAGCTTCACGTTCCTGTGACTACAGTTGCAAATTTCATCCAGAAGTTTAGGGTCCACGAGATTATGGCTAACCTACCTGGACATGGCTGCGAGATGAAAACTGATGACAAACTGAAGATCTGAGAAATATGAATAATTACCTAATTACCAAATCACCCAGAACAACTTCCAAATAGATCAAAGGCTCTAAGGTCAAGGTACATCCGTATCAGTTCACACCATCTGTCACTGTTTGAACCAAAGTGGACAACTGAGGAAGGCTGCACTGTTGAAAGTAACTCATCCAAAAGCCAGACTGGAATTTGTCAAAATGCATATTGACAAACCACAAAGCTTCAGGATAAATGTCCTTTGTCAAGTCGCATCAGCTCTAACATCACAGATTCAAGAAGGGGCCGTTCCAGAAAAAAGCTAACATGAAACGTCAAGACATTGTGGAGCAAATTGTGTGTCCTTGAAAGCTTGGTTTATGGGTCCTCCACAAGGATGATGACCAAACACGGCCAAGAATGGGGAGGAACAAACATTGGACTATTCCAAAGTGTCATGAGCCCTGATATGAATCCTAATGAACATCTATGAAAGAAAAGCTGAAAAAGGCCGCCCGCATAAGAAACCATTCAAACAGCTGGATCATGTTGCTCAAGAAGAGTGGACCAAAATAGTAATAGTAATAGTAATAAGTGCCAACTCAGTCGGTTACAGATATCACTTGATTGCAGTGATTGCCTCAAAAGACCTAAAATAAAAAAATAATAAAGTTGAGTGTCTCAGGATTTTTGTCCCGGTCTTTTTTCATTGTTTTTTTTTTCCAATTGATTCTGTTGAACCACATTTTAAAAGCAATGTCTTATTTGTATTATTTAATTTGCAGTTATTTGTTATTTTTGTCGGTTTCAAGTTATTTCAGTTATCTCTTCATTGGAAGGATACCAGATCATTTGTGGCAATCTGTGTACAAAAAAAGAAACCTTTTTAAACAAAGCCAGGATGTTGGTTTACATATTGGAGCATCCATCTTTAATCTCTAATCTTATTGGATTTTCTTTTAGACAGGTTGCAAGCATTCTGCCTACTACCTCTTCCTGAGATTACATTTTTATGAAAATGTTCTTTTTTTTTTTAATTGCAATCAATGAATTTATGATTTAAAAGCATTACAGCTGGATTATAATCCCTTGTTTGAGGTCATACCAGCTGCTATCAAACTGTTTACCAGGGTCACTGGAGTGATAATTCCCCATAAACACACGGGTTTGCAACATTTACTTGCCAAAATTATGCATTTTGCATAGACTGTTTTTATTTGGATTTTAAATCTATTACTTTTTTTTCCCTTCTCCAAATAGTATGTGAAGTATGTCAAATTTGAGACCGTCGAGGTTCTGTTGAACAGTAGAAGTAAGAGTCGGTGCATCCTTACTGTAGGTTAGTAGAAAATCAAAGTAAAAGTGGTAACATATCATCTTGAATTTGATTTGATTTGATTTTGTATATGTAAAAGACAACAATTAAAGAGAAGATAAGAAAACAAAACAAAAAAAACAAAGAATTTCATACTTTAACACTTAATATCTTAATTACATGGGCAAAAAGGAGTAGGAAGAAGTGTAAACTTATTTATTCCTACCCCCATTCACGAATCATTTATTAACACGTATGTATAATAACTAACTATACTATAATTATACTCACACACTGTACTCACACACTAACCTATACATACATACACATAGTTGAGTATTTCTATATATTTCTATATATTTGTGCACACATGCCCATATAAATATTTATATAAAATATATAAATATATAAATATTTATATACACATATACATATATATATATATACATACATACATACATACATACATACATACATACATACATACATACATACATACATACATACATACATACATACATACATACATACATACATACACATAATTATAATTAGCTGCCCATTTCTCAATCAAAGGAATCAAAAGACTTTGCTTATAAATACATTTTGAAATACTGTATCTCTTGTGTAATTTAAATAAAATATGTATTTATTACTTTGAAACTTTCCTTTTGTCTCTGGCTTGGAGGAAGAACAATCACATGGATGCATGCTTTACTTTGAAATTCCACCGGAAGTGGTTTTCCAGCCCGGCTCAGGTTTTTCAGGTCCGATTCCAAAGTGGTTATCAAAGGCAGAGCGGAGTCCGGGGGAGTTCCTCCACAGAGAGCAGCATGTCCTACAACTGCGTTCCTCTCAGATCTGATGTCTTGATGTTTTTGCTGTTCGTCGCTTCGCCTGGAGAGTGTTTTTAAGCTCATCATGTTCCTGCGCGGCTCCAAGAAGCGCCGCTCGCACCGCCCGGTAGGTCCGCCTGTCCCGGTAGGTCTGTCTGTCTGTCTGTCTGTCTGTCCCGCTGTTTACAACTATCAACTCTCTCAAATACCTGCTCCTTCAGCCACGACCATAACACCGGTCATGTTTAAAGTAGTTTCCACACTTTACTGGGATAATAAAGTTGAAGTGAACTTGTATTCAAGTCCAAACACAGAGCAGTCCAGGCGGAACTTGGTCCCACCTTCACCTGGCTTTTGTTTCCAGTCACTTGGGCTTTTTTATGCTGCAACGCTACAAATATAGATATCTTTATTTAAACTCGAAAATCATTGAGGGCGAGCCCTCATTTACAATGACGTCGAGCAATACAAAAGTAAAAACAAAGACAAAAACAGAACAACAAAAGAGCAGTCAATTAAACAAATATAAAGTTACAATAATGTAACAGTAAAATCAATTAAAACAAATACAAACAGTGCTTAAAAGATTTAAGATCAGGGATTTAAAATAAAATTTTAAAAGGATTTAAAATGACAAAAAGATACTAGTGAATTAATTTTTAGAGTGCTTTGTAATGAGTTCCAGGTGGATGGTGCAGAAAAGCTAAAAGCTTTTAACACATTTGAAATAAATATGATATTTATCATACTATATCTTTTTTTTGTGATCAAATGTTTTTATTTATCTTTCATGATTTTCTTATTATAAACGGTGGCAACCACAATGATGTTAAACAAACATTAACACATATTTTCACCCCCTTCCAAACCCACCCTACCTAAGCATTCGATCAAAACAATTAATAATAATAATAATAAGAAAAAAAAACTGGAAAAAAAAGATAAAACAAAGATAATAGAACAAATGACAAAATAAAACAAAGGCAAAATGTAATAATATCAAAAACTGGACAAGGATAGCTGCAACAAGGTAGTCTATATCAATTTTAAATACATCTTTCAAGTTTGGCTTTAATTTGATCTGCTGCCATATAACCAAAATAAAATATTTAGTTGTTTTGCATTCTGGATTCGGGCTGTAAATATATCATACTATATCTTACAAAAGGAGATATAGTTTGTTTGTTGAGTGGCCGCAGGTACAGGGACGTCACAAGCTCTACCTGTGGTGGCTGAACCTGAACTTTTCAATGACACCGAAAACAGCCTGTTCCCCTGCTCTACATGATTTTATTTTAGATTTAGACTGACATGCAACCTCCATGTTCAGGTAATTGAACACTAACATGTTGCTCTGTAGTTCATCTGGAAAATTGAAGCCATGAGTGGAATTTCCACTCCACCCCCCACTAACAAACATCCACCCACGAAGAGAAATAGCCCTGGGGCAAATAATAAAACGAATAACCTATATCCAAACCTGTCCTTGTTGAAATGTAAAATCAGAGGCATTTGTGTGTGCATACTAGGGCTGGGGATCGATTCAAGTGTCAAGAATCGATTCCGATTCAGAATCGATTATCAAGATTTGATTTGATTCGATTCGATTCAGATATTGATTTGGGTTAGTGTTATTAAAATTGTTTTTTGAGCTGTTGCATGAATTATATGACTGTGTAGTTATGCACTAGTATTCATGCATATGAATACTAGTATTATAGATAGAGATTCAACAGCAAGTATTGGCAGCTAATGATGGTTGCAAATGTAACCCCAAGACAGTATATAAAGTAATGAAATATAGACAATTTATGCAATTTATAACTGAAAACTTTAATGTTTTCATACATGTAAACTTATTTAAAAGACAAAAACATGGCACCAGTTATTTTTGTGTCCAACAAAACATTCCTTTTTTGGGTATAAACAAAAAAATGCCAAAAGTTGTAATGTAATGATGGAAAAAATAAATAAAAAAATCGATCTTTAGACATATGAATCGATTTTTAGGAATGAATATGAGAATCGATTTAGAATCGGAAAAATCTATTTTTTCAACACAGGCCTATTGCATACATGTATTTGCAATACTATAGCACTTAGCACACCTTTTTA
This sequence comes from Cololabis saira, assembly GCF_033807715.1. NCBI lineage: Eukaryota > Metazoa > Chordata > Actinopteri > Beloniformes > Belonidae > Cololabis > Cololabis saira. Next base: position 5,770,548 of record NC_084598.1, read on the forward strand.
TAACTGGCTTCTATAACCTGGCTTGAGTGCTGTTGTCAGTGACATAAGTATTTGAAATGAACATGATTTTTAAATGTCTGTTGACATATCGGGGTCATTTTATGATTCGTTTTATTATTGCTCTTACATACAGCTCCTTTAACATATATGTAATATGTAAAATAAACTGATACAAGATAGCATCAATATTTATTGTATCTATAAGCTGTATTTAATTATTTTTCTCCAAATCAAACATCTCTGTACCATGCATACATACAGCATATATTGTTTTTGTTTTTTTTCTCCAAACTTAAAACTATTTGTAGCATCTGTGAACCAATATTGATAACAGATTGAAAAGGGACAATTTGCTCTGCCTTGTTGAACAGCTCACCCAAAATACTCACAGTTCCTTACTCATTAAGGGAGATGAACTTATTAAAGTCTATGCATACAGTTAATATGATATTATAAAATAGGGAAGCCCAGCGTCAACCTTTTTCAGTCTATTACTGCCGGCAAACTACTTCTCTGCAAACTAAACAATCATTTGCATAAAATGTAGTGAAACAATGCAGAAATGTAATGCACTATTATTGAATGATAATAAAATCTTGGTATCTTGTATCAGCTTTCCAAATTAAATAGAATCACACTTGAATTAATACAAATGTAGAAGAAAAATGTACTGAAACTGAACTTTCATAGAGAGAAAATCTATTTATACATCAAATGTTGGCAACACATTTAAGGTGAACAGATCTGCTGACGATTCAGCTTAATTTTCTGATAACCGATGCACATATTTGATCAACATCAGAACAGATGATGCTAGTAGCAGATTAGTGCAACCCTATAATAAACTTTAAAGAACAAATCCTCAATCCGGCCCTTGTACGGCCACAACAGCATTTTATATGAGCTGCTTCTATAATTCGATCAGTAATTTGCATTTGAGAATAATAATTTGCCACTCCACGGTGTTACACAATGCAGAATGTGTAGTAGCAATGTTAAATATTCACCATAAAGCTCTTAGATGACTTAAGTTCCTGCGCTACTCTTTTCTGTGCAGTCACGTCCACTAACTGTTTTTGCTCCTTGGATGAATATTTATATACATATACTGGCAGAATACTTAAAGCACTTGGTTTTGGGGTCTTGAGAACATGTTATAAGTTACACCTCAACTTTAGGAGAATCTGTCAAGTAAAAATATGTTGTGGGAAAATAAAACTATTTTAGAAAGTCTAAAGTTTACTCTTTAATCTGTGACTCCAATGACCCCAGTACAGGCAGAAATAATGTATGTTTGACCCTCAGAATGATGTTTGATAAACCCATCAGAGGTTAAATACTGTTGTCTGGGTTGACCTCGGCGGCAGGAAGCAGTAACACATAAACCATGAGCGTTAGATGGCGTGTTGTGCTGCAGAGGAGGGAAGTGTGGAGCCGGCCGGCCGGCCGGGGGGCTGTCGGTTTGATCCTGCCCAGTGAGGAGAGGTGCATCTACTCAGCATGCCAAGACACCAACGGCCCCCGACCTACGACCTCTGCTGTTAATTTTTAATCCATCCGACACCACCACTTTTAGGACTTGGGTAATGAGCACTTTAAGAGCTTTTTTTTCTTCCCATTTTCTCTTTTGCCCAAATGGCTCAGTGCAGGGGCGGAGCAGGGGTCCCAGGCTAGGGGGGGGGTGAAGCATTCTAGAGGGGCCCTTGTGGCCTAAACATCTCCGTTAAAACATAATACCTAAAAAAAATGCCACAGATCAGCTACTCTGACACACAACCACAGCAGCAGCAACACGGTCAGAACATTCAAATGAGGTTTCAGCACCATGGATTTACCAGTCATTATGTCAAACCTAATTATAAGCCTAATGCAGATTTTAAGATATAAGTATCAAACTGGAGATAAAAATCTAATGACATCCAGTGATGTCTATGGAAGCTCATTTCCGCCAGTAAAAGAAAAAAATAAGATGAAATCTTAGCCTTAAAAATAAAAATATCCCCACGGTAAATCAGAATTATGACATAAAAAGTCATAATTTCAACTTTTTATCTCATAATTAAGACTTTCTATCTCATAATTTTGACTCTCTCTCTCATAATTATGACTTTCTATCTCATAATTTCGACTTTATATCTCATAATTTCGACTTTTTATCTCATAATTATGACTTATCGTGGGGATATTTTAATTTTTAAGGCTAAGTTTTCATCTTAGCCATAGATGTCGGATCAGAGTACCACAATTCAGACGCACGTGTTCAACCTACACGACAACAGACTACAATGTGCGACGACATGTATTTAACACAATGAGCGACACAGCGGTCAAACAGCAACAAACAATATAGGAAAGGCCATATATTCAGCGTCATGACAATGTTATCAGAAATAATTAATATTATGACAGCTTACCAATGATGGTTTCATCCAGCGGTGGGCGGAGAACCACAACACGTCGCGTAGGGTACGTGGCGACGCCCACCCTACGCCGTACCCTACGTTGTAGGCTCTGTGTTGGTGTGTCAAACGCAGAACCATAAATCATTCTTAAAAGTAAACAGACAACATGTGCGCACGTACCCGTGCATGACAGGCAGACACACACAGGGAGAAGGGACTATTTCTTTCATTTTTATTTTTTAAACAACTTTATCCTTTTGAACGCAATCGTTATATAGTCCATCTTTCCTTATTTTATTCAGAACACTTTTTTGTTTCCCTCTTCGGCGTGTGCCCCCACGGAGCAGTGGGCCCGGGGCGGCCGCCCCCCCTGCCCCCCCGCCTGCTCCGCTAGTGGCTCAGTGCATTGTTTATCCATATTGTTATTACTGTGAGTAATCCTTGGATGCTGATGTAAGATAACAAAGCTGGCAGCCTTTAAGTTTGTTAGTTCTGGCTTTACTTGGTAGAAAGAAGAGGTCCATGCAGACTTTTTTATATCTATATACTAAAAACAAAGGGGCATATAAAGAAAAGTGTGATGCCAGTCAGATTTTCATCCTGGGAGTTGACTGGAACTTGACTTTTCAGAGTAGTGTTTACTTGACTCGTCATTTAGAGGAAAGTCTCGGTCACCAGCTCTATCTCATTATTAACTCTCAGCACAAAAGCAGGAGGACCTCCTCATGCAAACCCAACACATCTTATTTAGTTCCCAGTAAGCCCTGTCCTCCAGAACACTGCAGAGTGCTGACATAAGGAAATGTAAAACAAACTTTCAGGGATTTTTTGTTTGTTTTTGAAGGATTTAAGATTGTCTCATGTTTTTTTTTCTTATCTTGTATACCAGTCTGATTTAGTGTTGGAGTGGAACCAGGTGGGTATGTTTTAACATTGATTTGGCTACAGATAAGCTCAACTCTGTTTGGTCGTTAGGCTTTTCCAGACTCCATTTATAAATACTTGTTTAGTTTAGTTTTTATTTTATTTAGCACATACAATTAAAAATAACATCAGACAAATAAGTGCAGTTAAAAGAAACTGTGCAGGGAGGAGCGAGCAAGCCAGTAGGCTTATGAGGAGCCCCCACCTAATAACATTTAACAATAAAGTTATGAGGATACAAAATCATAAAAATAAATAATACATCATAAAAATGACATGCAGAACATGAATGAAAATAAAAAATTACAGTAGACCTATGATCACATGATCATGAAAATATGAATATTATGCTAAACAAGTGGCAACACAGAATATGAAGTACAAAAGAAACATTAACAGTGGGAAAAGCAAGAGCTTTCTTGACTACATTGTTGAATTAAATGTTCTCTTGAGCGACTTTTGAAGATGGATAGGGACCTACAATTGTTTGCAATATGGTACCAACTATTCCAGACTTTGACACTTTTTCATTAACTTGTCAGATTGAAAAGGTGAAATCTGTCCACGATGAACTCCTGTTTTCTTTTAGCACATCGTTGGACTTAATGTTTCAGCTTTTCTCAGGATCCGTAATCCTTCCTCCTTCATTACATCACAGTTGAACCCAATTTTGATTCAAACTTCCTATTGATTCAAATTAAAGACTCTTGTGTCTGTTTGATATCGAGCAGTGTGAGAATTGACTGAAACAGTTGAGCTAAACGTAAGTAGATGAAGGCAGATGTCCATCACATCCACCAGGAACACACACAGGGCCTTCGTGCTACAACAGATAAACAACGTCAGAAATCGGCAAGATCGCTTTGACTTGGAGAAAACCCATGGAAACTTAACTTTTATATAATCAATAGTCTTTTTCTTACAATTTAAATATTGAATAGAGTCAGTAAAACATGCTTCAGCTCACACTAGTCAGGGACAATGAAAGCATCATTTATCTTAAGTGCGCGTCTTATTACTTGGAACTATTTATTCAAGAGACATTGTCCGTGCCCTTCTGTGTAATGTGTTTATTGAGAATAAAGAAATGCACTAAATCAGACCAAAGAATTTTTAAAAGAAAAAAAAGGCTTATAATGTCACATAATTTTCCATGTGGGTCTAGAAAATGTAGTTTCAGGTCAGTTAGAGTTTCCACATTTTTTTTTTTCATCCTGGAGTTATTTTCTTTTTCATTTTCCTTATTTTTTGACATGTAAATAATAATAATAATAATAAGCTTTATTTGTATAGCACCTTTCCAAACACGGTTACAAGGTGCTTTTACAAAGCAGAATTAAAAGGCAGAATCCAATAAAATGACAAAAATATAAAAACATAAGAGCATAGAAATACAATAAAACATTATAAAATAATAACATTGGATATTATAGAGTACATTATTAGATGTTAAGTAAAAGCACATTTAAAAAAGTGTGTTTTAAAAAAAAAAAAAGTGTACTGGTAGATGTACAGACTTCTTGTAGCATATGCCCCGTGGCAGTGGGACAACTCAGGAACTGGTTTCTAGAGAAATAACAAGTGAAAGACCCAGTCACCCAGAAATCATCAATACGCTTCATTTAACCCGCGTTGTCACCTTTCATACCTGCCTGGGGGGGTGATTGATGAAGCAGCAGTTAGTCAGAGCCATCTCAGCACGTTATCCCATGAAACAGGCAGCGATGCATGACAGAAAAAGTACACAAACATGATATTAAAATAGAATTCTTTACTCGTGTTTCATTACAACTGGATACTCTGCAGGTATCGATTCAAATGAGCGGTGGTGTTCATGTTGGGAGTTATATACAGAGGTGTGAAAAGTATTCACATTCATTACTCAGGTACAAGTATAGATACTAGAGTTTAAAAATACTCCTGTAGAAGTTGAAGTATCAACTCAAGTTTTTTACTCAAGTATAAAAGTACTGGTTTCAAAACTACTTAAAGTATAAAAGTAAAAGTAATGTAAGGGGAAAAAAAGCCATTAAGGACAAAAGCCATTGAAAATGAATGCATCTTAGTATAATGCAAATATATTAAAGAAGCATATATGTGTACTATTGAGCATTAACATGTGTTTCAGAGAGCAGCAGATATGATGACTAGTTGCCTATAAGTATTGTAATGGTGCAAAAAGTCAAACTTCAGAGGCATGTTATCATTTATCCTAACCTTTATTGGAATGTACATCCAAGTTTAGTTGCAGGAATCTGAGGGAACGGATGTAAGAACAAAACTGGACAAGAACATCTGAAACAACCACAACCAAATTCACTCTATCCGGATGGAGCAATTTAACTGGATAGTTTTTATTTAAAGGCCCAAATGAAATAGAGTAACGAGGCTGTTTTTAAAATGTAAGGAGTAAAAAGTACAGATAATTGCGTGAAAATGTAAGGAGTAAAAGTAAAAAGTTGTCTGAAAAATAATTACTCAAGTGAAGTATACATAACCAGAATTTCTACTTAAGTAAGGTAACAAAGTATTTGTACTTTGTTACTTGACACCTGGTTATATAATTGGATAAAACCTACTTGTATGTATACTTTAACGTACCTGTGGTCCGTCGGGCTGTAGGTGTGGTAAAGCACTCAACTGCTACAACAAAACACGGATATCTAAGCGATAAGGAAAGCAAACGAGTGTTGCGAACCGAAGTAATGCGGTGCAGTTCCTGAAACCGGTCATAAAAATCTCTGCTTGGGGAAACAGGCTCGACGTGATTGCTGGTGGCTTTAATGGTGAGAGTGGTTGGGGAAATTAAGTCACGGCAACAGGCACGCACAGACGCCCTGCTCTGCCGCGTGTCAACATTTTCTACTGCTCAGTACAGTCGGCGGTGTACAGTTTTATGTGCATTCTGTTCATAGTCTCCAAAGTGAGTTTACATTTCGACTTCATCTGAGGCCAAAACCTATTTGTTTACAGTAACTGAGGTTTTTACAAAGTCCTGCTTTTAACCGAGGAGTGGGAATCAAACATATGAACTCTGTTTCTGTAGTTTTTAACCAATCTGGAGAGAACAAGTCTTTTATTTGCGTGTCTCTGTCCACACTTAGCTGCTGACGTCGCTGATAGATGAGGTACAGTAGAGTTATGGGAAAAAGAAAGTAGGGACAGAGCGACTGCGTGGAGAGGGAAAGGGTGCAGCGCTCATCCTGTGTCAGCTTCCTTCCTCTCATCTCTGAAAGAGGCCTGTTGCTGCAGTCTGCACGCTCATACACGGAGAGCTGCAGGAGCAGAGCGCCGATGTGAGCCAGTAGTTTTAGTGCTGTGCTGTACAGCTGTCCTTGGCTGAGCCTAAAGTAAGTGCCACTCAGCACTTTTGTCAAAAAGACTTTTTTTTTTCCTTTTTCTGAGATTTACACCCTGTGTTGCTTCAGTGCCCACAGCCCTGGACTGGTCCTGTCACATCAGGTTTACTTTGTGACTAATTACTTCAAATCCTGGATGTCAGAAGTAGGCCTGTGTTGAAAAAAATCGATTTTCTGATTCTAAATCGATTCTCATATTAATTCCTAAAAATCGATTTGTATGTCTAAAGATCGATTTTTTATTTTATTTTTATTTTTTTTGATTAAATTGTTTTTTTTTTTTGTTTTTTTTCCATCATTACATTTTTGCCTGGTGAACTTTAATCCCAGTAGTTTTGAAAACTCCTGAACTAAATGAACTTTTCTTTAGAGAAAATGCTGGACATTTCAGCTTAAATTTCTAAATGTTATATTAGTTCAATGAAGTTCATATTATCTATATTTACTAGAGCTTGTTTGGTTTCTCTGTTATCGGACACAGTTTGTCATGAAATACCTGAAAAATGCCGGGTGCTTCATGGCAATATGTGTGCGTGGTGACAGAATAAATTAGATAAGCTAAAATAATTAGTTTACTGCTTGAGCTGTTGCAATTTCTTTCTTTTTTTGCACTTTAAATGGATATTGAAATGCCTATTTGAGTTATTTATTTCTTATTCATTTCACAATAATTATTGTGAAATTATTATTTCACAAGTTATTTTACAGTCATATAATCCAGGAAACACTAACCCAAATCAATATCGAATCGGATCGGATTGAATCAAATGGTGATAATCGATTCTGAATCTTAAGAATCGGAATCGAATCGATTCTTGACATTTGAATCGATACCCAGCTCTAGTCAGAAGTTCAACACACGCTACAAGATGTAACCCTGCGTCCTAGATGCATTCGTTAGTGATCGTATCAACTCAGAACTTCAGAAATTCATATTAGCCATCGGTGCAGTGATTTGTACAGTCTGACTCGCACACTAACAATGCACATGGTTATTATGGCTTTGGTATAATTAAGGGATACTTTGGTGTACTTTACTGGTGATGTTGTTAAATCACACTGGACCACAGACAAACTAAAGACCGGAGCGGTTAAATCTGTGGGATCTCTGCATGTGGGTTAAATTCTTAGCTCGTCTCTCTCTCAATATGGCGATGATGTTTGTCTGACCACATCCATGCAAAAAAAACAAACTAACAAAAGTGTCCTTTGTCATGAGATACAAAGGCTGTTCCCATGAGCCAATGGACTGCGTGAACTGACTTTGTGTTGTTTCCAGGCGGAGGAAGAGGACCCAGACCGAGGCCAGCCCTGCATGCGCTGTGGAGACCAGTGCCCCGGCTTCCGCGTCCACGGCTGGAGGTAAAAATAGCAGCACGCTTAAACATTGACAGCTCTGCCTGTGAGTTTGCAGGAAATGTTTGTTTAAGTTTGTTTCCGCCGAGGGCTGATTTATTCACAGGTCATATGTTTTCATTTCACTTTTCAAAGAAAATACATGTTTATTCTCACGGAAGTCCACTTAGATTGGTGCTGTTGAACATTAGTGGACAGTAGGAATGGGTGATATTTTACGATATACTGTCAAAAAAAAGGAAGGCGGATCTGAGAGCGACTCATTTAATTGGTTTTTATCAATTTAATTGGTGTAGTTTAGTAGTATTTAGTATCTTTTAGAGCAGTGTTTTGGCTCCAAAGACTGAATGTGGTGATAGATTTATAGTTACAAAGGTGGAGTTGAATTGGTATTTTTTCTATCGTCATTTTTATCATTATCGGGATAAATGCCAGAAATTATCGTGATACATTTTTTTAGTCCATATCGCCCATCCCTAGTGGATAGTCGGCCTGGGTTGAAAAAATAAATTTACCGATTCTAAATCGATTCTCATATTAATTCCTAAAAATCGATTCTTATGTCTAAAGATCGATTTTTTTTTTTTTTTTTTTTAATTTTCTCCCCCATCATTTTCGCCAGGTGAACTTTAATCCCAGTAGTCGGACACACAGTTTGTCATGACACTTCTGAAAAATGCCAGGTGCTTCATGGCAATATGTGTTTGTGGTGACAGAATAAATTAGATAAGCTAAAAGGATTTGTTTACTGCATGAACTGTTGCAATTTCTTTCTTTTTTGCACTTTAAATGGATATTGAAAGGCCTGTTTGAGTTATTTATTTCTTAGTTATTTCACAATAATTATTGTGAAATTATTATTTCACTAGTTATTTTACAGTCGTATAATTCAGGCAACAGCTCAAAAAACATTTAAAATACCACTAAGCCAAATCAATATCGAATCGGATCATGATAATCGATTCTGAATATTAAGAATCGGAATCGATTCTTGACATTTGAATGGATCCCCAGCCCTAGTGGACAGCAGACATGACCCGGGCAGTAACCCGGGGCGCCGCACGGTAATTCACAGCGCAGATTATCCCTGCTAACTCTGTTGTAATAAAGAATTAGGCCTATACATGAATTAATGCCATTAAGCCTCCAGCCACAGCAACAGCAGCTCCCGCTTGTTGGCGTAAACATTATCTGCATATGGAGACAAAGCACCACAGAGCAGCAGGATTACCAGTAATCATCCCGCCACATGTGCTGCGCGTCAGCGCTGCAGCACTTTCAACTTGAGACCTGTTCCTTAGCCGTGGTGGGATATCATTTATCATGCTGAACACTGGAGCTCGTTGTGTATCTGCTCAGCTGGAGCAGGGTGCTCATCTGGAGCCCGGGTAAAACAATGTCCAGTAGGAGGATCTAGCTTCTTTTTTTTTTTTTGTAGACTGCCTAATTGTTCAACTCTGCTGCAAAAAGATGAGCAGTTGTGGGTATTTCTTCTTTAGACGCACGTTGTGTACAAAATCATGCACGCTTTTGGGCACTACTCTGTCATTTTCTCTGGACCATGAATGACTTTACTGCTTACTAGCTGTTTCACTCAAACACATTTATTTGTGACGTACAAAATGTATTTATGCGTTTGTCTCCAAAAGAATAATGGTAAAAAGCCAGGAGTCATGTCTTTTTAATTTTGCTTGTGATCATTCACATACACGGCATTCGTGTATAAAACAAGATGCTTTTTAATTAATATTTAATAGTGATATAACGTGAAAATCTATCTGAATATTCCTGGTTACAGCACCAAACTGTGCTTCTACTTTTAGGACCTGCTGCAGGTCTGCTTCATTAAAATCCATCTTTCCTTCATTGCAGTGGATTATGAAATATATTAAGAGGGTTAATTCTAAACTGCTTTTCACAGTGTATTATGGGATGCATTGAGTCTGCTGGGTAGGATGTTTAAAAACAATTTCTTTATAAATTTGAATAGCACTACAAAAACCAAACTGGCTGTGTAGTGAGGCATGTTTCAAACACCCAACTGCTCGGCAGCTTTCAGACAAAACAACTTATTTATTTCCACATGCAAAGCTGTAGTTTTTGAGCAGTTTTCCTTGAGCTTCCTTGTTTTGTTTTCCCTCCTGCTTTTAGTCGTCCAGTGTATATCCAGCTGGTTGGGTCTTTTTCTCTGTCTAATCCCGTCAATCACTTTAATAAGATTTAGGCCGTAATAGCAGCCCTCTCGACCACTTCATAACTCCTCCGTCTCTCCTCTTTCCCTTTCAATGCACACTTCCTTCTGCAGACCAACTTCAGGGTTTTATACTTCTTTTTTTTTTTTTTAAATCTATTGTCCAAAATGTTTTATTTAATAGTTTTTAAGGGTGTGTGTGAAGTGATGTGTTGGGTTGGTGGAGTGGTAGTTTTTTGTGGAGCAGAGCTTCTCACTTTACTAGGAACTTTTTCAGTTTGATTTTGTTTTACCAGCAGCATCTGCGTGTTTTATGCACATCTAATGCACAATGAAAGATATTTAAAAGGTTTATGTCATAGTTCCAGTTAAAGTTTCTTTTTTCACTTCTCCTATTGAGGTCAAGACAAAAGCTTAGAAGTTATGTAATCTAAAACACGTGTGCTGCAGCTACTGTGGCCATAGATCTGTTGACAGTGTGTTCAATCTGTGTAGGATTAACATAATGCTCTTTATTGTTTACATTTTTTCTTTTTTCATTTTGCATTTGGCTGCTGGTCAGATTAAGAATGAATTTCCGTGAGATGTCAAGGGCAAATGTTTTGTTTGGACATTTCTGCTCCCTTATTTGCCGCAGAAGCGTGAGCGACATGGAGGCGATTAAGTGACTGAGATTTATAGGGGTGAGTTTTAAAGACCCCAGAGTCTGGCCCTAATTGCATCCTCCTTAATAACCAATTCCGAGTCACACCTTTTGCGGATGTAGAAGAGCAGCCAAGTGAGTGCATGCTCAGCTGCCGGTGCTCGCTGAGAGGGAAGTGATCCATCTTCATCCCGGGCTTTTTCAGACAGCGTTTACACGGCGCTGGGGCAGATGGTGCTTCCTCTGCCCGGGCAGCAAGTGAATTGAGTTACTTCTGACCCACAGGTCCCCAACACGCTTCAAGAGTGTTCAAAGTCGCCGTTGCTATTAGTCTGAGTAGTCATGTGGTAATTACTCACTCACTTATTGGTGGCAGAGAATGATGGGACACGGCCCATCTGCTGCTCTGTGAGGGTCTGAGAGGGGTTCCTGCTACGGCCTTGAAGTTGGACTCAGATACACAGGCTTGTTGAATGGCTGCTACTCTGGATTCCCCATGATGAGTTCAAATAAATACTGACTTACAGGACTGTCTCAGAAAATTAGAATATTGTCATAAAGTTCTTTATTTTTTGTAATGCAATTTAAAAAAAAAAAAAAAAAAAAAAAAAGTCATACATTCTTGATTCATTACAAATCAACTGAAATATTGCAAGCCTTTTATTATTTTAATATGGCTGATCATGGTTTACAGTTTAAGATTAAGATTCCCAGAATATTAAAAATTTTTGAGATAGGATATTTGAGTTTTCTTAAGCTGTAAGCCATGATCAGCCATATTAAAATAATAAAAGGCTTGCAATATTTCAGTTGATTTGTAATGAATCCACAATGTATGACATTTTTGTTTTTTGTAATTGCATTACAATATTCAAATTTTCTGAGACAGTCCTGTATAATGTACAAATAATTCCTAATTATGGCTTAGATTGGCTGCTTGAATGTTGGTTATCTAAAACCTCCATCATACTGGCACTTACAGTTGGTTTTCTTATTGGGGTGTCTCATAATTATCCCCTTGATTTAATTATTTTTGAGCAAGTGTCCATGATACTGTAAGTCATATAATCTTTACTCAAAGATGTAAAATCCCGTCTCTAACTCTTCTAATCCTCACTGACTGGGCCGAGTCAGATGTGGTGACTTCACAAGAACAGAAAGTCACGTTCAGTATTTCTCAAAAGACACAAAGTTGCGATGCGTTGCCATGTTGATCGCATGCATCACATGACAGATGTTGAGCTGCGTTGCTCATAGGCTTCTCAACTAATTTCAATGAATAATAATGACATCAAGACCGACTCATCCATCTGGTATGAATCAGTCGCAGCAGCGACGGTGCTGGGGCTTGGCACTCCTGGTGATTTAGACTCAGACTTCTTTCCTTTTGTCATTCTGAAAGTTTATTTGAAATATGTACAATCTTTTGCTGTCCTGCTGCTCGTTTTTCCTATAAAATATTAGAATATGACATGAGCCTATGCGCAGTTGGGAACCTGCTTGCATTTTGAAATAGTGGATGACTGCATTCGATGTGATCGAACCTTTTGTTTGCACCCCCCCCCCACGTGGGACGGAGGAGGGTGGGAGTCAAGACATTGAAAAGGAAGAGGGCTGCTCAGACACAGAAGTCATCACATGGAAAAGGAGCTGCCATAGATCCTTCCCCGGCTGCCAGCAGACGGCTGGTCTCTGAGAGTCTGCTGGATGCAGATCTCTGCAGGTTCAGGGGAACCTGAGGGTGGACGGGACAGCAGCAACACGCTGACCTGGATGACTTTGTCATGGTTATAGCAGAAGGTAATGAAGAGTCCATATCTGACTGATTAAGAGGATTAGATTGATTAGAAACTGAAACAGTCATTAGCTGGGAAGATGAAGCTGGACTTAAGCATGTGTGTGTTTAGATGAGGCTCCTGCTCTCGTTGTCGAGTGGATGAGAACTATGTCAGGAGTTTAGTTGCAGAACGTACCATTGTGTCCAGGACATGTTGCTGTACAAATGTGCATGTTTAAAAAAGACAAGAGCTTTGTAATAGGCCTGTGTTGAAAAGATCGATTCTCCGATTTTAAATCCATTCTCATATTAATTCCTAAAAATCGATTTATATGTCTAAAGATCGATTTACATTTTTTATTTATTTTTTTTTTCATCATTACATTACAACTTTTGGTACTTTTTTGTTTATGCCCAAAAAATGAATATTTTGTTGGACACAAGAATAACTGGTGCCATGTTTTTGCCTTTAAATATGTTTAAAGGTATGAAAACATTAAAGTTTTCAGTTATAATCGCATAAATTGTCTATATTTCTTTGCTTTATATACTGTCTTGGGGTTACTTTTGCATAAATGTTAAAAACCAAATTCTCATAAATGGGGAAAACATAAAAGCGATTTCTTTCGTCCTCTGTTTCCTCCCTGGATCTGTTTAGTAATTCTGACCCACACAATGTTTCTGTTTGCAGTTCTATCAGCATTCTGGGAGCTGATTGGTCCTTACAGCATCATTAGCTGCAATACTTGCTGTTGAATCTCAATATAATACTAGTATTAATATGTTGCGTAACTACACAGTCATATAATTCATGCAACAGCTGAAAAAAACAGTTTTATTAACAGTAACCCAAATCAATATCGGAATCGAATCGAATCGGATCGAATCAAAGCGTGATAATCAATTCTGAATCTTAAGAATCGGAATCGAATCGATTCTTGATATTTGAATCGATCCCCAGCCCTACTTTGTAATCTAAGATGTTTTAATAATAGGGGTGGGTTAAAAATATCGATATATCGATATTTTATTGATATGCATGTGTAGGAACGATTATCGATACATAAATCCAAGTATCGATTTAAAAAAAAATTTATTTTATTTTTATTTTTATTTTTATTTATTTTTTAATCCCGGTTTTTTCCCCCATTTTTTCACCCAGTGCTCCTACCTAAGTCAGTCCTGGGCATTGCTCCATCTACCAACCCCGGGAGGCCCTGCACTGAGCTCAGGTCTCCTCCTTACTTGAGGAGTGAGCAGGCTGCTTCTTTTCACCAGACAGGGTGGGGTTTCTCTGGCCGGACGTGGCGCGTGGAAGGATCACGTTATTCCCTTATTGTAACCAGAATATCGATATCGTATCGGAAATCGTATGGTCTTGGGACCTAGTGTATCGGAATCGTATCGTATCGTATCGGGAGGTCAGTGATGATACCCAGCTCTATTTAATAAGAGTGAGTGAGGTATGTGCCACTGGGAGGAGACCCCGGGGAAGACCCAGGACACGCTGGAGAGACTCTGTCTCTCAGCTGCTCAGAAACGCCCTGGCGTCCTCCCAGCTGAGCTGGACGGGACAAGGAAGTCTGGGCTTCCCTGCTTAGGCTACCGAGCCCAGATAAGCAGCAGAAGATAGAGGGATGGATGAATGTTACGGGGGTATTTAGATTTGCACAGTAAATATTGTTGAGATTGGGTTTAATTTGAATCCAACAGACCAAAAGATTTGGTCTGTTGGATCATCTGATTGTATTTCATTTTGATGAAATATCTGTATTTAGTTTTTCAATAGACTTCAATTTAATCCTCCTGTTTGAGGACAATCGTGTTATCTTTCCCCAGTCGGTATACTTTTTCATCTGTAGTTAATGTTTGTTTTGCTGAGTTACTGTAGTTGGTAAAAGCCCAGAGACCGTGGCCGCCGGTACCGGCAGCTGCAGCAGCAGCTAACGATGTTTCCGTCCAGCAGAGCAAATCCTGGAGCAGATTGGAGATGCACAGATGAAGCAGCATCTGCCCAGACCGCTGGTCAGGGCACACGTGGCCGGTGCTGGGTTGAATGTTATATTCCAGTTCTGATATTCTCACAGACACAGGAATAAACTACGTCTCTGGTGTTTCACTGCAGTTTGGAAGTACTTTCTCTCACTGTAATATGTTTGGAAACTGCATGTAATTTGTCTTTTGTCAGATAAGCAGGTTTTATTTGGAGCAAAGCTGCTATTAAATGTGAAAATGTCCCTCACTATTTCCTCAAGTTAAGTTTTAATGTCTTTTTATTTGCAAAATTTAGAATAAGTGCTTCTTTGATTAGGGCTGGGGATCGATTCAAATATCAAGAATCGATTCCGATTCTTAAGATTCAGAATCGATTATCATGCTTTGATTCGATCCAATTCGATCCGATATTGATTTGGGTTACTGTTAATAAAACAGTTTTTTCAGCTGTTGCATGAATTATATGACTGTAGTTCTGCAACATATGAATACTGGTATTATATTGAGATTCAACAGCAAGTATTGGCAGCTAATGATGCTGTAAGGACCAATCAGCTCCCAGAATGCTGATAGAACTGCTTTCAGAAACATCGTGTGGGTCAGAATTACCAAACAGATCCAGGGAGGAAACAGAGGACGAAAGAAATCGCTTTTATTTTTTCCCCATTTATGAGAATTTGGTTTTTAACATTTATGCAAATGTAACCCTAAGACAGTATATGAAGCAAAGAAATATAGACAATTTATGCAATTATAACTGAAAACGTTAATGTTTTCATACCTTTAAACATATTTAAAGGCAAAAACATGGCACCAGTTATTCTCGTGTCCAACAAAATATTAATTTTTTGGGCATAAACAAAAAATTACCAAAAGTTGTAATGTAATGATGAAAAAAAAAATACATAAATAAAAAAAATCTTTAGACATATGAATCGATTTTTAGGAATTAATATGAGAATCGATTTTAAATCGGAGAATCGATCTTTTCAAAACAGGCCTATCTTTGATATTAGTCTGATCAAAAACCTCGATGTATCTTCTTTGTTTGTAAGGCAAGGCAGGTTTATTTGTGTAGAATAATTCAACAACAAGGTGACTCAAAATGCTTTACAGAGACATTAAAACTTCATGATTTAAAATGTAAACAAAAAAGAACCAAGAACAATGGATAAAAGTTAAAATACGTTTATGTTTGTAGTTTGCAGTTTGGTTAATTGTGTTTTCTTATTCAAAGTAAGAATTTCTGTGGCAACTACAATATGACGGACTCAAGCAAATCCGATGTTCCTCTTCCCGGAGCACGGACACTGATCACAGTCCAACACGCGTCCAGTCAGAGCTGTGAAATGTCTAAAGTCGTGCCGAGAGAAGAGTCTCCGTGGCGCTCTTTTTAATCTGATCAAATCAAGCCTGATCAGTAGCTCAGGCCAGGCAGACAGGAAGACTAATGAAACAGGACGCTTGTCTGATACGAGTTTCCTCAGGGACCTTTTAAAGTATTCTTTATATACTTTCTCTCATTTGACACGTCTGATGACTCGTTTCTGAAAATAAATATCCAGAAGGAGCAAAGTTACTTATGTTACATCTCTTTGTGACTCATCCCAGCAGGCGCTCAGTAATCTGCAGCTATTAAATACTCAATAATGAATAATTCATAATAATAAGATACGACGATGTTCAGTTTGGTGCAGTCACGATTAAACAAACACCAGATCAGAGAGATGTGTGGGTATGTGGTGGACTGGCCTCTTCATGGCTGCACATCACTGGATTCCTTCCAGTTTGTTCTGTTTGTCTTCTGTTGTTGGAGACAATAAACAATAAAGGTTATGGCATATTTTGTGTCGTGGAGACAAATAAAGACTTTGCAGGCGCTAACTAGCATTACTATCGTTACTTAGTAGCAGAGGTGTCAAGTAACAAAGTACAAATACTTCGTTACCTTACTTAAGTAGAAATTTTGGTTATCTATACTTTACTGGAGTCATTATTTTTCAGACGACTTTTTACTTTTTACTCCTTACATTTTCACGCAATTATCTGTACTTTTTACTCCTTACATTTTAAAAACAGCCTCGTTACTCTATTTCATTTTGGACTTTAATAAAAACTATCCAGTTAAATTGCTCCATCCGGATAGAGTGAATTTGGTTGTGGTTGTTTCAGATGTTCTTGTCCAGTTTTGTTCTTACATCCGTTCCCTCAGATTCCTGCAACTAAACTTGGATGTACATTCCAATAAAGGTTAGGATAAATGATAACATGCCTCTGAAGTTTGACTTTTTGCACCATTACAATACTTATAGGCAACTAGTCATCATATCTCCTGCTCTCTGAAACACATGTTAATGCTCAATAGTACACATATATGCTTCTTTAATATATTTGCATTATACTAAGATACATTCATTTTCAATGGCTTTTGTCCTTAAAGGAGACCTATTATGGCATTTAATGTATATTTTAAACAGGCCTTGAATGTCTTAAAAACAATCTAAAGCTAGTTTTTTCTACATAAATCATAAATCCAGCCTGTGGGCCCTGTCACTAGTTTTACCGCTTCTAACCTCTTTTTCTGCGCCTCATTTTTAGGGAAGGGGGGGGGTGTATGATAATGAGGCTCTGTGCTGATTGGCTCCCTGAATGACGTGTAGCAGGGGAGGAGAATAAACCTCGCTCCGCCAGAGCAGCCCGAGCCTGTAAATAAATACAACACTGAATTTTCACAAGTGGCAACTTTATTGTTAAAAAAATAAAATATGAGTTGTATATAAATAACATTTATGCACTATTTAAGCCGGATCTGCCCGGCGGAGTCTGAACGCTGGCCGCGGAGCCAAGCCAGGCGCCCGGGAGCAGCGCTGCTGGATCAGCGCGCATCACCGCGGCTTTAACCGGGAAATATGACCGGTTCCCACCGGCCGGGACCGCAGGAACCGGCCTGGACTGGTAGCAGGGACTCCCGGGGACCGACCAGCGGAATTTCAGCCGGATCTGCCCGGCGGATGCTGTGCGACGGGCGCCGCAACTCCACGGCGGGCGCACAGATCCGCTCCGGAGCGCATCTGCGGCGCATCGCCCGTTACCGGGGATCAAACCGACAGATTTGCCTGAAAATCTCGAAGGGTGAAGCTGGTCCAGCCTGGGACAGACCCCCGAGGACCCAGCTCCCAAATCACCCGGGAACCTGGATGATTTAACCTGGATCCGCGGCGCTGCGGCGCCGCGTCCGACTGGCTGAAGGATGGACCGCTCCAGCCAGAGCCAGAGAGCTGGTTGTGGGCGTGGTTTCAGCAGCGGAGGCTGAACATATGGAAATGAGCGCCTATGGTGACGTCACCCCAGGCGCAGATTCAGAATGGCTCAAAAAAAGGCCACGTGACACTGGGGGACTCAGTCCGGCGGGGGTCAGAGAGCTTGCAGAAATTCATGGTATTTTGTCTCCCCTGTGCTGGCAGGGTGAGGGGAGACCACTTTATATATGTTAAAACAAGAAAAAACGTGTTTTTCATAATAGGTCACCTTTAATGGCTTTTTTCCCCCTTACATTACTTTTACTTTTATACTTTAAGTAGTTTTGAAACCAGTGCTTTTATACTTTTACTTGAGTAAAAAACTTGAGTTGATACTTCAACTTCTACAGGAGTATTTTTAAACTCTAGTATCTATACTTCTACCTGAGTAATGAATGTTAAATACTGAAGACACCTCTGCTTAGTAGCCTGTGGTTTTTTTCCACGTAGGCCCGTCTCTCCGTTACTGTCGGCTGCACCTGCAGCTGATCAAACCTCTTTTACTTCCACCAGCCTCCTGTACGAGCTGCTGGCTGAGTTACCGCTGGACTGACTGGATGAGCACGTATCTGTATCTGCCATCTGTCCCACGACGGCTCCACGACTGCGCCGCCCTGCCCACGTATTCAGGCTTTGGGATCCCTCCTCCCCTTTGGCTAAAACACATGCTGGCACCAGATCTCTGCCAACATGACCTAAGGCTGACCCAAACTCACTTGCATGTTTACTATTATTTACTCTGGTCTTAACTGCTCGGCAGGCTTGGACACTGCGCTGGCTCAAAGCTCAGCAGCACATACTGTCTGGGGCCTGAGAAAAGCATCAGCGATCTCATTATAGCGTCTCTTGTCTCTGTTTTGTCAACTTCTCAACAATTACCTTGTGATGTGTTCTGAGAAATGAGACATTTAAACTCGTATGCATTTATTCACAGTGATTTTGATGTTTCGACAAGGATAGTTTTCAAACGGCAGGTGATGTAAGGAGAAGTACTCACTAGTTTACCAACAGTTTTGGGTGTACCAGGTTTTTTTGTATGGGGGTTGGGTGCTACAATAAAGCAGCTTTGTGCCTTATGAACTTGAGCCACAAGTACCAGCTGGCAAGCTGTTATGCAATCACAACAGAGATGTACACATGAAGTAGATACCGCACACGGCCACATCGTCACACCCACTCAAATATGTGGCACCCACACCTCACATTCAGCCCGGGGCGCTCCGCTCCGACTCCACCGGTCCTGCTCGCCGTCACACCCACCGCAGGACTGAATGTGATGCAGTCTGAGGACGAGATGGTCACAACACGAGGCTGCGGGAGATTATTGCTCCCATCTTCACCTCCCTCACTTAACTGTCCTGGATCCACAGCCCGGCTTATGTCGGTGACCTCATTTCCAGCTTGTTTTTGTGCAGGGATGTGCTGGTCCTGATGCAGACCCGGTGAGATGTTGGTGTGAAGAGGGCAAGGACCTGAGATAGTGTGGCAAAATGATGGATGGTAGCATTTATGCCCGTATAACCTTAGAAAATAGATGACTAGTAACACACAAGCAGCCTCATCTGGACTGGTCTTTTACAGGCGCTCATGTGTGATTACAAACAGAGCTGACATCAGCTTACATTATCTCTGTTTCTGATCCGTCAAATAGGGATGGGCGGTATGGACTAAAAAATGTATCACGATAATTTCTGGCATTTATCCCGATAACGATAAAAATGACGATAAAAAAAAATACCAATTCAACTCCACCTTTGTAACTATAAATCTATCACCACATTCAGTCTTTGGAGCCCCCAAAACACTGCTGTAAAAGAATAATAAATGATACTAAACTACACCAATTAAATTAATAAAAAACAATTAAATGAGTTACACCTGTACTGCAAAACTGGAATGACACAGATCTGCCATGTTTGTTACACAAACACGTATCAACGGGAATTATGTCTGTCTGTCTGTCTGTCTTTCTGGCTTCTTTCTTTCTTTCTTTCTTTCTTTCTTTCTTTCTTTCTTTCTTTCTTTCTTTCTTTCTTTCTTTCTTTCTTTCTTTCTTTCTTTCTTTCTTTCTTTCTTTCTTTCTTTCTTTCTTTCTTTCTTTCTTTCTTTCTTTCTTTCTTTCTTTCTTTCTTTCTTTCTTTCTTTCTTTCTTTCTTTCTTTCTTTCTTTCTTTCTTTCTTTCTTTCTTTCTTTCTTTCTTTCTTTCTTTCTTTCTTTCTTTCTTTCTTTCTTTCTTTCTTTCTTTCTTTCTTTCTTTCTTTCTTTCTTTCTTTCTTTCTTTCTTTCTTTCTTTCTTTCTTTCTTTCTTTCTTTCTTTCTTTCTTTCTTTCTTTCTTTCTTTCTTTCTGGCTCATTTCTTTCTGGCTCCTTTCTTTCTTTCACAAATTCTTACCATGGAGATTTTTTTTTGACCGTATACCGTGAACGGTAAAATATTACCCATTCCTACTGTCAAAGTGATGCTTACTTTCAGATTTGTGTGTATTTGGAAAAAGAAACATGGTCAGTGATTGAGAATATCTTGAAAATAAGAAATTTGTTCTTAATTTGCTTGCCTGGTTAAATAAAGGAAATATATAATATTGTCGTTAATGTGTTCATTGGCATGAAGTGATGTGAAGATTGTTTTTTTTTTTTGTGTTGCCATTCTTGTGAGAGTAAGGACATTAGTTGCATGACGTAACGTCTCCGCCGCCGGGCGCTTCTAAATTACATGGGTAAAAAACAGGGAGAGTGACATTTGAATGTGATGCAAGGCTGTCATTACCGGGAGAGTGCTTTTGTTTGGGATTGTTTTTAGCAACAGTATTTCCATTAGTTGAAGGAAGCTGTGTTTGTTTGGCCTACACAGGAAAATAATCAACCAAAGCTTCATGAGAAGTAAAACTTCAACTCTAAACTTTCTTTTGTACTTCGTCTGTGTTTCCAGTGATGGAAGGGATAAAAACGCCTGAAGGCAAAACCGTTTTGAAGCTAGCGGTGACCTGAAAATCAGCTGTAAATCAGTTATCGAGTCCCCAGGGAGAGAAGGCTGAACCGGTCTGTGTCTCTGCAGGAAGATCTGCGTGCACTGCAAGTGTGTGCGAGAGGAGCATGCCGTGCGTTCAGTGCCGGGGCAGCTGGAAAAGATGATGACGAAGCTGGTCTCAGACTTCCAGAGACACTCCATCTCCGATGACGACTCTGGATGCGCCTCCGAAGAGTATGCCTGGGTCCCGCCGGGGCTCAAGCCCGAACAGGTAGGAACCAGCGTGTAGAGCAGCCGCACAGGCAAGACATAAATTAATGCTGCACAGCTACAAAAGATGCTCTGTTGCCCTGGGACGTGTTCATACACAGACTCAAACATTTTGATTAAATGTACTCTTTAATTAATGTCAGCAGTTGAATAAATTGCTCTGTAATTGGATGCATAGCTATTTTTTGTCTCTCATTTCTGCCTTTACGTCACCCCCCGTGTCTCCTCACGCAGGTATACCAGTATTTCAGCTGCTTACCGGAGGACAGGGTGCCGTACGTCAACAGTCCAGGGGAGCGCTACAGAATCAAGCAGCTGCTGCATCAGCTCCCGGCCCACGACAGTGAGGTAACGTCACCGTTTACATCAACTTGTGTGTTTATGACTTCAGAAGCAGTTCAGAAAAAAATTATCAGCTGCAGTCTAATCGCCAATTACACAAGATAAGGGGATCTAAAATTATTACCGTATTTTCCGCACTATAAGGCGCACACCTTTAATTTTCTCAAAAACCGGCAGTGCGCCTTATAATGCAGCGCGCCTTATATGTGATCATTACGGTAATTTCTGTTACTGTAGTCAGGGGGATTGTGGGTAATGTAGTTGTCGCTGAAATAATGGCGCTAAAAACGTCAGGAATCGTCACAGACGTTCAAGACAACAGCAGCGACGCTGACTCGCATAATGGAGACTTTGACGAGACGGAGCAAAGCTGGTTTTTATTTTGTTAATAAAGTTTCAAATACGGTACTTTTCTTCTTGTTTTTTTTTTTTTTTTTGCATTTGCTGTAGGATTTTGTAGCATTTCCTGTAGCGCAGCTCCATCAGGTAGATACGTAACTCAACCCCAGCCACTATAGTATGGTATTTTACCAGATATTTAGTGCGCCTTATAATGCGGTGCGCCTTATATATGGAAACGGTTTTAAAATACGGCATTCATTGAAGGTGCGCCTTATAGTGCGGAAAATACGGTATACATCCCCAAAGGATGTAGGAAATTTAGAATGGTAGAGAAATTTTAAATGAAAATGCTCCTATTGTTTTTGATTTTGCAGACGGTACTAAATATATTTCCATTAGCTTCCTTTAATTTGTTGCAATACCGTATTTTGCGGACCATTAAACACACTGCATTATAAGGTACAGTATCAATGAGCGGGTCTATTTTCATATATATTATATAAGGTGCATGATAGAACATATATAAAGCGAAACAAAACCGTCTGGTAAGTCAAACTTTTTGCAACTCATTCACAATAACTCAGAATATCGTTCAGTTGTAACTAAAACAGAAAAATAAACTCATTTTAAATAATTCGTCTTTCACGAATCCACCAATAAGAAGTGTCAGTACTACGTCCTGCTCTCTGATTGGTTCATCGTTGCCAGCGATAGCGGACACCTGAAGTCAGTGTGAGGTTGGAACAACGTTGTATTCCAACATTTGGTAATAATTTGATTATGATGTAGTTTTAAAAATTGGATTTATTCTAAAACCCTGACGGCAACGTCTAATTACAGTAAGGTAATATGGACTAGATGTTGGATGATGGTTGCTCGCCAGCACTACATGATTAGTTATCTAACGTTGTCTGGCCTTGCGACCCGTATCCAACCAAGGACCCACTTTAACGTGTCTGAACGGTCGACCATCAATCAAGATGAGCAGCTTCGTCGCTGCCAAAGTCACTAAAACTGCACTATTTTTGAGCGCAGTGTACCACATAAAACTGGTTCAAGGTCAGTAAGCACAACAAAATTAGCAAATTATAGGGCACACTGCTGATTTTTGAAATAAATGTAAGGATTTTAAGTGCTTTATAGTGCAGAAAATACATCTTTAATCAAACGTAAATATATCTTTACATTTTAAGACCTTTAACAAGAACTGTTTGCACAGGGATCGTTTAGTCTACCGAAGAGGTGAAAGAAACAGAAAGATTCAAACGGGGGATTTTAATGATGAATGGGTACAAAAAAAACTGTATCCATGGAAACCTGGCTCTGGGTGGCGATGGGCGGAGCAACATTAGTCACCAGATGCTCCAGAAAGTCATTGGCTGCGTCCAAAATCCCATCCTTCCACCCTAATGAGTATGCAAAATGAGTATGCAAGATTTTTTAGTGCGTCAGAAACATTAGTACGTACTCAATAGTATGTATTTATTTATTTATTTATTTATTTTAGATCCCCATTAGTTGCTCCCTCAGCAGCAACTATTCTTCCTGGGGTCCAACAGTACAAATATACATTTCTATAAAACTTTTACAGTACAATATAAAATGTTAGTTAAACAGAATAACACAAAGTAGATAACAAGTACAAAGAACAACAACTAAAAAGAAAAACAAGACAAAAAAACAAAAACAAATAAAAACTTAAGATAATGATAAGCAGAAAACAATGAAAAAAAGAAAATTAATTTTCCTAAAAGAAAAAAACGAAAATGAAAAAAAATAAATAAATAAATAACAACCAAAAACAGATAGATTAAAGATAAATCCAAGTACAACTAAAGATAAATAAGTGCATATGAAATGAGGCAAATACAAAAATAAAAACAAAAAAATGGCTAAAACCATTAGACACAATCTAAAACAACCAGTTTCTTTTGAACTATGTACTATCCATACTCATTCCGGAGAAATGTATTAGTGTGGATTGATGGACACTAGCTAAGCAGAAACTTCCCACAATGCAATGCAGCGGTGTTTGGTTGCTAAGTGATACGTATATGTCATAAGTATAATAATATTATTATATAATAATAATAATATTATAATATTTGTATATAATGTTATTATTTAATGTCATCTTGTTTCGGGCAGAATAAACAGGAAATAGCGGAGCGGTGCTGCTACTGCTGCTGTTACCATGGTAACAGCTGCTACTGCTGCTGTGACACGTCACTTCCTCCCAACGGCAGGAAGTGACGTGTGCCCTCTGAATAGTCCGTCCGAATTAATGCATACTACTGATATTTACTCAAAAGTGTGCCGAATTTAAGTATAATTTTTAGTATATACTGTTTAGTATGGCATTTCGGACGCACCGATTCACTGGTTTTCTTTGAATTCCTAACGTTTTCATATCTGCAGTGATTGTGATTATCAGCCAGAGCATGCTTGTGTCTCCTGCAGCCCCAGTACTGCAACTCCCTGGACGATGAGGAGAGGAAGGAGCTGCGTCAGTTCAGTCAGCAGAGAAAAAGAGAAAACCTGGGCCGAGGCGTTGTCAGACTTTTCCCTGTGACCATGACCGGAGCCATCTGCCAGCAGGTACACCAGGACTTTGGTGTCATATTTATAGCAAACTGACAGATCCCACCATGAGGCTAATAAAGACTTCAGCTATGCTTTTTCTAGCATTAATGCACCGATGTAAAAGCCTGAAGTAAAATGTATCAGAGCCACGTAGGCTGGAGAGAGCGAAGGTGCATGTAGGCACAGGTATAGCTCAGGGATATTTCATGATCTCAGGGCTGTAAAAGCAAATTACCGTGCAGCCTACAGTATTCTCCACGTGTTAAAGGATAGACGGACAAACTTCCTTCCCTGGGCACCACACCCCCGCTGAACCACATCACTTTTGTTCCAGTGCGGCCGGCAGATCTGCGGTGGAGATATCGCGGTGTTCGCCAGCCGGGCAGGACACGGCAGCTGCTGGCACCCGCAGTGTTTCCAGTGTGCGTCCTGCAGCGAGCTGCTGGTGGATCTCATCTACTTCTACCAGGACGCTCAGATCTACTGCGGCCGCCACCACGCCGAGAGGCTGAAGCCGCGCTGCCAGGCCTGCGACGAGGTGACGCCTCCGCCAAAACCCTCACGCTGTTTTCATTCAAACTCATGTCAACCACAGCGCTGGCAGCAGGTTGTTGTGGGCGTCAGATAGCAGAGAACGGTCTAAGGGGCGTACGTAGAGCAGAGTGCAAATATTATATCATAAAAATGTTATATCACGAAGGAAAACAAGGCAGGAACCATTTTAGGTTTCTTTCTGAGAGACTCTCATAACATTCACATAGAGATCCTTTATTTTCATTTGTATATTCCCAGTTTAATCATAGTTTTATTTCAGTGTTGCCCCTAGGGCTGGGGATCGATTCAAATGTCAAGAATCGATTCGATTCCGATTCTTAAGATTCAGAATCGATTATCAAGATTTGATTCGATTCGATTCCGATATTGATTTGGGTTAGTGTTATTAAAACAGTTTTTGGAGCTGTTGCATGAATTATATGACTGTGTAGTTCTGCAACATATTAATACTAGTAGTATATTGAGATCAAACAGCAAGTATTGGCAGCTAATGATGCTGTAAGGACCAATCAGCTCCCAGAATGCTGATAGAACTGCTTTCAGAAACATTGTGGGTCAGAATTATCAAACAGATCCAGGGAGGAAACAGAGACGGATGAAATCGGTTTTATTTTTTCCCATATTCTGTTTTTATTTATTCCATTTTCGGTCTATTTTGTTTTTTAATTTTTGAGCATTTGGTTTTTAATGAAATATAGACAATTTATGCAATTATAAACTAACACTTTAATGTTTTCATACCTTTAAACATATTTAAAGGCAATAACATGGCACCAGTTATTCTCATGTCCAACAAAACATTCCTTTTTTGGGGATAAACAAAAAAATAACCAAAAGTTGTAATGTAATGATGAAAAAAAAAATACATGAATAAATAAAAGATAAAAAAAAGAACCCCCCCCCCCCCCCAAAAAAAATAAAAAAAATCGATCTTTAGACATATGAATCGATTTTTAGGAATTAATATGAGAATCGATTTAGAATAGGGAAATCGATTTTTTTCAACACAGGCCTAGTTGCCCCTGATTTGTGTAGATTTTTCTGTTGGTCTCTTCCTGCTGTGAATGGCCTCTCACAGTGACTTAAAGGATTAGTTGAGACAGTTTGCTAATGGATCTGGCTGGACCGACTGACAAGAGTTCTCTAAACCCGGAGGATTTCTAAGCCGGTAACAAGACGCCACGCGTGTCATCCCTGTCCTCTAGTTTGTTTACTCAAGTTGCCCGTGTTCAGGGTCATTATCCTACTTGATCTGCTCGTGGACCCAAAAAAACATCTTCTCTGTCCCTCTCATTTCCTCTAATTCTCAGGTTATTCTAGCCGATGAATGCACGGAGGCAGAAGGAAGATACTGGCACATGAAGCACTTCTGCTGCTTCGAGTGCGAGGCTGCGCTGGGCGGCCAGCGCTACATCATGAGGGAGAGTCGGCCGTACTGCTGCTCCTGCTACGAGTCCCTGTACGCCGAGTACTGCGATACCTGCGGAGAACACATAGGTACAGCAGCGGGCTCCGGGACGACATATATATAACATTGTTACAACTGTCTGCTTTCACTCCAGCTGCCTACGAGTACTTGTCTTGTAAGACTGTATAAATATTATATAAGGGAGTAGGGCTGGGCGATATGGACCAAAAGTCATATCTCGATATTTTCTAGCTAAATGGCGATACTCGATATATATCGATATTTTTTCTGTGCCATAATTGGGGTTTCCCCCAAAGCATTATAGCATAGCATCTCTGTTAGCTTCATTTCATTCTGAGGCAAACCCTTAAAAAACAGTCAGTTTTAATACAAAGCCTCGTGCCAAATGTTACACAGGTTCCTTTATTAACAGAGGTCTGCACAATATCAAAATGTATAAAACAAATGAAATAAAAATAAACTGCCTGCATATATAGAATAAAAATGCTTCTTGAATAAAATAAAACAAATATCCCTTTCCTGCATAACAATAAAATTAAAATACACTGTGCAATTAATACAATGTAGACAGTAACAGGCAGACTTTTCCACTGAGGTTGACAGTTGTGCAAATAACAAAACATTTGTGCAAATCTCAAATAAAACATTCAAGTCAATTTGTCACAAAACAAGCTATATCAAAATCATAAAAAAAAAAAATTTTTAAATCAATATAAACGATATTGTCTCGTACCATATGGCGTTTGAAAATATATCGATATATATTAAAATCTCGATATATGGCCCAGCCCTATAAGGGAGCATTGATTTCACTTCTCCAAAATAGATCCCTGAAAGGTTTTAAAAGCCTGAGATTGACACAAATCGTGTGTTGCTATGATTTGTTATAAAAAGGTCTTTTAATCAGATTAGAGGCAGTAGACGTCCCACAGTTGTGGGTTACTAGTGGTATTAATGTCATTTTCAGTGGTATTACAGAAGTTTTCATGAGCCAAACCTTTTTCAATCTACTTTCAGAAAGACTCATCAGGTCTTCATCTGGTTTTGAAAAACATGCTAGCTGAAGATGGAAAATGTAACGTGTTAAAACACCTTATTCATGATTAGAAACTTGGGTATTCTGACATTAGCTTATATAAGACCCTTCTGATCATAAATATGATGAGAACCAAGCTAAAACCAGGTTACAAGTCCACACATGAACACAGCCGTATAGAGGTGCAGCTTCTCAGTATTTATACGTAGCGTATACAGGACTGTCTCAGAAAATTAGAATATTGTCCTTTTTTATTTTCTGTAATGCAAAAATGTCATACATTCTGGATTCATTACAAATCAACTGAAATATTGCAAGCCTTTTATTATTTTAATATTGCTGATCATGGCTTACAGCTTAAGAAAACTCAAATATTCTATCTCAAAAAATTAGAATATTCTGGGAATCTTAATCTTAAACTGTAAGCCATAATCAGCAATATTAAAATAATAAAAGGCTTGCAATATTTCAGTTGATTTGTAATGAATCCAGAATGTATGACATTTTTGTTTTTTTAATTGCATTACAGAAAATAAAGAACTTTATGACAATATTCAAATTTTCTGAGACAGTCCTGTGTATATATATCTTTATTTAAACTCGAAAATCATTGAGGGCGAGCCCTCATTTACAATGACATTTACAAAGACAAAAACAGAATAACAAAAGAGCAGTCAATGAAACAAATATGAAGTTACAATTAATAAATAATGTAACAATAAAATCAATTAAAACGGATACAAACAGTGCTTAAAAGATTTAAGATCAGGGATTTAAAATTACCAAAAGATATTAGTGAATTGATAATAATAATTATGGTCATAATGAGCTCTGCAGCCGGGGCGGATAGTGAGGATCATGAAAATATCTCTTTTTTTTTTTAGTTTAGTTTATTTTCGGTCATGACACAAAAAAAAAACAAAGAATAAAAATGACAACAAGGAAACGAATACACTGTTCAAAGAAAACATTACAAAAAAGTTTCCAATATACAAATAAACAAATAACATCTAGACCGAAAAAGGGGTAGGCTAAAGCAAAGCTTATTATTTGCCTACCCTCAAAAAGATTAATTAAATTAATGAAATAAAAGTAAGAAGTACTGTAAGAGAAAGACTGCTAGTAAAACAAATTGCCTCCATGGGGATAACAAAGATTCCTCAAAAAATAAAAAAGATTTTTATTTCTTTATCTCTCTCCAGGCATTGACCAGGGCCAGATGACTTTCGAGGGCCAACACTGGCACGCCGTGGAGTCGTGCTTCTGCTGCGCCCGGTGTCGCCTGCCCCTGCTGGGCCGGCCCTTCCTCCCGCGCAGGGGCCTCATCTTCTGCTCCAGGGCCTGCTCTCTGGGGGAGGACCCCAATAACTCCGACTCCTGCGACTCGGCGCTGCACAGTAAACCCTCCCAGCACGGCAGACGGGCCGGGGCGTCGCAGAGACACCACCCTCAGCTACAGTGCGGTTCTCCCCTGCAGTCACTAGAGGGCGTCAACCGCACTGTAACTCTCACCAAAGAGTGCACTCATGCTGCAGTGGAGAACAGAGGTGAATATCAGAGGCTGCTCTCTGCTGGATTAAAACCCGTGTAGGCTGCAGTCCGTTCTCATGTCCCACATTAACATTCTTCCCCTGGCATTTATTTGATCCTCAGTGGTCCGCTGCACCGCTCCGGTTCAGAACGGATTGGCCTCCCCCAGCAGTCACGCTCCCCAGCGAGGCTCCTACTCGCCGCTGCCACACATTCACAGAGGAAACGGTTTGGGTCCGTCCTGGCCCAGCGACGTCCCCCGTTACAGTTTACTGCCAAGTGACTCTGGGGTCAAACCTGCAGACAGTGGTGTTCAGTTCCAGGGTGAGCTGAACGGTCCTGGACTGACTGGTTGTAATTCAAGAGGAACCTCCACGGACACGGACTGTATGAACTGGGTGGAGAAAACCAATCAAGCTATGCAAGGTAGCTGGAATCACTGATACGTGATAAACATGGTGCTCAGCTGCAGAAAACCCCTGAAAAACTTTGTCCTTGATGAATCTAGCTAACAATGAAATGTATTATCACCTAACTACTCTGTGTTTTCTTACCCCCCCCCCCCTTTCCAGTGTTTCCTCCTCAGAGGATTTCTCAGGTTAGCCAAGTGATTTCCTTCGAGCCGCCCCTCTCATCAGGCGACGGCCCTGCCCTCCCACCCCCTCTGCCCATGAAGTCCCGGGACCTGATGCCCCCGGATCTGCCCCCCCTGGCTCTCCCCCACCCAGAAGATCGGCCCTCGGACTCTCCAGCCCCCATGACCCGCAGCAGCACGGCCAGGGTCAGCTTCAGAGAACCCATTAGCAGCAGCTTCTCCGTGGAGGACGATGAGGATGAGGATGAAGAGGGGCTTCTGGGTGAGGGGGGGGAAGACCAGCAGGAGGAGGACGAGGAGGAGGAGGAAGAGGACGAGGGAGGTTTTGGAAGCAGGTTGCACCTGCAGAAAGGCATCCCGCCCCAAATAGATCTGCTGGGTAAGTGAAAGCCTTCAGAAAGCTGAATAATAATTTCACCGCACGAATCGGCACAGATTACTTTCTAATACTGTATTTGACCCGGTCTTTGTACGTTTTGAACGTATAGAAATGTAATTCTCTTCAGTTGTGTGAAATAAGACCTGGAAACAGTCATTGTGGCATAGAATTGTCAAATTGGTTTAATTCACCGTACAAATTGTTACAGATTACTTTTGTAATACTGTATTTGACCCGGTCTTGATGAGATGTACCTGCTGTACTTTACTGCCCTTACTTTTTAACAACTTGTGCTTTTTATTATTTTACCTCTTTTCTTATCATTTTATTTCATTTGATTTGTTACTTACTGTTTAATTGTGTCTTGCCGCTTCTAATGTTGATGTAAAGCACTTTGAATTACCTTGTGTTGAATTGTGCTATACCAGGGGTCGGCAACCCAAAATGTTGAAAGAGCCATATTGGACCAAAAACACAAAAAACAAATATGTCTGGAGCCGCAAAAAATGAAAAGTCTTGTATAAGCCTTAGAATGAAGGCAACACATGCTTCATGTATCTATATTAGCTATAACTGGGGGAAGATTTTTTTTAAATTATGCACAAAAGTCGAAATTTTGAGAAAAAAGTCGAAATGTCAAGAAAAAAGTCGAAATTTCGAGAAAAAAGTCAGAATGTCAAGATTAATGTTGAAGTACAATCTTGAGACAAAAGTCGAAATGTCAAGAAAAAAGTCGAAATGACGAGAAAAAAGACAAAATGTTGAGAAAAAAGTCGAAAGGTCCCGGAAAAAGTCCAAATTTCGAGAAAAAAGTCGAAATGTCGAGAAAAAAGTCCAAATTTTGAGAAAAAAGCCGAAATATCGAGATTAAAAAGGAAAGGAAAAACGAAGAAAAAAACTGAAAAAAAGAAGAAAAGAAAAAAGGAAAAAGAGAAAAAATAGAAAAAAAAGGAAAAAAAGAAGAAAAAAAAGAAGAAAAAAAAAGGTCAAACATTTTTTAAAAAGCTCCAGGAGCCACTAGGGCGGCGCTAAAGAGCCGCATGCGTCTCTAGAGCCACGGGTTGCCGACCCCTGTGCTATACAAATAAACTTGCCTTGCCTTGTCGGGCTCAAGCTGATTTCAGTTCTGTTTTTTTCAAATCAGATGGCTCTTCATACCCACATCGTAGTGTGAGGAGAGGAAGGAGTCGCTGCCGCGTCCCTTCAGAACCCAGTCCTCCCCTGGGCTCAGAGAGGCGCTGCCGGAGCTCGCGGGCCGACCGGCCCGACCGGCCCCGGCTGGACTCCCTGGACTGGAGAGGCGACGGCGACGGCTCCTCCTCGCTCACGCTGCAGCCGGGACAGTACAAACACGGGGACTCCTGCTCCACCTGCTCCTCGTCCTCAGACTCGGAGGAGGAGGGCTTCTTCCTGGGCCAGCGCATCCCTCTGCCCCCACAGCTGCGGCAGCAGCCGGCCGACCCGCTGCAGCCCCGGGGGGACGAGGACGGCAGGGACAAGCAGAGGGAGGGCGGCCTGAGAGGCAGCATAAGACGGAGGAGAGCTCTCAGCCAGAGTGCAAAGGACAAAGATAAAAACTGTGCTATCTCCTAACAAGACACCATGTTACACTTTATTAATGTTGCACAAGAAGAACTAACAGCCACTATTTCTCTCGTGTTTGGGGGTGGTATGACGGTGGCGTAGACTTTTCCAGAGGTGAACCACACCCATCCTCACTGATGAGGGGAGTAAAGGAAACCTGGGCATGTTAATGGTGTCAGGGTTTGAGTAGAGAAGGATGTGCTCTGAGAGTCATGTGAGCAGGGATGAGCGTGGAGCGGGTCCTGGGAGCCGCGGTGCAGTCGGAGCTGCTTGTTATGCTGCAGTGAAGTATTGCTGCTCTGTGATATATCGATTTACATAAACACAGCAGGTTTAACAAAGACAGGCTTGTTCCTGTGGCTTCAGTGACCCAATTACAGCACACTCAAGTGTGCAAAGCTGTTAAAGTGTCGCTAATGCGGTATGAATTTTTGTTTTGATCAGGACTCACGGCTGACCGAGCATTTATCAGGGACCGTTCCAGTCTCCGGAAAGTGTTTTTGTTCTGGAACAAGTGAGAGACGACAAGTTATTAGACGACAACCACGGCCGAACTGTGTTCTCCAACTGAAAAGTGATCCCACTCTTTCTTATGTACATCTGACATAAAACGACTCCCTTCTAGTCTCACAGCAACGTTGTTCAAGAAGCTGTTTCACATATTTCCAGCTCTTGTTTCATAGCAGTTAGTTTTGATGACAGCTGATATGGTTTAACACTGCAGGTTGCAGAATATCAGGATATATTTAATGTACAGAAGGAGTCAGGCAGCAGTTGAGCCTCTTCCCGTCACTGTGTGACCCGGGTTTGTCCTGCACAGCTCGGTTATCGTGCTGGACAGTTGGAGGCGAACATCCTGCCACCTGCAGCCTTTTATCAAACGCTCACCATCACTGCTCCCTCCTCCTCCCTGCAACATCTCTAACTATTCTGATGTCAAAATACCAAGGGGTACACTTCTTCACCAACAATAACACCTAAGTGCTCACTGACAAACATTGTACAGTCTGTGACGTCTAAATTACAATAAATTGAGTTTTTTTTTCTTTTTTCTTTTTGTCATATTTTGGATTTGAAGCAGCTGGAATAGTATTTTACCTGATATGACATCTTCTATGTTCTTAAGTGCTATCTTTTAGTGTCTCTAATAGTTTTTAACACAAAATAGCAAAAAATATTGGGGATTTGTGTGAATGTTGTGCTTTAGGTTTGCTGTACACTCAAAACACAATACTGCAAAGCCTGTAGTCTATAATCACGTTACTTAAAGGTCTTTTTTTTTATATACGCATGGCGTAGGTCACTATTTTCTTTGGGGTAAAAAGAAAGATATGACACTCTTCTGTTTCTCTGATTTGATGTTGTGTATATTTATATGCAGCATATGAGTAAATATGTTCAATATATCCGTCTAAATGTGTGCCTTTTTCATGCTTAATATTGTAAAAGCAGAGATTTTCAGTATGCGGTGCAATTTCCTAGCCTGGTCAGCAATCCTAATTCTTTTCCTCTCAGGTTATGGCTGGCAAAGCTTAAATTGAAGCAGCAAATATAGAAAAATATAAATATGGGGGGGAGTGGTAGCTTAGTGGCTACAGAGGAGGGCTGGAGTCTGGAGGACCTGGAGGATCCAGGTTCAATGCAAAATGGCCACTGGACCACTGCTCCTAGTTTGACTAGAAATGGGTTAAATGCAGAGAATAAAATCTCCCCATTGTGGGATTACTAAGGGAAAAAATGATTTATTTCTTATTTTATCTGAATTCATGATGAAGATGAGCAACGTGAGCCGGTGCACTCTGATGGGACTTTAAACCTCCTGGATCAAGATGCAGATCAGCATTACTCACCAGCTGCTGCAGCTCTGGGGAAATGTTCATGCAAATATAGCTTCTTTTTTCTCTTTGTAACAGTTATTATCCCAACCAGTACTGGAGTTGAGGGGGGATGAGGGGGGATGAGGGGGGATGGCACCCCCCCTGAAATAAAAACGGTCCAAATCATCCCCCCTGTAAAACTGCCATCCCTCCTTTTCATCCCTTATGTCATTTCATCAATGAATGTGGTTTTACTGCTATTTCAACATTTAGAGTCATCACCAGAAAAATAACTTATTTGACAATTTTCACCTGTTTCAAGTAAATTTTCACTTGAAATAAGTAGAAAAATCTGCCAGTGGGACAAGATTTAACTTCTCATTACAAGCAAAAAAATCTTGTTCCACTGGCAGATTTTTCTACTTATTTCAAGTGAAAATCTACTTGAAACAGGTGAAAATTGTTGTTTTTTAATTGTTGTCTTGTTTTGTCTTGTTTCATTTTTTTTACTAAAATGAAACATTTTAACTAGAAATAAGACAAATATTCTTGTTAAGATTGTGAGTTTTTGCAGTGATCCACTTTACTTATCCTGTGAAGGACAGAGTCATATTGATAAGTTCAGAAAAGTGTTTTTTTTTGTTGTGTTTTGATGTATTTGATGTAAGTCCAGTGGATATTTAAAGCTTACAGAAGGCTGCATTTAACTGCTGCTATGTCATTCCTGCAGTATTTCTGCAGGTGTTTTGGTCAGTGCTATTATTTATAATATATTATATTATTTGTAATCAGCACAAATTATCTGTCCCCATATGATAAAATCCACCATCCCCCCTGATTTTTTCTCGAGTACTGATCCCAACCACACACATGGATGTATAGTTCAGAGTCACACTTAGGTAATAACGGGTTCCATAAAAAACAACAAAAATCTTCTTAGACATAATTGTGTAATACTTTTTATTCTGGATTTGATTTACACTCAATTAAAATAGGTTGCCAGTTTCATACTTTTACTTTTTATTTGAAGCGCAGCAGCGGTTTCCTGAAGCTGCGCGGACCAATCAGCGATCGGGGGCGTGGCCAGGGGCGGGGCCTCGGGAGGGGGCGGGGCCTGCCCGGCCGCATGAAGAGTTGTCAAACAGGTTTTTCTCTCGTAAGAAGCTTAAACGTTCATGCGGAAGGACTGCGGCGTATGCTCGGATTTCAGCAAGAGTCCCCGCTGATAAAGCTCAGATCAATACTTCCAGGTGAGTCTGTGCAGTAAAAGGAGTAAAAAAAAACCCAGTCTTAACCAGTCTACATGTTTGTGGAGTTAGACTCGTGTCGTCGAGCGAAGGCCTGCTGCACCTGAGAGCACTAACGCTGTTTACCTGCACCTTTCTGTGCCCCTGTGTGTCTGCTTTCCT
Source organism: Cololabis saira (assembly GCF_033807715.1). Lineage (NCBI taxonomy): Eukaryota > Metazoa > Chordata > Actinopteri > Beloniformes > Belonidae > Cololabis > Cololabis saira. The sequence continues at coordinate 5,805,333 of NC_084598.1, forward strand.
GTTCCACTTCGTGCTTGTGCTTTACCCGCAAGAACATGCCAGGACTCGTCTCAGAACCAGGACTTTAGTGGCTGTACTTCATGACTTTAGTGGCTGTACTTCATGACTTTAGTGGCTGTACTTCATGACTTTAGTGGCTGTACTTGTGACCCCTGCAGCCCTCAGCCCTCATGGTGTGTTTTGGTGTGTTTGTGTGTCTTGGTGGTGGCTCCTTCCTGTTGGCAGGGATCTGCATGCTGCTGGGGGTCTGCAGACCCAGGTGTCCTGGAGACCCCAGGGTGTCCTGGGGGCAGTACTGGAGATGAGGGGGGATGGCATCCCTCCTAAAATAAAAACGGTCCAAATCATCCCCCTGTAAAAACTGCCATCCCCCTTTCCATCCCTTATGTCATTACATCAATGAATGTGGTTTTACTGCTATTTCAAATTTTAGAGTCATAACCAGAAAAATAACACCAGAAAAATAACTTATTTGACAATTTTCACCTGTTTCATTCAAGTAAATTTTCACTTGAAATACGTAGAAAAATCTGCCAGTGGGACAAGATTTAACTTCTCATTACAAGCAAAAAAATCTTGTTCCACTGGAAGATTTGCCAGTGCTATTATTTGTAATATATCATATTATTTGTAATCAGCACAAATTATCAGGGCCCATATAATAAAATCCACCATCCCCCCTGATTTTTTTTTTTTTGCAACTCGAGTACTGCCTGGGGGTCTGGAGACCCCAGGCTGTCCTGCAAGTCTCCATGTCAGCAGGAGCCCGGGCCGGGCCCGGCTCAGGGCTGGAATGGCAAATATGTGGAGTATCAGACTGGCAGATGCAAACCTCACCAGCTGCACATGTTTCCATGCACACACTTGAGCTTTATTACACACAAGTACAGGGAAGTGTGTCCTTCAAGCAGAGCTGGGTAGAGGAGCTAAAGATTGTACTCAAGTAAAAAGTAACTGTTACTTCAGAATAATATGACTCAGGTAGAAGTAAAAAGTAGTCATCCAAATAATTACTTGAGTAAAAGTAAAAAAGTACTGGTGAAAAAACTACTCAAGTAACTGAGTAACTGTTGAGTAACGTCTGATTAATTTTTTTAACACAACCATTCAAACAGACAAAAGTACAAAATAATCATCTTCAGGCAAATTAAATCAATAAAATAATAAAATAAATTAAAATTAATAAAAAATAGCTTAAATTAAATAATCTTAAAGTAAATTCAAGTACTTTAATAAAATAAATAAAATAAAAATAAAAAATAAATTAAGCACAAGTAGCACAAAAATTTCAAGCCTTTGTACTTTTCTTTTTTAACCAGGCAGAACTAGAACAAGCCCATGAACTCATATAAACTCTGTGTGTGTTTGAGTCTGTGTAAATGTGACAAAACATGCAAAAACAAACATTTCCCCAAAGAATCACCCAGTGATGTCATGAGATTGACGCGTACGTGGATAAAAGGGATAAAAGAAAAGTAACAGCTCAACGTAGCCTAATGTAGCGGAGGAAGAGGAACAGTTTCTTCTTCACAAATCTACTCAAGTAAAAGTAAAAAGTATAGTGATTCAAAACTACTCCTAAAAGTACAACATTTCCCAAAACTTACTCAAGTAAATGTAAACGGAGTAAATGTAACTCGTTACTACCACCTCTGCCTTCAAGTGTGATCAGTTGATCTCTTTTTCTTCTAATTCCTCTCACATGACCACAGTACAGACGTATTTGCCCAGAGATGAAGAGTCCCGGCGGGTCCCAGAGCTGTAGCCGAGGGAGATCTGCCTCCAGGCACTAGCTTGTTTACGGCTCCTCTACATCACCATCACACTTCCACTGGTCCTTTCACCGTCTCCCCGGGGCAGTTTTATGGTGCTAGTCTGGGGGATGGATGGCTGCGAGTGGTCGTTTAACCCCCACTTGTGGCAGGAGCCAATGAATTCGTAAGATGGAAAGGGCCACTAGAGAGCAATGGAGTTTAAGATAAACGGGTGTATGGACGTTAGGAATGGGCGATATTTTACCGTTCACGATAAACCGTCCAAAAATTCCCCACGGTAAGAATTTGTCATCTCACGGTAAAAATGATAAATTCCCGTTGATGACGTTTTTGTGTAAAACTGATTTATGGTTCTGAGTTAAATCCACGGAAGGAAGGAAGGAAGGAAGGAAGGAAGGAAGGAAGGAAGGAAGGAAGGAAGGAAGGAAGGAAGGAAGGAAGGAAGGAAGGAAGGAAGGAAGGAAGGAAGGAAGGAAGGAAGGAAGGAAGGAAGGAAGGAAGGAAGGAAGGAAGGAAGGAAGGAAGGAAGGAAGGAAGGAAGGAAGGAAGGAAGGAAGGAAGGAAGGAAGGAAGGAAGGAAGGAAGGAAGGAAGGAAGGAAGGAAGGAAGGAAGGAAGGAAGGGAAGGAAGGAAGGAAGGAAGGAAGGAAGGAAGGAAGGAAGGAAGGAAGGAAGGAAGGAAGGAAGGAAGGAAGGAAGGAAGGAAGGAAGGAAGGAAGGAAGGAAGGAAGGAAGGAAGGAAGGAAGGAAGGAAGGAAGGAAAATGAGAGAGAGAAAGAAAGAGAAATGAGAGAGAGAAAGAAAGAAAGAGAAATGAGAGAAAGAAAGAAAGAAAGAGAAATGAGAGAAAGAAAGAAAGAAAGAGAAATGAGAGAAAGAAAGAAAGAAAGAGAAATGAGAGAAAGAAAGAAAGAAAGAGAAATGAGAGAAAGAAAGAAAGAAAGAGAAATGAGAGAAAGAAAGAAAGAAAGAGAAATGAGAGAAAGAAAGAAAGAAAGAGAAATGAGAGAAAGAAAGAAAGAAAGAGAAATGAGAGAAAGAAAGAAAGAAAGAGAAATGAGAGAAAGAAAGAGAAATGAGAGAAAGAAAGAAAGAAAGAGAAATGAGAGAAAGAAAGAAAGAAAGAGAAATGAGAGAAAGAAAGAAAGAAAGAGAAATGAGAGAAAGAAAGAGAAATGAGAGAAAGAAAGAAAGAAAGAGAAATGAGAGAAAGAAAGAGAAATGAGAGAAAGAAAGAAAGAAAGAGAAATGAGAGAAAGAAAGAAAGAAAGAGAAATGAGAGAAAGAAAGAAAGAAAGAGAGAAAGAGAAATGAGAGAAAGAAAGAAAGAAAGAGAAATGAGAGAAAGAAAGAAAGAAAGAGAAATGAGAGAAAGAAAGAGAAATGAGAGAAAGAAAGAAAGAAAGAGAAATGAGAGAAAGAAAGAAAGAAAGAGAAATGAGAGAAAGAAAGAAAGAAAGAGAAATGAGAGAAAGAAAGAAAGAAAGAGAAATGAGAGAAAGAAAGAAAGAAAGAAAGAAAGAAAGAAAGAAAGAAAGAAAGAAAGAAAGAAAGAAAGAAAGAAAGAAAGAAAGAAAGAAAGAAAGAAAGAAAGAAAGAAAGAAAGAAAGAAAGAAAGAAAGAAAGAAAGAAAGAAAGAAAGAAAGAAAGAAAGAAAGAAAGAAAGAAAGAAAGAAAGAAAGAAAGAAATGAGAAAGAAAGAAAGAGAAATGAGAAAGAAAGAAAGAAAGAAAGAAAAATGAGAAAGAAAGAAAGAAAGAAGGATAAATTCCCGTTGATACGTGTTTGTGTAACAAACATGGAGGATCTGAGTCATAACAGTTTTCCAGTACAGGTGGAACTCATTTAATTGGTTTTTATTAATTCAATTTAATTGGTGTAGTTTAGTAGTATTTAATATTCTTTTAGAGCAGTGTTTTGGGGGCTCCAAAGACTGAATGTGGTGATAGATTTATAGTTACAAAGGTGGAGTTGAATTGGTATTTTTTTTATCGTAATTTTTATCGTTATCAGGATAAATGCCAGAAATGATCGTGATACATTTTTTAGTCCATACCGCCCATCCCTAATGGACGTGGAGTTTGTTAAGTGAGTGAAAAAGGAGGTGTGCCTATTTAAGGTGAACTGTTTTTATTGAGTGTTCCTTTGAGCTCTTTGTTGAGGGCTCCTTCCTTCCCGCCCCGCTGACGGATGTGTCTGTCGTCCGCAGGAAACCCAGATGTCGAGGAACTAGAGTTCAGCAGAGATGCTGAGGTTGCCTTTTCCTCAACAATTGCCTGAAGATGATCGGAGGACGGGCGTTCAGAGGCGCCAATAAACGCTGAGGGCTTTTAGAGAACTAGTACGGCTGCAGGTACGACCACTTACGGACACCATGCCTGTGGAGGCGGTCCCACACCCAGGGAGGCAGCAGCCCGTGAGGCCCGCCGTCGGAGCCAAACCACCACGTTTGCGAGCCAAGGGCCCGGTGGGGCCTGATTTCTACCGCCGGAGCCCCCCCGTGCCCAAGCAGAGCGCCGTGGAGAGACTGGAGGCAGATAAAGCTAAATACGTCAAGAGTCAGGTGGCTCTGTCCAAGCAGCAGCCGGTCCGGCTTCCCGAGCTGCGGAAGCCCCTGCTGGCCCCGGGCACGGCCCTGCGGCCCACCAAGAAGACCAGCCCCCAGGCCAGTGCCAAGCTGGAGGTGGTGCAGCTGGACCTGGAGCACCTGAGCAACCTCATCAGCGACGTGGCCGACCGGCCGCAGGCCGGCGCCGCCGCGGAGTCGGAGGTTGGAGTTGGAGATGAAGCTCCCGTACATGTCCCGGCGGCGGGCGGCCCCCCCTGCAGAGCCCCGGCAGACGAGCAGCAGACACACGACGGGCCAAACCCGCATCCCGACAGGTCCAGTCTAGCAAAAGGGAGATTAAAAGCACCTGGAGCCGCAAAGGGAGAGACCCCGGGCCCCCGGGGGGTTTCGGCCGCGGGGAACGTGCGCAGGGTGGACGTCATGCCCCAGGTGGGCCCCGTGAGGACGGCCCGCAGACCCCCCCAGTACATCCGGCAGCCCCTGCAGCCCGTGTCCTTACATTCCAAGTTCCCTCCCAACGCCGGGGCTCCACACCTGCGCGTCTTCCTCCCCAGAACCGCCCCGGCGTCCTCTCCCCTCAAACCAGTTGTTGTGCCATCCAAACCCGACCACTGTCCCTCCACCGAGCCCCCGGCCCCGGCCCCGGCCCCGGCCCCGGCCCTGGCGGCCCCCGCCCTCCCTGCCTTCCACCCTCCGTCCCCGGCCATCACCCGCCTGTCCTCCTCCAGCTCCAGGAAGCGGCCCTCCCTGACCCGCTCCAAGTCGGACATGAGCGACCGGTTCTCCCGCGCCGGGACGGAGCTGGAGCGCTTCTTCAACCTGTGCGGCCTGGACCCCACGGACCTGCCGGAGCTGGCCGGCTCCAACGCCGACATCGTGTCCCTGGCCCGCTTCCGCAGCGTCAGCGCCCCCGGGTCCGAGTGCTCCGGCCCCGGAGACAGAGACAACGACCCGGACGAGGAGGAGGACGGGAGAGTCTCGGACCGGGTTCCGTACGGAGTTTCTGTGATCGAGAGGAACGCCCGGGTGATCAAGTGGCTGTACGGGCTGCGGCAGGCCAAGGACAGCACCGGCCAGAGCACCAACCTGTAGTCTGTTAGCTTTCATTCACCCAATGTCAACACATTTTCTTTTTCAACATGAGCGTGATGATGCCTGACGTGACGGGTCCTGCAGCCCGGACTGAGCTGCCGTCACAGAATAATCTACTTTGAGTTGTTATTGTTAATGTTATTATTCCTCATTGTAGCACATTTTGATGATATCCTTGTTTATGTATTATTTTCTATGTCGTTTTTGACCTTATTTTGTAAATCTGAGGTTGTTAATTTTTATTATTGCAGCCGTGACTTAAACGGTGATCAGATCCAGCTGTAAATAAATGGCATTACTGATAAAGTGGTACGAGTATGTTGTTCGGCCCTCTTTGAGATGTATTCCAGAGAACCACACATTTAAACAAACATTAGGCCTAGGGCTGGGCGATTTTGGACAAAAATAAAATCCTGATTTTTTTTATTTATTTTTTTTCTCTGAAAACCCGATTTTCGATTTCGATTTTTTTTGGTAAAACTACAAAAGACAATGGAATAAATTGTTTCAAATATTTTATCTTTATTTTTAAAGAAAAATTGCAAACAAATGTCCCTATTGGGAAGGAAGTGCAATTGAAAGATACTGTAAATCCTCCTTGAGTTTAGTAAAGTGACAGCATTTACAATTTTCTTGACCAAACAAAGATGACTAGACGTAATGTTATGTGTGTATGTGTATGTGTTTGTAATGCAGCCAGCTGCAAAAAAGGAAAATCGGAAAATGGATTTTCCTTTTTTTAACATCGTCTTGATTAATAAATCCGATTTAGATTTAAAATCGATTAATCGCACAGCCCTAATTAGGCCTGTGTTGAAAAAATCGATTTCCCAATTCTAAATCGATTCTCATATTAATTCCTAAAAATCGATTCATATGTCTAAAGATTTTTTTTATTCATGTATTTTTTTTTCATCATTACATTACAACTTTTGGTTATTTTTTTGTTTATCCCCAAAAAAGGAATGTTTTGTTGGACACCAGAATAACTGGTGCCATGTTTTTGCCTTTAAATATGTTTAAAGGTATGAAAACATTAAAGTGTTAGGTTATAATTGCATAAATTGTCTATATTTCATTACTTTATATACTGTCTTGGGGTTACATTTGCAAAAAATGCTAAAAACCAAATGCTCAAAAATTTAAAAACCAAAATAGACCGAAAATGGAACAAATAAAAACGGAATGTGGGAAAAATAAAACCAATTTCATCCGTCTCTGTTTCCTCCCTGGATCTGTTTGGTAATTCTGACACATGATGTTTCTGAAAGCAGTTCTATCAGCATTCTGGGAGCTGATTGGTCCTTACAGCATCATTAGCTGCAATACTTGCTGTTTAATCTCAATATAATACTAGTAGTAATATTTTGCATAACTACAGTCATATAATTCATGCAACAGCTCAAAAAACAGTTTTAATAACACTAACCCAAATCAATATCGGAATCGAATCGAATCAAATCTTGATAATCGATTCTGAATCTTAAGAATCGGAATCGAATCGATTCTTGACATTTGAATCGATCCCCAGCCCTAACAAACATCACAAAGAAACGGTTTCATTTGAAGTCATCTTTTAAAGTATCAGATTATCATCAAGCATCAGAACAGATGTAGAGTCCATAACTGACCGGGTCACAGCAGCCGGTACCTGACTGGATCATCCTAACAACGATGCTGCCGCTGCCAGGCTCCTAACTGGGGACGTGAGCTGCTTGGGAATAACGTGTCGTTTCTCAGCAGTGAAAAGAAAGTCTTACAATCAGATAAATACGACCACAGATGAACAACTTGTGCCAAGTCATACCAGGTCATTATGTGTTTAACAAAATACAGACGCAGTGTGGAAAAGCAGTATTTTCAGCGTGGCTGCACTTCCCCGAGGTCTGTGAGCATTCGTCTACGCCCGGCTCTCTGACGGCCTTCCAGTCGGCTCCACGTCTGGACTTTGCCCCGTTGCAACACTTTCCTTCTTTTCCAGCCGCTCTGTTGTAATCGGCTGGTGTGTTTAAGGTCGTCGCCCTTTCGCGTGATCCGGTTTAAGCCCAACTTTAGCCGCCAGACAGATGAAATCCCATCTGACTCCAGAAACTCATTACAGAACACCGCTGTACACAGACCAAAGACTGGTTTAGGATTCAGTTGAAACAATATCTTTTATAATTTAATGAATTATGATTTGACATTTGGAAAGGAATAGAATGAAGTTTGAATAGAATTACAGGTAGTGTAAACCCTATCACAATAAAGGTGAAAAGTGGTGAAGGATTCTAAGATAAGGTGCTTTCAGGCAGGTATTGTTTAAGGTGTTTTATTTGATTTCATTTCTATGTATTTATGTCTGAGAATGATGGTTTCGTTTTCGTTTAATTATTTATTCAAACAGGTTAAAACAAAAACAAAAAAATACTCAGAATACATAAAATGTATATACTGGAAAAAAAACCATAAGCAAAACAAAGCAAATTAAAGAGACAAATCTTTATGTAGATAAATATTTCCTGTTTGAAAGGGTGTAGGATGAAGTTTCAAAAAACTTTTCTAGTCCTACCCCTTCTACTGTTCTGTTTTTACAATTTCTTAATTTCACACAACTTCTAAGAGAAAAGCATAAAAGAAAAGAAAAGGTGGTTCAGCTGAGCAAGACACTTTGGTCACTGGCTGTCAGTTCATGTGTCCATTTCCATTTTGTATCCATTAAGAGTATTGATTTGAAAGATTTGTTTAAACTTACTTGGTGATTTGCATGATTTCATTTCATATTTGCAGTTGTTCCACAGATTAACTCCCATCACTGATACACAATGGGTTTTGATGTTTGTTCCTACATGCTGTTTTTTAAAATGACATATTCCCCTGAGATTGTGTTTATTTTCTTTTATTTGAAACAACTTCTGAATGTCTTGTGGCAACTGATGATGATTCTCTTTGTGCATGATTTGTAAAGTTTTGAATTCGACCAGATCCTTAAATTTGAGTGTTCTCAGTTTGATGAAGAGTGGGTTTGTTGATTGTCTAAAGGCCGCTTTATTTACAATTCTTATTACTCTTTTTGGAAGTTTGAATATTGTATCCGTGTTTGTTTTATATGTGTTCCCCCACACTTGGTGATTTAGTTCTCCTCTGTGTTGTTTGTGACTAAGGGAGTTGTGTCTATTTGTCATGTATAATGTATGTCTGTTTAACTATTAAGTGTTAATTTGTGTGTATGTCGGACCCCAGGAAGAATAGCTAATGCTAAATGGGATCCTTAATCAAACAAACAAACACAGAAGAGTTGATGTTCCCCGGCTGAAAGGCCTGCAGCTCCTGCAGCTCCTGCAGCTCCCGTGTCTGCAAACCAGCCCACATCAGTTTCTACCTCCGTATTTCATCAGCCTGTTATGTTCTCACTGATTGTGGCGCGGTGCGTTAAGGCCAGATATTCCAGCCTTGGTCTCACTCGTCTCAAGGATATGGCGCAGCGCGGTTTGTTTAAGTTCTACCTAACAAACCGCAGCGCCGCTGCCACCTTCATTTACGAGCCTTCTGCTGGAAACCCAAGCAATCAGCTCAGTGTTCCTCTGACGGAGCTGTGATGAGTGAAACATGTGAGGCCTGTGCAGACAGAGATGTGGCTCTTGTGCTGCTTTTTGTTTAGTTCTTTTTAATCATTGTTTTGACTATTACACAGACTGGCCTTGGGCTGTTGTTCTTGCTGCTATCTGCACTCCCTTAGAAGACACTGATTTCCTCTGGAATGTTTATGCTTTGGAGGTACTCCTTCACGCCGTGTAATGATTGACTTGAAGTTGTATAGAAGTGGCTTCACAACTCCTGCCGGATCGATAGGAAACAGCAATGACTGTGTTTCCATGCATCAATAACCCTTTTAAAACCCGAATATTGGCAATAACCCGAATTTGCACGGCCATGTAAACACCAATAATGGAATTTCCCCATCAAACGGAACATGAATTTGTTTTCTGCGCATGCTCTGTTCACAAGGAATCCTGGTCTTTTGAGTCCAGAACGTTCTTCTAAACATGGCGAAATGCAAGACCACGCTACACTTTTGGAGTGAGGAGGAGACTAATCACTTCATAAATGTAATGAAGGATATGAACATTTCTGCATTTGTAGACAGTAGAAAGTACCGGGATAGACAGATTTACAAGAAGGTGAGCGAAAAATTGCACGAAGCAGCATTTGTTTTGAATTTGGATACAGGAAGAGGCATGGACGGATTATCATGACCACGGGCCCTGGACACAAACTCGCTATGGGCCCCTACCTACATAATAACATTCAAACAATGACATAATAATTACATCTTCAAAATCACATTTATGTAATTTATACACCATATTTTTGCGACCATATAAACGTCTTTATTTTTTTATCGCCCAATGACGCAATGTGCCCATTGTGTTATTTTCAGGCTGATTTATGGCTCCGCGTTACACCGATGCAGAGCCTACGGCGTAGGGCTGCGTCAACTTAACGCGGATCCATAAGGCGGACGTAATTGAGGCCACCGTGAGAAGTTAAGGGGGAAGGGGGGCGTGATTTGCGGACGTAGTAGGGACCACCGTGAGATGGCTCCGTGGCGGGGCTCCTGGGGCGGGCGGGCAGACTCTGACTCGCTACCGCGAAGGAGACGCTGCTCCCGGGGGGGCTGCGCCGCACAGGCGGAAGAGGAAGCGGAAATGATGCTAATTGCGTCATCACGTTCTCCGTGCGTCGCTGGCTTGATGGAGATATCCAGAATGATTAATTACCATGTAAACAGGGATAACCCTGTTTGATCACGCATGGTTAATGTTTCAGTAACCGGAATATTAGCAATAACCCGAATTTTGACTGCATGTAAACGTAGTCAGTGAGATCGTTGCTGATGTCTTTCCTCTTTGCTGTGGTATTTACACACACGCTTGATCGCTCCAGAGCAGAAAACTACCTAAACTTGTGCTTTTGCAGAGATGGTCACCCTCAGTGACCAGCTACTCCCCCCCCCCCTTTAATTCCCGTGGATGAGTTGTATTGTTTTTCCACCAGTTCTTTGTTTTGAATGACCTTTTCTTAATAATGACAGTCATGTGCCAGTGTTTATCTTGGGTTGTACAGACTGTGTTTGGTTTGTTCCTGTAATATAACCTTTGAATTTAATGAGGTTTTATCTCTTTTTCCCTCGGCTGTATGTTGGCTCTTACTGTGTCCCGACAGCTCTGCAACTCTCACTTTCACCCGTCCACTCTTGAGTGTTACCTGCAGCTCCTGTGATGATCTGAGTGCTCTTTTTAAGTTCTCCATGAAAGCCCGTGCTCTGGTACTAAATGTGCTGGAACAGCCGGTCCTGGATGAATGGGCTGTCAGTTGGTTGCAGTGCCAGTCATAGATGAATCTAGTTGATGGATGATACTGAGGCGACATATCGACTGTAGACCCCTGAGGAGCTTTAGAGGGTTATCTCCACACCATAGGCTGAAAACGCTAAGAGAACCTGACTCATCTGTCCGAGCAGGTTCTAATCTCTGGCACCTTATCAGAACCACTGATGCAAACCGTTTGGAAGTCATAGATGTCAGGTTTGGCTTAAAACGTCCATGTCATGGCTCTGTTTTTATCTCATGTTCATGAAAATGACTGCAAAGCATCCTTCATTTGATTATATTGCCTTTATCAGCGGGGCCTGTTTCTTTCTGCTGCAGATAATGATTTAAAAAGCCAGCGTTGTACTTAGTTTATCACGACTGACGGTTACTGATGGGATCCGCGGGCTTCATGGACAGATTCACAGGCGGCCCACAAGAGGTCAGAGCAACGCGCCGCTCTGCAGGGGAGCACTGTGTTCTGGTCTTTATTCTGAACCGTCTTCACAGAGAATGAATGAGGCAATACTCTGGAAATAAAGAGGACTTTCATTTTCAATTAAAGGTGTCGACTTTCTTTGCACTTATAAAATCTGTGTGTGCTGAGTGGGATTTTTTAAAATGTATCTTACAGTGTGTGTTCTGCAGAGGTGTCAAGTAACAAAGTACAAATACTTTGTTACCTTACTTAAGTAGAAATTTTGGTTATCTATACTTCACTGGAGTAATTATTTATACAACATAATTTATAAATATATATTTTAAAGGCTTGCCCAACTTATCCATAATACAAAAACCAATAATTACAACTGTAACGTAAATGGAGTGGAAAAGAAATGATATCGCGTTCATGTAAATTATGATGCATGAGACAGAAATAACAGGAATACTCCAGCAGAGGTGTCAAGTAACGAAGTACAAATACTTTTTAACCTTACTTAAGTAGAAATTTTGGTTATCTATACTTCACTGGAGTAATTATTTTTCAGACGACTTTTTACTTTTACTCCTTACATTTTCACGCAATTATCTGTACTTTTTACTCCTTACATTTTAAAAACAGCCTCGTTACTCTATTTCATTTGGGCCTTTAATAAAAACTATCCAGTTAAATTGCTCCATCCGGATAGAGTGAATTTGGTTGTGGTTGTTTCAGATGTTCTTGTCCAGTTTTGTTCTTACATCCGTTCCCTCAGATTCCTGCAACTAAACTTGGATGTACATTCCAATAAAGGTTAGGATAAATGATAACATGCTCTGAAGTTTGACTTTTTGCACCATTACAATACTTATAGACAACTAGTCATCATATCTGCTGCTCTCTGAAACACATGTTAATGCTCAATAGTACACATATATGGTTCTTTAATATATTTGCATTATACTAAGATGCATCATTTTCAATGGCTTTTGTCCTTAATGGCTTTTTTCCCCCTTACATTACTTTTACTTTTATACTTTAAATAGTTTTGAAACCAGTACTTTTATATTTTTACTTGAGTAAAAAACTTGAGTTGATACTTCAATTTCTACAGGAGTATTTTTAAACTCTAGTATCTATACTTCTACCTGAGTAATGAATGTGAATACTGAAGACACCTCTGGTATTCTGATCAATGTCCGTGTATCTCAGAATGTTTGCTGGGAGTATTTTTCCTTTCATCTAATCTTTAAAACGGACCTCTTACAGTGAACGTCACTTTTAAAGGGTGTAAAACGAGCAGGTGAGCTGCCGACGGAGACTGGGCACAGAGGAAGTTGCTCAACCAGATTCCACCTGCAGACCAGAGGATTTAAGTTGAGTGGCTGGAGAGTCATTTCTTGTCTGCTCCACGCAGCACGGCTTTGCATTTCTTTCTCCTGCCATCCAAAAAAATGAGCTGCTTTCAGAACTTTACACATCAACTCCAGAAGTTAAGAAACTGTGTATCAAAGCGGACGGGGGAGTCTTGCACAGAGGATCAGCAGAGGGTAAGAAAAGATCTCTGCTCTTTTAATTCTGTTCAAGACTTCCGTTGTACTTTTTTGTAATTTCAGATGCACAGTCTCACTTTTTATTGGCCCTTTCATATCTCGATATTTTCTAGCTGAATGGCGATACTCGATATATATCGATATTTTTTCCGTGCCATAATTGGGGTTTCCCCCAAAGCATTATAGCATAGCATCTCTGTTAACTTCATCTTTTTCTGAGGCAAACCCTTAAAAAAACAGTCAGTTTTAATACAAAGCCTCGTGCCAAATGTCACACAGGTTCCTTTATTAACAGAGGTCTGCACAATATCAAAATGTATAAAACAAAAGAAATAAAAATAAACTGCCTGCATATATAGAATAAAAATGCTTCTTGAATAAAATAAAACAAATATCCCTTTCCTGCATAACAATTAAATTAAAATACACTGCAATTAATACAATGTAGACAGTAACAGGCAGACTTTTCCACTGAGGTTGACAGTTGTGCAAATAACAAAACATTTGTGCAAATCTCAAATAAAACATTCAAGTCAATTTGTCACAAAATAAGCTATATCAAAATCATAATTTTTTTTTTCTCAATATAAACGATATTGTCTCGTACCATATCGCGTTTGAAAATATATCGATATATATTAAAATCTCGATATATCGCCCAGCCCTATCTCATACCGGCAGTCATTTAGGAAGAACACATCGAGCTAAGTCAAACGTCTTTTACATGGATTTTAGACTTTGCTACTAGTCACCTGTTAGGAGATTAATTTTACAGAAAGGTGGTTGTATTGTTTTGTTATTTCTAAACACTTACATCATTGCTTCCCTGTGAAAAAAGGCTTTCTGTTCTCTTTGCATCTTTTTCCTCCTTTCTGGGCTGCAGGAGGTTTTAAGAATCGATTTTCATGTTACAAATTGCTTCATACCAGTTTTGTACCTTGTGCTGTAAATGAGCTGAAACCAGAATCGATGGAACTGTCCCATTTCAAATTTGCAACAAAGGTTATGTCCCATTTTCACTGTGATTTATAAAGCAGGTTTCTATATAAATCCGTCCTCCTTCGTTATAATTTATATTGCTGTATAAGTTGTGGTGAAAATGGAGGGAAGAACGTTTGTGCTGCAAATGCATAATAAAACAGGGCAGCATGTCAGCCAACCAAGAAACGTCAGAGTCAAGACTCCAGTGAAATCAGGAAAGACTCTCCGGCCCAAGAATGCTTTAGATCAGGGGTGTCAAACTCATTTTGCTTGGCGGGCCGCACGCTCAAAATAACAAAAACGGTGCGAAAATATTTTTTTCTAATTCTTTTTTTTTAATATTGTTATCTAATCCAATATCAGTTTAGTTAATTTTAAAGGAAATATGCACTTTGTTTACACAAATTTCTCGTTTTTTTTCAAATTATGTAAGATACTTTTAATATAATTTTACAAAGATAAACAGAAACAAGTATGTTTTTTTTATATTTCGCTTTTTTATAGGAAATTTAATTAAAAGCTAAATCTTTCTTATTACATCCGAGAGTGTTTCTTTGTGATTTAGAGATTTTTCAAGTACAATTAAGTGTATTTATTTTTAAAAATTGGCGCGGATATTTACGCCAGTGTGCCGAAAAAGTCAGCACTTCTTTTAACTGTTTTACTTTGTCACTATCCTCGTATTCAAAACTGAAATTCTCCAAATAAATATGTTCTATCATCTTTTTTAGCAGTTATATTTTTCCTGCGAAAATATATAATAGTAGTCAGTTAATAAAAATAAATGGCCGTCTACAAAGAAATAAAATCGACAAATGCATTCTAGAAAACTAAAGAAATGTCGAAAACTGCTCTCTTTGTGGAATAACGATGGATTTGTAGAAGAAATATATTATCGGATATGCTGCGATTTTTAATTTTTTTTTATTTAGGCCTTCCTTTTTAGTAAATTAACATTTCTTTTTTTTGCGTTGGAAACTTCTCGCGGGCCACATGAAAACCTCTCTCGGGCCGCACATTTGACACACCTGCTTTAAAAAGAGGCTGAAGAGGGTTTAGTTTAGTGTCCGTGTGAGCTGATTTCCTGCAGCAGCTTCCCACCAGGCCAGCCCGTTGTCAGGTGGGGTTCTTCAGGGCTGTTTCCTCTGATCCCCCTGTGCTCCTCTGGTCCTGCAGGGGTCGGGGGGGATTCCCCGGGTCAGGAAGGTTTGCTTCGCTCTGGGCGGGGCCCCCCACCAGATCACCACAGCCGCTATAGGGATCTCCTTGCAGATTTTCCTTTTGGATGTTGTGAAGGTAAACGTCCACGCTGTTCTCACACTTCCAGAGATTGATTGATTGATTGATTTAATTTTATTTTGTACATGTAAAAGACAACAATTAAAAGAGAAGATAAGAAAAACAAAACAAAGAATTTCATCCTTTAACAATTAAAGGAGCATGAGGCTCCTTTTAAGAAATTAGACTCTCTAGCGCCACCCTTCACCACGACGGCCGTTGGGGGTACTGCAGCCAACAGTGAAGCCGGCACGGGAGAACGGGGAGAACGTGCATGCAGCGTCATGTGACGTCACATCCGCAGCCCAGCGCGGGAAATTCAGACCCAGAATTGCAGCACATTTTGCAGCACACAGCCTGTTCAAGGCAACGGAGAGATACACTAGAGGGCTCATTCTTTTTGGTTTGGAACGCTTCATCTGACATTATTACTAGAAAACTTAAAACGTATACAAATTTTTTTCATAAATCCTGCCTCAATCCTGCCTCATGCTCCTTTAATATCTTAATTACATGTGCAAAAAGGAGTAGGAAGAAGTGTAAACTTATTTAATCCTACCCCCATTCACTAATCATTTATTAACAAGTATTTATAATAACTATACTATAATTATACTCACATGCTCATACACTTACCTATACATACATACATACATACACATAGTTGAATATTTCTATATATTTGTACACACATGCCCATATAAATATTTATATAAATATACTTATTTACACCATACTATCTCTTTCTCTATCTCTATCTTATATTATACTCTGCATCTGGTTAATGTTTGGACATTGTTTTAATTCTGAATCCATTCTGTTCCATAGTTTAATTCTGACTGATATAGAAAATCTTGTCATTGTTGTTCGTGTTCTGGGAGTCCTAACATTTAGAGCAGCCTTTCTCAACAGGGGTGTCGCGGCACCCTGGGGTGTCCTCTGACTGCTTTAGGGGTGTCGTCAAAAAATGACCTATTCTGACATTTCATATATGAATGCATACATAAATACATTCTTTTTGCCTATGAATGAATGAATGAATGAATGAATAAATAAGATACCGTATTTTGACGACCATTAGGCGCATATAAACGTCTTTTTTTTTTTTTTAAATGTGCCGCGCGCCGTTCAAAGTGAAGCCTGAATTATGGTTCCGTGTTAAATCGACGCAGAGTCTACGGCATAGGGTACGCCGTAGGCTACGCGGCGACTCGCACCGTACGTGCGCGTCATATGCATTTACAGCGATGCAGTGTGGTTTTTCATTATATTTTACTCTGGGGTGTCGTGAGATTTTATTCACTTTTGAAAGGTGTCATGACTGAAAAAAGGTTGAGAAAGGCTGATTTAGAGAACCCCTTAAATTATACCTCCCCTCTCTGTCATAAAACATTTCCTGTAGGTGAGATGGTAATAAGTTGTTCCTAGCTTTATACATGAATTGTGCTGTTTGGAATTCCACTATGTCAAAAAATCTGATTATTTTAAAATTGAAGAATAATGAATTGGTGTATTCACGAAAGAGTTGATCTGTAGCCTCCTCAGTCCTGACTCTGGCCGTCAGGATAAAACTACCAGCTGGTAAGCGTGTTATCTTAATACAGGGGTCGCCAACTATATTTGTCAGAGGGCCAGCATTTTACTGGACAGTCACCTTGGGGGCCGGACCCTCAAATAAAGATGAAATAAAAATCAAATTTTGGCATAACGTTATTATTTGATGTTTATTGTTTATATTTTTTTTCCATTCATCACAAAACTGAAGGAATTTTTAGCCTTTATGAGTCAGTCTCCTATCACCTAAACTACAGTCATCCACCAGGAGTGTTAGAGATTTTGCCTCAACTCAATTAAGTCAACTTTATTTATAGATCACTTGAAAAACAAACGCCACGGAATTGATAGGAAAAGGCCTCTTAACACAGTTAAATTGGCAGTACTCTCAAAGGCCACGAAACGAAAAGTTGATGTGGAAAACAGATCCTTTAACGATGATTGGACTGAAAAGTTTGCATTTATCATGCCAACCTTCCAAAATGCGTCACCCGTTTCCCTCATTTGCAACGAAACTGTTGCTGTTGCAAAAGAATATAATCTGCGCCGTCACTACAACACTAAACATACACATTTCAAGGATTCATATCCTGAGCTGTCAGAGGCCCGTCAGAGAAGAATCCAGTCGCGGGCCGATTGGACTGTTCCGTGGGCCGGATTCAGCCCGCGGGCCACCAGTTGATGATCACTGTCTTAATAGATGGAGGCCTTCTACGTGTCCATGGTCCTGTTTGTGAGCCGGGCCTGGGATGCTGTGACGGACCCTCTGGTTGGATACCTGGTGAGCCGCAGTAAATGGACAGCGATCGGTAAACTCACCCCATGGTTGGTTGGTAGCAAACACGTCCTGATTTAGCCAGCATCATCCTCCGGTCCGGCTGAGCCAGCAGGGTTTTCCTCCCACAGGCTGGTGATCTCCACTCCCTTTGCGGTCCTGTCCTACCTGCTGCTGTGGTTTCAGCCCAAAGACTCCATGTCTGAGGCCGCCAGCGTGCTCTGGTTCCTGACCGCCACCTGCCTGTTTGAAACACTCATGAGTGTAAGTATGTGAAGGTTTCACTCCTCTAGTCCTCTCTGGAGGATTCCTGTTATTTCTGTCTCATGCATCATAATTTACATGAACGCAATATCATTTCCTTTCCACTCCATTTATGTTACAGTTGTAATTATTGGTTTTCATATTATGGATAAGTTGGGCAAGCCTTTAAAATATATATTTATAAATTAAAATGTTAGTTTTCAAGCTTTTTGGCTTCAAACACCTTACAAAAAAATCACTAATGTCCACTTTACTTGTGTGATACCTATGAGCTGTTAACAGAGCTGTTAACTGTTAACAGCATCATTAAAACCATTTTCCTCTAAAATGATTGGTTTCAGGTCAATAAATGTTCAGCTGATCTAATAATGCAGTGAAACTGTTATTTTACTTCAAGTCTAAAAATCTGTTTCAAATGAAGACCCACCTGACGTTTTCCTGTAATGACATGTTTACATTCCTATAATAAAACCTGTACTTAAGTAAAGGATCTGAACACTTGCAGGCCCTTGGCTTGACGTAGATGGAGTTCTCTTGAATGTTATTTGCCAAAATTAACAAGAATATCATGTTTTTTTTTTTGTTTTTTTTTTTTAGCAATTAAGAATTTAAATAACAAAAACATTGTTTCCGTTTAGAGTTGTTTTTGCTCTCCACAGTCTGTTAGATGGTCGGCAGTTGGGAACAGTTTCGCTGTGATTTCCAACATTTCAGATTGTTTTAGGACCAAAAACAGACCTGAGACCTGGCGTCCACATTTGTGGACATCACATCTTGGATGGTCTCTAGGCCAGACGTCGGCAACCCAAAATGTTTTAGAGCCATATTGGACCAAAAACACAAAAACAAATATGTCTGGAGCCGCAAAAAATTAAAAGTCTTGTATCAGCCTTAGAATGAAGGCAACACATGCTGCATGTATCTATATTAGTTAGAACTGGGGGAAGATTTTTTTCTTCATTATGCACTTCGAGAAAAAAGTTGAAATTTTGAGAAAAAGGGCAAAATGTCAAGAAAAAAGGTGAAATGTCGAGATTAATGTTGAACTACAGTCCCGAGAAAAAAAGTCAACATTTTGAGAAAAAAGTCGAAATCTCGAGAAAAAAGTCGAAAAAATGTCGAGAAAAAAGTCAATATTTCGAGAAAAAAGTCAAAATGTTGAGAAAAAAGTCGAAATATCGAGATTAATGTTGAAGTACAATCCCGAGAAAAAAGTCAAAATGTCGAGATTTTGAGATTAAAAAGGAAAGGAAAAAAGAAAAAAAGAGAAAAAAGAAGAAAAAAAAGAAAACGAGAAAAAAAAGAAAAAAGAAGAAAAAGGGAAAAAAACAAAAAAAAAGAAAAAGAGAAAAAAAAGAAGAAAAAAAGAGAAAAAAAAGAAAAAAAGGTCAAACATTTTTGAAAAAGCTCCAGGAGCCACTACGGCGGCTCTAGAGCCGCATGCGGCTCTGGAGCCATAAAGAGAACCTGAAAAGATGAGGAAAAAAACATGCATTGCATCGTTACTTTCTTAATAATTTTTTCCCCCTTTTGTTGCCATGATGACAAACGTTGCCATGGATACAGGACTTGATTCTCTTTTCACTGTATCTGCTGGCGTGTTGCTCCGAGCAGCATCACCGTGGTTAATGTGCCTGTGTCTGTGTCTGTGGGTGTCGTGTGTTCCTGCTGGGATCCGTGAGCAGTGTTATAACGTCCCCTACCTGTCACTGAACATGTTCCTGGGGGGCCGTCAGAGGGACAGGGACTCGGCCACCGCCTACAGTAAGAGGGACTACCGTCAGTCACACGTCACCCCCCTCAGACACACGGAGGCCTGACCTCCCTGCATCTCTGTTGGCCAGGGATGAGCGTGGAGATGACGGCGATGCTGCTGGCCTCCCTGGTCCAGGGACACGTTGTGTCGGTGTACAACACAGAGAAGCAGAAGGCCTGTGAGCTGCCGGACCAGCAAGCAGCCCCGAGCACGTCAGCACCGCAAGCTGCCTCGCTGCAGGAAACGGTACTGTGGTCAAATAAAAGAGGAAACTACCTGAGGCAGCGCTCGTATTTCTGCTGCAGCCTGGCAGCTTTGGGTTGCCATTGTACTCACGTAGTCCCAGGGAGCTCTGGTTACCCTGTAATTAACGGCTGTTGGCTTGATGGAGGCATTGTTGTGCAATCATCTGCTGTATGTCTGTGTGTAGACATGCATTACTCACAACGCGAGGACAAAAACATGTTTATACAATCACAATGCGGGAATCCACCAGATGAAGTCAGAAATGTGCCCCAGCAAAGATTCAAGGCCCGGCTGGGAAGGGAATGGGGGGGGCAGTTACCTCCTGCAAGCAAGTGTAAGTTAAGTCAGTGGGTTAGGTATGTAGCTCATTAGTATCCTTGTGTGGTCCAGAGTCCAGTCTTAAAGGGGCAGGAGGGGATTCCTGAGAACCTGGATGGCAGGGGCGTCAATTAGGTATGGCAAGGTACGGCAGCCGCCACACCTCGGCTTCAAGGGAAAATGTAAATGTTTGTTTTTTAAATACACATTTATGGAATTACTCTGTGTCTATTTGTATTGATTATTCTATTACTTAATACATATAGAATAACTACAAATGCAAATCAGAACAACATGATCGATTTCACTAGTTATTATACTGTACACTGCAAAAACTCAAAATCTTAACAAGAATATTTGTCTTATTTCTAGTTAAAATGTCTAATTTTTTGTAAAAAGAAATCTAATTACATTTAAGACAAGACTCAAAAACAACCATTTTCACCTGTTTCAAGTAGATTTTCACTTAAAATAAGTGGAAAAATCTGCCAGTGGAACAAGTTTTTTTTGCTTGTAATGAGAAGATAAATCTTGTCCCACTGGCAGATTTTCCTACTTATTTCAAGTGAAAATTTACTTGAAACAGGTGAAAATGGTCAAATAACAAGTTATTTTTCTGGTGATGACTCTTGTTTTAAATGTAATGAGATTTTTTGACTAAAAATGAGACATTTTAACTAGAAATAAGACAAATATTCCTGGTAAGATTTTGAGTTTTTGCAGTGAGCGAGACTGCATTTGAAAAAGTTCCAATTTTCTTGACCACACAGATAAGCTCCATAGCAAACTTCTGTTATGAGTATTTGCTGGACGTGTTGATTGATACTCTAGTTAAGTTCTGTGACTCGTAACCTTGCCATACCTTAGCTTCCACTGAATTGACGCCCCTGCTGGATGGCGTTAGAGCTGAGGTGTGAACGGAGGTGAAGGGTCGGGGGAAGGAATGAAGGTGGTGGTTACGCTTGGGGTCCAGTTGTGCCAGATGAATGGAGATTAATGCAACATGCAAGTGTGTGTGGTCTTGATGTTCGATGGGTACATTGAGGGGATTAAAACAAGATTAAAGGACCTTTTTACGGTCAAACGTTGGTTTTATGGTTAGAGTTAGTTCATAACAAAAGTCACACGAGGGCCCTTTACACAGAACGCAGAGCAGTGACATACGGTCCACGTCAGTCCAGTTATATTCCAATTCAATAGGTTTCACTGTAATTCAGTTATAATCTGATTCTTTCTAGCAGAGTCTGGATTCAAAGATTGACGTGAATCTTCACTGTCACTGAGGTGCAATTCCCCCCCGGTCCTGAGCAAACACACGGTCACAGCGGAGAGTAAAAACAGTAATAAAGAAGCTCCAGCAGAACCAGCCCCAGGGTTGAGGGTTTGGGACGACAGGAGAGACTGATGGAGAGAGATATCTGCCAGAGAGAGTAGAGTCACTCACAGCTGAACGGGACAGCAGGATCCCTCTGTGTGTGTGTATTTTATTGTATTTATACTTTTGTACAGAGCTGGGTAGAGTAGCCAAAAATTGTACTCAAGTAAAAGTACTGTTACTTCAGAATAATATGACTCAAGTACAAGTAAAAAGTAGTCATCCAAATAATTACTTGAGTAAAAGTAAAAAAGTACTTGGTGAAAAAACTACTCAAGTACTGAGTAACTGTTGAGTAACGTCTGATTTATTTTTTTAACACAACCATTCAAACAGAAAAAAGTACAAAATAATCATCTTCAGGCAAATTAAATCATAATAATAAAATAATAAAATAAATTAAAATTAATAAAAAATAAAAATAGCTTAAATTAAAATAATCTTAAAGTAAATTCAAGTACTTTAATATATGATAAAATAAATAAAATAATAACAAAATAAAAAAATGAATTAAGCACAAGTAGCACAAAATTTTCAATTACAACAGAGTTGTCTCTAGACGCTTTCCAGAGACCCATACCCAGAACATAAACCCCCGAGCAGTTATTACATAAACAATGGCAGGTAAAAACTCCCCTAGTGGGAGAAAAACCTTAAGCCAAACAGTGGCAAGAAAAACTCCCCTTTAGGAGGAAGAAACCTTGAGCAGGACCTGGATCATAAGGGGGGACCCTCCTGCCGAGGGCCAGACTGGTGGGTCAGGGACGGCAACAGCACAGCAGGCAGGTGGAAGCAGCAACGGGATGACCAGGAGTGGGGACCGCAGGCCAGCACGCAGCTCCCGAAGCTCCGGCCCAATCAGAAAGTCCCAGGTTGGGGTGCAGGGTCAGGAAAAGACTTTCAAGCCTTTGTACTTTTCTTTTTTAACCAGGCAGAACTAGAACAAACATGAACTCATAGAAACTCTGTGTGTGTTTGAGTCTGTGTAAATGTGACAAAAACAAACATTTTCCCCAAAGAATCACTCAGTGATGTCATGAGATTGACGCGTACGTGGATAAAAGGGATAAAAGAAAAGTAACAGCTCAACGTAGCCTAATGTAGCGGAGTAAGAGTAACAGTTTCTTCTTCACAAATCTACTCAAGTAAAAGTAAAAAGTATAGTGATTCAAAACTACTCCTAAAAGAACAATATTTCCCAAAACTTACTCAAGTAAATGTAACAGAGTAAATGTAACTCGTTACTACCCACCTCTGCTTTTGTGACTAGGTTGTTACAAATATGTCCAGTCTCGAGTAGAAAAATAAGTATGTTTAAAAGTATTTGTAAAAGAAAAAGCTTAATGTAATTATGCTTTATTAAATAACAGTGTGATAGAAATCTTCCTCAGCATTAAAGAAAGATGAAATCAGCATAAAATCGGAGGAAAAGCTGCTTTTGTAGAGTCTAAATCTGCCTGCCAGGCCCCAAAGCTCTTCTATTTAAACACAGTCTTCCCTCCAGGTTTCATGATAACAACCTGAACATTTAAGGTTCCAGTTTTAAGTGGCATTAGTTCTACTAATAAATAATAAAGTGTTGTATTCATATGAAAGCCTTCTCTCAAGCTCAAGTGAAACCAATCAGCACACTTGTGTTAATTATAACACAGTTAATGAGGAGAACTGTTGACTGCTGTTTGCATGCTTCCTCTCATGAGTGTGTAGATGATATAACTCTTTGTTGGCCAGTCACACTTCCAAGTGTGCGTTTCGCCCACAGCAAAAGGCTTTCGTGGCCTCGGCGCTGGTCATGGGAGCGCTGTTCTTCCTCTGCAGCACGGCTGTGTTCTTCGGTGTGAGGGAGCAGCGTGGTGAGTCAGGCACACAGCAGCGTTCAAACACACGCAGTAACACACTTTTCACCTGTAAAAACAGTTTGGTTCGTCACAAACATCTGACAACGCGAGTGAAAGAGTTCTGTGTTTCATTTATTCAACCTAGCTGAAGTATTCACCTATGAAGAGTCATGCAACCATCATTTCTTTGTTCTTTTTTTTTCTTTCATCTTATTTTTAGCGCCTGGTTGCCCTGGTGATAGAATACAACCATCGTATGTGAGATCTGTGAGGATGCTGCTGTGCCATGTTCCCTACCAACGGCTCCTGCTCGGCTTCGTGTTCAGTGTTTCTGCATTTCAGGCACGCCCGCCGACAGGGGGGGACAAACGGGTCTGTCGTCCCGGGCCCAGGGTAGGGGGGGGGGGGGCCAGAACTGAAGAAAAAAAAAAAAAAAAAAAAAAAATGTTTTAATTCTCATCAAATTATGGAATAATTTTTCAAAATGTTTCAAAATATGCCTATTTGTGGAAAAAATATGTAGTATTTGAGTTAGATAAAAGCTTGTTATTTGTTTTCTTCCTAATTGTCCTTGTGGTCAAGAACCCCCAACACAAAAATGGTTTGGCGCTGATCAAAATTTGATGTTATCATTTAAAGGAGCTTGAGGCAGGATTTATGAAAAAAATCCGTATACGTTTTAAGTTTTCTAGCAATAATGTCAGATGAAGCGTTCCAAACCAAAAAGAGTGAGCCCTCTAGTGTATCTCTCCGTTGTCTTGAACAGGCTGTTGCTGAAAAATGTGCTGCAATTCGGAGGCCGAATTTCCCACGCTGTCCTGCAGATGTGACGTCACATGACGCTGCATGCGCGTTCTCCCCGTTCTCCCGTGCCGGCTTCGCTGTTGGCTGCAGTACCCCCAACGGCCGTCGTGTCGAAGGGTGGCGCTAGAGAGTTTCATTTCTTAAAAGGAGCTTCATGCTCCTTTAATTCAACCATTAGAATGGTCAAAATGTCCGGTCAGCACAAGTCCGGTGCTCAGAAAAGAAGAGAAAAGAGAAGAAGAGAAGAAGAAAATAGAGGCCTCAGAGATTCTCTACACAAATATTTTAAAAAGGGGGTGACGGTGAAGCTGGAATTAATAAAGTCAGCGTAGAGCAAGGTAAGAAACAGTTACAACGTTTACCAACCCTGTAACTTAACCTAACTGGCTAGCTCTAATGTTAACGTCCATTAGCTTGTATAAAAACCTGAAGAGCAGAGGGAGAGCAGAGGAAGAGGAGAAGGAGAGATCCGGGTGCAGGGGGGCCCATCTTAGATTATTTTGTCCGGGGCCCCGGCAAGACTGTCAGCTGGCCTGATTTCAGGTACGATTTGAGCCCGGTGTGGCTGAGATGTGTTTGTCCCTTAGGCCCCGTTTACACATAGCCGGGTATTTACAAAAACGGATATTTCTCCTGCTACGTTTTGAAAAATTCCATCGTTTACACGAGATCGTTTTCAAAATCTCTTCGTTTACACGAATCCGCATAAATAAGCTGTTAATGTCATGCCAGCCAATCAGAATCCTGGAAAAAACATCAACAAATGACACGTGACGTGTAACTTCCATTTAAGGCTGATTTATGGTTCCGCGTTACACCAACGCAGAGCCTACGGCGTAGGCTACGCGGCGACGCACACCATACGGCGCGCATCGCCGCGTACCCTACGCCGTAGGCTCTGCGTCGATTTAACGCGGGACCATAATTCAGGCTTTACTTCCAAGACGTAACGAGAGTCTTTCGTTTGGAGTGACAGAGAAGTGATAGAAAATATTGACGGTGGCCAAACTAATTGTAAACACAGGTCGCACACAGGACGCTGGTGACGTGTCTGTTGCATAATGTGACGTTCTGAAGCCTAAATCTCCGTTTACCTCTGTTTAGACGCAAACGTGAAAACTGAGTTTTTGAAAATCTCCACTTTGGCCAAAACGCATGAAAACACCTCAGTTTTTGCTCCGTGTAAACGGGGCCTTACTCTGCAAAGTACTATCAGTATCAGTAGTATCTGTTAACGCTGTCTAACCCGTCTGTTTGACCACAGATGTCTCTGGGGAACTTTGCACTGTTCTGCAGCCATGCAGCCGGCCTGGGATCTCAGTTCCAGCTCCTCCTGCTGGTCCTGCTGGTGAGACGTTCCCCTCCACGGTTTAAAAAAAAGCATTTCAGCAACTCTGGAAGCCTTTCAAATCTGAAGTGTGGCTATTTCCCCGCAGGTTTCTGCTACAGTAGCAGTTCCTCTGTGGCAAATAGTTCTTCTGAGAATCGGCAAAAAGGCCACCCTTTTCATCGGACTATCTGTGAGAAATCAAAAATGTATCCCTTGATACGTTTAATTTCCCGGATTTGAATCTCTTTCTGCCTCTGTGTGTCAGCTCTTCCTCCCAGCAGCGGTGGTAGTTGGCTGTGTCCCCAGTAGCCTGCCAGTCTTCATGACCATGTGCGTGGTGATGGGATTCAGCGTGGCGACCGTGTTCCTGCTACCCTGGTGAGTCAGCTCCCAGCCTTCATGAACTCTGCCGTCCCTTCCCAGTCCCCTGTCACATCCAATCTGGATGAAAACTGAATGTGGAGCATTCAGCATGTATTATTAAGTATTCAAGAAAATATGTGTTGCTGACTGCTCGGAGCCCAGGATTATAAATAACATGTCATTGGGTATTTTCAACTGTATATTGGATTAAATAACACTTTATTAATCCACAAAGGAAGCACAAACCCTTAATAATAGAAAGGATCCCACAGGTCCATGCTCCCGGATGTGGTGGATGACTTTGCCTTGAGACACCCCCCTTTTAAAGAGCTGGAGCCCCTGTTCTTCTCCGGTTATGCCTTCTGCAGCAAGCTTGCAGGAGGGCTGTCAGCCGGACTCTCCACCCTGACGTTGCAGTGAGTAAGACCCAATCTCAATACCTTCTTTTCTTTACTCGCCCTTCTTTTCTTCCCTACCCCCTAAAAAAGAAGGGGGAGATTTTAGGGCACTTGAGATCTAGGGCACTTGGCCCAGGTGCCTGTCCCATTTCTCCTACTCCCCCTCGTTTTCATCCCTAACCTGAACAGGAAGCTGAGAGCCAAAAGCTGTTTTAATTTCAGCTGTAGCGCTGTTAATATGGCACTTCATTAAGTTTTAATATTTTTTCCAGGCGTAAAATTAACCGTTAAGATCCCCAACTTGGGCTCA
Organism: Cololabis saira; assembly: GCF_033807715.1. NCBI lineage: Eukaryota > Metazoa > Chordata > Actinopteri > Beloniformes > Belonidae > Cololabis > Cololabis saira. The sequence goes on from NC_084598.1 coordinate 5,831,683, forward strand.
GTTTATCCAAATAACGCCTGTTAAGAAATTTGACTCGACGTTTTCGGAGATGAGAAGAGCCCCCGGCCCCGGGGAGCAGCAGCAGCCGGAGTACAGACGTGATCGCTGGGTCAACCCAGCGCCGTCATCCCGGGACAGAAACCTGCAGCTCTGTTGAGAATTACCACTAGCTGAAATAAATCATTTAGGAAGATAAATGTTGGTTTAATAGATGAAATCTAACAGTTGTAGCTACGCCTGTTAAGAAATTTGCTCCGAAAATTTCGAGATTTCTGCCTGCCGGCTTTGGGAACTGATTTATGGTTCCGCGTTAAATCGACGCAGAGCCTACGGCGTAGGGTACGACGTACGGCGCGCGTCGCCACGTAACCTACGTCGATTTAACGCGGAACCATAAATCAGTTCCGCTATCTTCACTTCAGCTTTATCTGAAAGTGTGTAAATTACCCAGATAACAGCTTTGTGGTTTCTGAAAACTATTATATCAGAAACATCCAAAACAAATCTGACGAGTCACAGGATTATTTCTCTCTATTTCCCACAAAAAAAATGCTTGCTCCCTCGGTCACAGTCTGAGACGAGTCTGCAAATTATGTTTGCCCTCGGTCGGCGAGTCAAATCGACGCAGAGCCTACGGCGTAGCTACGCCGTAGGTTACGTAACCTACGGTGTAGCCTAACAGCCTTTATTCTGGCGCGATCTTCGCGAACAACGGACAAAAAAGGGATTATGTACATTCACTGAGTGAATATTATGAAAGTAAAATTTCTCGCTAGAAATGTAATCAAAACGCATTTTTATGCAGAAACTAACTCAAAATATTGATTTTATTCACAAAAAAATAAGAAAATGTCCGCCATTTTTTTTGCCCTCGTTATGCCCACTCCCCCTAGGTAAAGAGGAATTGGGACACCACTACCCTCACGGGAACACGCAAAATTTAGGGGAAATGAAGAAAACGAGGGCGAGGGGGAGAATTGGGACCGGGCCTAAGACCTCCATCCAGTCCCCTCGTGTGTCTGTCGTTCCTCCCCATCACCCGGTATTTGGCGTTATCATCCGCAGGATTGCTGGCTACGATGCAGGTGCGTGTGGCCAGGGTGACGGAGTGGTGACAGCTCTGATTGTGCTGTTCTCCCCGGTTCCCATCACACTTCTGCTGGTAGCCATGGTGTTGTTTCACACATACCCCATAAATGAGAGGCAGCACCCTCAGCTCAAAGAAGAACAACTCCAGTAAGAGGCTTCCTTGATTTTTTTTTCTTTACTTCTTAGATAATCACAATACTAATTTGATCAGAAATGTGAGCTTTAATAAATCCCTTTACATACCAGCCTGTTCTCAGGCTTCTGCGCTCAATTTACCAGAGCCCCTTGTGTAGGGGACAGCTCTGGTAATCGGGGGTTCCAAGCAGCCTATTGCTAAAACAATGGTCATGTTAAGGGGAGGTTTTAGTGATTAATCAGCTGAACCCAAAACTACCTCTGGCTTCACAACGGGTCTCAAGTGAGCGCCAATATTCTCATTTCCAGCTTGAAGCCAAAACGGAAATAAGAAAAGCTGTAGTTTCTCCACTGGCCACTGGGGGGGTGGGCGGGCTCTAAAAATCCATTCTCCATTAACCACAATGTTAAAATGTCCAACTTTGCAACAGAAATAAAAAAATAGCATTGTTCTCCATAGCTTGATTTGACACATCCAGCGTAAAGCTTTGCCAAACCAGTGTGTGGACTGTGCTGGTGACCCCTCCACTAGTGGCGCTTTTCCACTAGTACCTACTCAGCTCTCAGTTTAGTTTGACACAACTCGTCCCGGTTTCTTTTCCATAACAATCCAGCACCTGGAGCAGAAGTAGGAGATTGGAGCGAAGCTGCTGTGACGTATTTGATTGTGTGATCTAAACGAAGAAGACAACAACACTAAAGATGTAGAACCTGGAGGAGATGATAGATGTGCTCCTGGGTCTGTGGGGTGTGTTCGATATCAAGTTAAAAAATGAGTGTGAGAGAAACTTTTTATTTTTTAGTTTGTCTCGGCTGATGAAAAGTCTGTTGGTAGCTGCGAGCAGCTATGAAGTGACAGATTTCCTGGTAGATCTGGTCATTCCTTATCACCTCTAGATTCCTTTTTAATTCTCTCCTCAGCACCAGGTTTATGAACATCTGCACCTCAGAGTTGGATCATGAAACAGACTTTTTGCTGTCATTGCCTGTTGAATAAAATGAACAAGAATCCGTCAGAGTCTCTTTCTCTGATGTCACGTCCTGACTCAGATGTCTGACTCCAACCCCCCGGCCAATCAGTGGTCTGTAGTTTGATGATGTCAGATACAGCCGACTCAGCCGCTTAGAACCTCGGCAGAATAGTTACAGAAAAGTATCTACTCGGCACCTTATACCCCTAGTGGAAAAGTGCCATTAGAGGGAAGAGGGGCTGAAATGTAGCGAGAGAGAGCTAGACTTCACATCCATATCTACTGAAGGGGGGGGGGGGGGGGTTCTTTTTTCTTTTTGTTCCACATCGGGTAAAATTATATAAAGCAAAACTGTTGCGTGTACCAGACTGGGGAGGGTGACACCGTGGAGGGCTTGGCCACGTCTTGTTATACAGTCTGTGGTCAATGTTACGGTTCACCTTCACTGATTTTGCACTACTTTCAGTCACAGCGACCAGCTGTGTTCAATCAAAAACATCTCAAATCCTGCAGCTCAGGAAATGACAGACTTAGTTTGCAATGTGCTTAAGAAAGTAGTGGAGATGTTAGCCGTTAAGGAGATTGATGTTTCACTTGGGAGCTGGTAAAAGCCGAAAACTCTACCAACTGTTGAATGTGGTAATACCAAGATTCGTCGGTATTTTAGCCGTATTAAGCAGAGGTTGTGGAGCATTAAAGGAGATATATTATGTACCATTAAAAAAGACATAAAACTTAACAATTTTCCGAGGTTTTGGTTGAACATTTTGGAGTTAAAACAACCCTCGGTCTGTTATGAGATTGTAAACTTTCATTAAGAACCAACACAAAGTAAGTTGAAGCCGTTTTGAGTAAAACGAGCCCTGAAGGTTGTTTCCGGGCTTGAGCTAAAGTTGACTCCCCTTTGCCATCTAATAATAGATCTAGCATCGGTTTAACTCCTGAATGTTCCTTTAATGATCTTCCAGGGTGCTTCGGTCCAAATACCTCAGAGAGACTGTACAAAAGCTCCCTTATCAACTGCATTTCCTCCTGGCGTCATGCAACTGCTGTTAGGGGCGTGAACAAGCACTTCACTCTGCTAGGAATCTCTGTTTGTATATGTCCACATTCTTGTCAATAGCACTGATCTGGACTCTGGGCATCTAGGCATCTGAAATAATACCCTGTATTAAGAAATAAAAGAGACTCTGGGCCTCTGGATGCTATTTTTATTACCAAATATGTCACATCTAAAGAAGTATTTAGGGGTTAAATGGGCCTGTAATTTTCTCTTAGCATTACATGGCATTTTGTTACCTTCAAAATAGTTAAACTTTAATTCAACGGTATTTCACTGTGAATAAAAACATGAGACATGTTAAAGGGGACCTATTATAGCATCTAATACCTATTTTTACCTTGAATGTCTTAAAAACAAGCTTTTGATTGTTTTTGCTAAATAAATGAGAAATTCAGCCTCTAAGCCATGTCTTTATCTTCCCATTCTCTAACCTCATTATCTATGCAGGATTCTGAGTGGGCGGGGCTATGATAATGAGGCTCTGTGCTGATTGGCTGCCTGAATGACACGATACACCGCTACGAAAAAATGGTGGAAGCTCCGGCCGGCGGAGTTACACCGCGTCATAACTGTATGCGATGCGAGCGAGCGTCAGCGACAAAATCAATTCCATTGCTCTATTTGCTATTGGACTGTCCTAACTGGCCGCAGCAACGCAGCGCCGTTTTGAGCTGAACATTTGTCGGACGCCCTGCTTCTATTTTCTTCCTGTCACTCACGTTGAAAGCCGGTTGAAAGCGCTGTAGGAAACAGTCATGATGAGGAACGGCTGATCCAGTTAGTTGAAATGAGAAGTTATCTCTATGATTCCTCCTCATTTCACTACAAAAACCTCAATAAAGTGGCAGCTGCTGGAGGGAGATGGACAGAGAGACGATGTCACGCAGTGCTACGATAGTCGGACGCTAGCATGCAGTTACCGGTTTTATAGTTGTGGGCGTGGTTTGCATTTTGGTTCCGTAACGACGGGAACAGAATCTTATTGGCTCGTAGATCCACATCACACTGGACGGCTCATCCGGGCGGCTGTACAGACACTGCAGAATTTGGTTCTTTCCTCCTTCTCTGAGTTGGCAGGCTGAGGGGAGACCACTTTATATATGTTAAAGCAAGAAAAAAACTGGTTTTCATAATAGGTCCACTTTAATCTCGATATTTTGACTTTTTTTCTCTGCATTTTGACTTTTTTCTTCGACATTTCGACTTTTTTTCTCGACATTTCAAATTTTTCTCGACATTTCGACTTTTTTCTCGACATTTTGACTTTTTTCTCGAAATTTCAACTTTTTTCTTGACAGTTCGACTTTTTTCTCGACATTTCGACTGTTTTGCTCGACATTTCGACTTTTTTACTCGACATTTTGACTTTTTTCTCAACATTTTGACTTTTTTCTCGAAATTGTACTTCAACATTAATTTTGCATTTTGACTTTTTTCTCGACATTTCCACCTTTTTCTCGACATTTTGACTTTTTTCTCGACATTTCCACTTTTTTTCTCGACATTTCCACTTTTTTTCTCGACATTTCGACTGGCGGAGTTGTTGTTTTTGTTCCGGCCAGAGTTAGTTGTTAGTGGTTTCACGCATCGCTCCTGTCGTGACGTCACGACGGGAGCAGAATCTTATTGGCTCGTAGATCCACATCACACTGGACGTCTCATCCGGGTTGCTTTCCTCCTTCTCTGAGTTGGCAGGCTGAGGGGAGACCACTTTATATATGTTAAAGCAAGAGAAAACCTGTTTTTCATAATAGGTCCCCTTTAGGTTAGGTAGGGTGTCTTATAATTTTTTAAAGCCACTTTTAAATCTCAAATAAGAATGGTGATGGTTATTTTTATTCATTTATGTTGTTTGCTTGATCTAGGCGAGACGCTACCTCACCACCACGAGGCCGGGGTGAGCAGACGGAGCTGCCAGCAGTCCTGCAGCGCTCCTGCACTGGTGTCACGTCTACACCACATCCTGACCCCAAAACCAGCACACCGTACCAGTCTGGTTCCTCACCGCGTTATCGGGAAGACGGGAGCCTCTCCGTGAAGTCATCCACCACTTCACACGCAGCACACAGCCCTTGTGGAAAAAGCAGGAGTTCCCCATCACATGTGCAGTCAAAAATAAATCCTATATGGAAAAAAGTGAAAGTCAGCCCTAACGAGCAGCCGGGAGCTGCTAACACAACGGCTAACACGGGGGGGACGTTTCCGGGTTCTTTCTCTGGGGGGACAGAAGTGCCATCCAAAGTGTCGTGGGTGTAGGAGTTGTGAGAAAAGGATTTTGACGCTTATGTCTGTGTCTGCAGGGTGTCATCTTAGCTCAATAAAGCTTTATGATGGGGTTTGATTTGAGGAATACTTTTCCTGGAATTAACCAAAAATAGGGAAAAGCACTTTTGAGTCACAGTGAGACACGAATGAGATTTATTAGATGCATCTGTAAACTCAGTGAGAACTTTGTTCTTAATTATTGTAAATTCTGCTGGATGGATGTTTCCCACAAGTACAACATTAACAGTGTACTTAGTGTGGCGTTCATTTTCTTTTTTTGTCACTTTGTCTTTATTGGATTTTCAGGTTATTACAACTGCACATTTTTACCAGATTACAAAAATGATCTGTATATTCACCGTGCAACAAACAAATAAAAATAAAAAGTAGAAAAACATAAACATAAACTTGTGGGTTAGCACATTAATAATATATCCAAAAAAAGAAAAGAGACAGAAAAAAAGAGGTCCGCATCCTTATGCTTTCTGTAGATAAAATGTCCACTTTTGCCATCTCTTCTCAAATAGCCCTTCCCTCAAACTCAGGATATGGGTCAGTCTTTCCATCGTCCATATTTCTTTAATAATATCCAGCCACTGTTTTAGAGTAGGCGATTCAGGTTTATAGCAGCTTCTAGTGATGGTTTTCCTAGTAGCTGTAAGGAGTGTCTTAACCAACCAGCGATCCTCTGCCTGCACTACTGTTGTAATGTGACACAAGTATAAGACAGTACATGTTAATGGATTCTCATATCCAAATACTTTCGTCAGAACTGAAAGTGTGCCATTCATTTTCACTTGCATCCTTTGAACGAGGGTTTCAGTGTAACTCAAACTACTCAAGTAAAAGACCCTCCTACACAATAATGTAGTTTTTAGCCTTATATTTAACCCAGTATGTAAAAATGTATGGATTGAGAAATAGATCCAAATATTTTAGAGAAAAAAACAAACAAACCACACTCTCGTTCTGTAATTGCTTTCCCCAAAAAAAGATCTTTGTTATAGCTTGGTTTAAAAGAAAAGTTTATCCTTAACAACAAGGTCATTTGAACGAGGATGAGAAGCCATACGGGACAATGTGCAAGATGGACTGCAGATGCTTCAAAATGTCAACACACATGAACGTCACAGATGTGGAGGAGAAGACCCAGATGCAGGAGACCAGAGGCAAGAGTTCCAAAAAAAAAAGGATTATTTATTTTAACTTAAGAACCAAAAACGCTGCTGAGCAGGATTCACCAAAAAAATAGCTACAACATCACGAAAACTACACAAACCTACGACGGAGTATTAGGGCCAAACTAAGAAAAAAAAAGAAGGAAATTATGAAAATAAAGTCATAATAATATGAGAATAAAGTTGTAATATTACGAGAACAAAATCGTAATATTAAATATATTATAAATATATAAATATAACTTCACAAGATACTCAATATTCAACATTTTAACACACTCTTCCTGTTAGAGTTCTCATAAATTAACACTTTATTCTTGTAATATTACTACTTTATTCTCATAAATTGCGACTTTATTCTCGTAATGTTACGACTTTATTCTCGTAATATGACGACTTTATTCTGGTAATATTACAACTTTATTCTCATAATATTACGACTTTATTCTCGTAATATTACGAGAATAAAGTCGTAATATTACGACTTTATTCTCCTAATATGACGACTTTATTCTCGTAATGTTACGATTTTTTTTTTTTTTTTTTTTTCCCTTGTCTGCACACATATTAATGATTGATACCATGACGGTAGAAACCAAAAGCATATATATGTGCATTATTACTATATTTAATATATATATATATACATATATATACGCATACATATGCGTACACATACATAAATATACACATACAAACCCAGTGATATATATATTTTTTTTTTTTTGGGGGGGGGGGTGACGACATCCACTGCCAATCCAGGAAGCAGGAACACACGGAAACACACGCACTGGAAATCTGCAACAAAAAACCACAAACAAAACATGAAACCGGCACGGAGCCAACCAAAACAACAACAGCAATCGACCTAAATCTTGAGATCTGATCGCAGTCTGAGCTAAGCTACCGCTACCGCTACCTAACCCCAAAAACTAGAGAGCCAGCATGCAGGTGAACAAGCCAGTGTGTATGTCTATGTGTGTGTGTGTGTGTATGTATATGATCATGCGTGTGTGTGTGTGTGTGTGTGTGTGTGTGTGTGTGTGTGTGTGTGTGTGTGTGTGTGTGTGTGTGTGTGTGTGTGTGTGTGTGTGTGTGTGTGTGTGTGTGTGTGTGTGTAATAAACCAAACAAAGCTCCACCTGAAGTGTATCTATAGTGGGGGAGGGGGGGGAGCAACCCCGCCACCCGCGAGACCAGAGGCCGACACGGAAGAGCCCGGAACCCAGGCCACCGGCAACCCCACAGAGGGGAGAAGCAGGAGGGAGGCAACCCACCCCCCGGCGGCGGCCGAGGGGGTCCGCGGGCGGGGCCCCCGCGGCGCGGGAAGAAGCAGCCAGGGATCCCGCGCCGGCGGACCGCGACCCAGGCAATCCCCGGCCACCCGGTCCGGGCCGGACACGCGGCCAGGAGGCCCTCACCCTTCAGGCCAACGACCCCCACCCGGCAGGGGGCCAGCCTGCCCGGAGAGACAGAGCTGCCCCGTTACGACTTTATCCTCGTAATATTACGACTTTATTCTATTACAACTTTATTCTCACAACATTATGACTTTATTCTCGTAATTTTTTTTTTTTGTCTTAGTTTGGCCCTAATACTCCGTCATACAAACCTGACATGACACGTGGAGGAAGGAAACGGTACGGACCAGCAGGGAGCAAGGGAAAGATATACACAGAAAGCTTGACGAGACACAGGCGCAGACAATCAGGGCAGATGGGAACAAGGGAAGTCAAGACAAAACTTAAACACAAAGACACGGGTTTCAAAATAAAACATGAACTAAACACCCAAACCATGACACATGAACTTGTTTTCTTTTACTTTACTTAGATTGTCTATCTTGTTGAGTGTCTTGACTCGTTGTTTTGAAGGGATTTGGTTCAGTTAATGTTTATGGAGCACAACGCTGAAACCTTAAACTAATAAAATAATCTAACAGGAATCTTATTCCAGGTTTCTCCACTCCGGGACAGATGGAGACGGGCGACGGGGGGAGAAGCTCTCTTCCTGCAGATGAGGATGTGCAATCCAGTCCCGTATATTTGATAACTTATGCTACATTCCTCTTTGCACTGTCACCACGGGCGTGAGAGGATTCCCCAGCTCAGCTTTCTTCAGCTTCTTTGAACCTCTGGCTTTGATGCTGTTGCACCAACACTTTACCTGCAGATAAAACTGCTCTGTCCACCGTAGACTATTAAAAGATATGACGTATTTTGCCAACAGGCCCCCCGGAGGGAGGGGATAAACTGGATTTTGTGCAATGATGGCTGACATGATTTAGCCACAAAAGCTACATCAGGTTGTAGATCTTTCCAGAGACCCAGAACATGACCCCCAAAATTATTACATAAACATAACAAAGAATGGCAGGTAAAAACTCCCCTAGTGGGAGAAAAAGCTTAAGCCAAACAGTGGTAAGAAAAACTCCCCTTTAGGAGGGAAGAAACCTGGACCAGGACCTGGATTTCCTAAAAAGGAAACCGTCCGTAGTTATGCATTTATTCAATGCCAAAACTTCCTTCAATGTAGCCTACAAAGAAAGTGCATTTGCATCGTACCTCACTGCCTCCTAGGCTTGTAAATGTAAACACTGAACAGCTGAACAAATGTAAGTGCATGAACAATAGTGCGGTGACAACCGCGTAAATCCATTATGTGTGTTGTAATAAAATATTGATATTTGCCATCAGTTTATCGATTATTTATTGCGACAGAGAGTGCAACAATATATTGCAATATCGATTTTTTCCCCACCACTAATTATTAATAATGATAATAATATTACATTATTATTATTATTATTATTGATAACATAAAATTACATGTATAAACTATACATTTTACTGCCATTTGATAAATTAGTGAAGAAGAAATGAAGAAGAAAATGTGTAAAAAAGACTGATATGAAATGGAACAAAATAGGGGGGGCAGTAGGCATTTTATTATTATTATTATTATTATTATTATTATTATTATTATTATTATTATTATTATTATTATTATTATTATTATTATTATTATTATTATTTTGTGGCTCTTTTAATCATACCTAAATATGATTTGATCTCATTCTTGAGCTTCATAATATAAACACTAGCGCTCACAGGATTGCTTTTAACTCTTTTAAAGGACCATTACAACACAAAATAGGCATTTTCACCTGCCAAAAATTGATTGAAGGCCAAATACAGTTAATGAAAAGTTGTTTCTGCCTAAATATGACTTGATCTCATTCTTGAGCTTCATAATCTGAAAATCTGACGTTTTAGCGCTATCGCTCAACGGGCTGCTGTGCGCGCTCCCGCGGCCACAAATCAGAAGAAATCAGATTCTGGCAGGCAATCACTTTTTGGAACGACACCGACACCGGCGCCCCCCGCGCGCCCCCGCGCCGCGGCCGCGCGCCCCGTCCTCCGCTGCGCGCCCCCGCCCCCCGTGCGCGCCCCCGGTCCGCCCTGCCTCCTCCTTCCGCCCAGCCGAGCTCTGCTCGTCCAGAGGAAGCCGAGCGGAGACGACATGGGAGTGGAGATCGAGACCATCACGCCAGGCGACGGTGAGACCGCACATTCCCGCCGGGCCGGGCCCCGGGGTCCCCGGACTGTCCCCGGGACTATACCCGGGGTTAGAGCCGCTTCCCCCGGCTAAAGCCTCTCTCTCTCTGCTGTTTCAGGGCGGACCTTCCCGAAGAAGGGGCAGCGCGTCGTGGTGCACTACGTGGGTGAGTGAGGGACCGCAGGGCTACCCCGTTACCCCCGTTACCCCCTGGTGCGGGGTCTTTACCGGGACTGGTGCGGGGTTACTGGGGGTTGTCGGGTGTAAACCCTCCCCGGCAGCAGCAGCAGGGCTGGAGCCTCGCCTGGAGGCGGAGTGTGTGTCTGCTAGCCCCGGTGCTGCTGCTGGTACTGCTGTTATTACTGCTCCCCCGCCCGGACACAGAAGTGTCTGGTGTGTTTCACACCTACACCTGCCTGCCGGCAGCACCACCACCATCACCACTACCATCACCTGTCCAGGTGTGACCGGCCCCGGACCTGAGGATCTGCTGCCCCCCGGAGCTAATGTGGCTAACGCTAGCAGGGATGCTGCTGGTTTAACTCTGTCTGCAGCTTCTCCTGCTCGATCCTGCTAACCCAGCTCTGTTTCCTGTTTCCTTCCTCCTCTGAAGGCACGCTGGCGGATGGGAAAGTGTTTGACTCTTCGAGGTCCCGGGAAAAGCCCTTCAAGTTCAAGATCGGACACCAGGAGGTGATAAGAGGCTGGGAGGAAGGAGTAGCCCAGGTTAGAGATATACTTTAATATCAACCAGGTTAGAGACATGTTTAATATCAACCAGGTTAGAAACATGTTTAATATCAACCAGGTTAGAAACATGTTTAATATCAACCAGGAGGTGATCAGAGGAAGGAGTATCTCAGGTCAGAAACATGCTTCAGTGATCTGGAGGAGCTCAGCAGGAAACATCACACCAGGACTGGTACTCTGGATGGATGTGGCTTGAACAAGCAGTCATCATTATGTAAATTATGGTTTGCTGGCTTGTAGTTCAACCTCTTTAGTAGGATGTGTGGTCTGTGATGCAGTGATGCATGTTGGGATGGCAGTTCTGCCTTTTGAGGAGCAGACCTGCCATATCTTATTTATTATACCACAGTCTGTGTGAATACTTGATTCTGATTGGCTGGCAAGTGTACATTAAAAGTGATAACCTACACCTAGAAAACAAGTTGGGTCAAATTGCCTGATATCTTTAATATTATTGCGCTGGATCAACTGCCAGGTGGTAACCACGGCAACGGAGATTCAGAGAAGAAGAGCCGGCTACCGATTTTCGCGCTTTGATTCGATTCAATTCCGATATTGATTTGGGTTAGTGTTAGTAAAACAGTTTTTTGAGCTCTTGCATGAATTATATGACTGTATAGTTATGTAACGTATGAATACTAGTATTATATTGAGATTCAGCAGCAAGTATAGCAGCTAATGATGCTGTAAGGACCAATCAGCTCCCAGAATGCTGATAGAACTGCTTTCAGAAACATCATGTGGGTCAGAATTACCAAACAGATCCAGGGAGGAAACAGAGACGGATGAAATCGCTTTTAGTTTTTTCCCATTTATGAGAATTTGGTTTTTAGCATTTTATGCAAATGTCTCCACAAGAAGTTAAATAAAGCAAAGAAATATATACAATTTATGCAATTATAACTGAAAACTTTAATGTTTCCATACCTTTTAAACATATTTAAAGGCAAAAACATTGGCACTAGTTATGGTCGTGTCCAACAAAACATTCCTTTTTTGGGCATAAACAAAAAAATACCAAAAGTTGTAATGTAATGAGAAAAAAAAAATAGACATGTGAAATCGATTTTTTTTTTTTTAGGAATTAATATGAGAATCGATTTAAAATCAGAAAATCAATCTTTTCAACACAGACTTAATCCCACGTTGGCCTCTTGGACCACATTCTCCTGCGTCACTTATTTTTTCTACTACAGCGCAGTTCATTTTCAGGTTTTTTTTGGTCACTAGCACAGCCGTACATGCTGATGACACAGACCTGCATCCCTCCAGATCGGGTTATAGACTCAACAAGATTAGACAGATCCAAGTCATACGCTGAGATGTAGTGATGGTATAAGACTGCAGCGATTGTACAGCGTATAGCAGCCACACTGGGCGGGATCACTGACCAGGATGCACTTCCTCTGATCACAAATCCTTTGTAACAAACACGTTTGGACTCAGTGAGTGCACTTTCCCCAGTTCATCAGTCACGAATCCAGAGAAGCTCACAAGCAGTTTTCCACTGACTGATAAACAACAATTAACAAGTCGGTGCTGTGCCAAAATCGGATCACTTGCTAAATCCCACCTGGTTTAATGGCTCCTTTTTAATAAATCTCCTTCCCAGTACATTCTGCTAAGTGCTCATTTCTTCTGTTCAAAGGTCTTTGTTTAAAACTGTCAAACAGGCCAAGAACAAATGGTTAATGGTCATTAAAATTAAGAAAATATAACCTCAAATGTAAGGTATATCATAGGATTCAGTGTTTTATTTCAACAATACCTTATCCAAAAAGCAGAAGTGTGTGAACATATAAGTCCACCCCTACTGCTCATATAGAAGCTAAGAAGGCTGGAAGCAGCCAGAGGCTTTTGGGGAGTTTTGGGAAGACTTTAAGACCATTTCTAGATTATATCTGGTTCCCAGTAGTGGGGGGTCTGGGATAAAACTGGTGGATTGTATAAAAGGAGCTTGGCCAGCCTCCAGTGATGTCTCCTCTTGGTTTCCTGAGGAGTTTTTTGTTGTTTTTCTTTCCGACCACTGGAAAGAGGAGTTGTTCCACTGGGGTTGAGCTGGGCGGATGGTTGGAGAGAGCCCGGAGGAGCAGGAGCAACGCTCACGCTGAGCTAGACCTGCATTACGTTCATGGAGGTTCTTTCAGCTCCATCAGACCTGGGTCCTGGCCGAAGTCCTGCAGAGTTAGTCTGTGGGTCACCTGGAGGGTCTGGGGGTGGCGGTGCGGACCTTGGTCTGGGCCCACGGTCCGGGCCCACGGCCAGCCAGATAGAGCTGGTTAACAATGCTACTAGTCTATATTCGTGGGTAGGGCTGGGGATCGATTCAAATGTCAAGAATCGATTCGATTCCGATTCTTAATATTCAGAATCAATTATCATGATTCGATCAGATATTGATTTGGCTTAGTGTTATTTAAAATGTTTTTTGAGCTGTTGCCTGAATTATATGACTGTAAAATAACTAGTGAAATAATAAGTTCACAATAATTATTGTGAAATAACTAAGAAATAAATAACTCAAACAGGCCTTTCAATATCCATTTAAAGTAGAAAAAAGAAATAAATTGCAACAGTTCATGCAGTAAACAAATCATTTTAGCTTATCTAATTTATTCTGTCACCACACACACATATTGCCATGAAGCACCTGGCATTTTTCAGAAGTGTCATGACAAACTGTGTGTCCGACTACTGGGATTAAAGTTCACCTGGCGAAAATCATTAAAAAATAAATAAATGGATCTTTAGACATTTTTTTGATTTTTAGGAATTAATATGAGAATCGATTTAGAATCGGAAAATCAATTTTTTTCAACACAGGCCTAGTCGTGGGTGAAGGTAGCTTCTGCGTGCGTGCGTGCGTGCGTGCGTGCGTGCGTGCGTGCGTGCGTGCGTGCGTGCGTGCGTGCGTGCGTGCGTGCGTGCGTGCGTGCGTGCGTGCGTGCGTGCGTGCGTGCGTGCGTGCGTGCGTGCGTGCGTGCGTGCGTGCGTGCGTGCGTGCGTGCGTGCGTGCGTGCGTGTCTTGTTTACATGTTTACATGTTTGGATTTTGTTTGTTTTAGTTAACCTAGATAAACCACAACTGTCTTCACGAGTCAGTTCTCCTGGAATCACTTCCTCCAAATGTTTGTTTCTGTTGCAAAGTTAGTTAGATTGACTTTTGTTCGGGGCCCCTGGTGGTCAGTTGAAGGACTGCAGGTTGGATTATGTCGGTATAGCAAACGTCCCAGCAAGTTTGCATGAAGATCAGACCTTTCAAATTGCAAATACTCCCAGAAATGACACCTCCAACTGTTGAGAAGCTGTAACTTCATCTTGCTTTGTCTTGGTAATGTTCTGGATAAATCCAGGTTTTCTAACACTGAATGATCCTTGAATCTGTCTGTCTGTCCGCAGATGAGCGTCGGTCAGCGGGCGAAGCTCGTCTGCTCGCCAGACTTCGCCTACGGCAGCAAAGGTCACCCAGGGATCATCCCGCCAAACGCTACTCTCACCTTTGACGTGGAGCTGCTCAGCCTGGAAGCCTGAAACTCGTGCACTCAACTTTATTTCACTCAGATGTTCAGGGTAAGATATTTAAGTAACACTTAAAAGGGACGCCAGATGTCATTTCCCGCCTGTTTTGTCTTAAATGCAGTACTAATACACACATCTAAGCAGTTTACACTCCAACGATGAAGAAAGTTATGCTTCTTTCCGTAAAAGTGATGAGGATTTTCTGAGTGTTAATCTGATTGGTTGACTTTCTACCAGCGTTTCCTGAGGGGTGAGGAGGCTTTCTCCCCTCGTACGGCGCAGCAGCATGTTGCAAACGGGCAGAACCAACAGGCTTAGGGAGCCAGCTGCAGCTTGTGCTCTAATGTCAATCGTACTAAGCCGTTTTAGTCTGGCTGACTTGGCCTGCAGTCGGGTCGGCCTAACGGCATCACGGGGTGAGTGGCTGCACGTCCCGGCCGGCTCCCGCCAGAAGGTCCTGAGAGGATCCTCCGTGACTCCCGGTTCCTTCATTCAACACAGACCGGAGGAGCCGCGGGCGAGCAGGACGTCCCATTTCTGATCGGTTTTGGTGGCAACATCAGGAATAATCGGCGTGTGTGGGCGATGGTCGGTCAGCAGCAGCCGGCTGCTCCGAGCTAAGCTTCATCCCCCCTGCACCACCTCGTACATCCTCCTCCTGCACCTAGGATGAAGTTTGAAACTCATCGTTGCAACGTGTTTGATGATCAAAAGTCCTGGAAAAGCATGTCCACTCCAAGTATCTAAAGTGCAAGGAGTTAGTGATGCAGACTACAGCATGTAAAGAAGTTAAGAGATGCTGTCCTTTCATTTGTAAGACAACATGAGGTCTTAAACAAATGAATAACTGGAAATCCTGGTGTGGAGGATGGATCCAGTAGTTATTTGCAGTGTTTTCACTTGTACACCTGAAACATGTGACTTCAGTAGTTCTAATGGCTGATTAAGAGACTGAGGTGTACAGGACTCTCTAAGAAAATTAGAATATTGTGATGAAGTTCTTTATTTTCTGTAATGCAATTACAAAAACAAAAATGTCATACATTCTGGATTCATTACAAATCAACTGAAATATTGCAAGCCTTTTATTATTTTAATATTGCTATGGTTTACAGTTTAAGATTCCCAGAATATTCTAATTTTTTGAGATAGGATATTTGAGTTTTCTTAAGCTGTAAACCATGATCATCAATATTAAATTAATAAAAGGCTTGCAATATTTCAGTTGATTTGTAATGAATCCAGAATGTATGACGTTTTTGTAATTGCATTACAGAAAATCAAAATATTCTAATTTTCTGAGACAGTCCTGTATGCTGCACTTTAAACGTCTTGTACTATTATTTCTGCCTTTCCTCTCAAAATAGTGACATAGGAATCTATTTGATGTATTTCTTCATCATCTCGTTGCAGGTTGACTCCTGTCTTGGGAAGATGGGGGGAAAATGTTCACAGATGATTCCTGCTCCTGACTCCTGCATAGGACCTATGTCTATAGCTTCACTAGGTCATCCTCGTCTCCTCAGATATACATTGTATTATGTCACCTGCTTTAATACTTTATAACTCTTATTATAGTTTGAATTCCAACAGTAATAAGTCATAGGCCATCTCATCCCATTTATTATTTTTTTTTCATATTCCGCTCTGTATTTTTATAGTGATGTTTATTTTTATGATTTATTTTCTGTTTTTGGACATAAAATTGACGTTTGACTATTTGATCTCAGAATGCTTTTGCCATCAGGAGCATGTTTTTCGATAGGTGTCATAAATAGTAAACCAGTCTCATTCCTGTGGCTTTGTGGCCTTTACAACTACATGGTATTGATCACGGGTAATGAATTGTCTTGAAGATGAGAATAAATTGTTTGACACAATATTTCTATTAATAACCTTTGTGATACTTGCTGAGTAAATTACAAAAAGGAAAATACCCAGGGATAAACCAACGCATCACCGTGTTGCCATGAATAGCGTACAGCTCTTAGCACGTGTAAGATTTTTCTTCTACTGCAGCATTAGTTCTTTATTCATGTCAAAAGTAACTTTATTGGTGTAATATTTACAACCGAATAAAAACGTTCTTGGCCATAAGAGTTTAAGAGTGATCACAATTTCTTTCTTTCTGTCTTTTTTTTTTCTCCCCCAAGACGTGAAGAGTATTTTAGCAAAAGCATCTGTTTCTCACATGTGATTTCCCGCTGCTCTGCATTTCCTTGATCAAATATTAAACAATGTTATTTTTACAAGTGAGGATAAGCAGTTTAAAAAAAAAATTAGATTGGGCATCTGTGAACATGGGATGATTTGAAAGGTTCAAAACAGCAATATGTGTTAATCCAACCATGCACGAATCATAGTTTACAATAAAACTGACCTCTTTTCCTCAAGCTGGCACATATTTATGTTTTTATAAACTTGAAAAGATCTCTGGAGGATATTGCTCCATAAGCATCATACATGTTGCATTTGAGACATGATTTATTGGATACAGGTGTAAAAAAGCAGCCTGCAATGAGACAACTTTAATGTTCATCTTTACTTAGGGTTCTGCACACATCTTGATCGCACATAAAAACAAAATGTATCCACCCTGTTCTTCATTAAACCGCGACATTTATCCATTCACGTGGAGCACAAAGTGCATGTTTCAGCCTTAAAACACAAGTTCCTGCTAACGGCATCACAGATGTTGAAATATTGAATTATGGACTCGAGCAAACTGCTTCCATGACTGAAGCAGCGGCATCAGCTATGTACACACACACACACACACACACACACACACACACACACACACACACACACACACACACACACACACACACACTTATTTTTAGAGCCAAATGCTATAAACAAAAAGCTTTAAAAAACCAAAAGCAGAGTCTCATTTTCCCGTGAGCTTGACCTGGATCTTCGTTACGTAAATAACGTCTGTCACAACCTGCAACAAGCTGCATCTTTTTTTTGTTTGCTCTGCAGTTTTGCAAACACATTCCTGTATTTATGTGTCGGGTAAATGTCCTATGACAGAAACAAATAAAAACACATGCACTTTTTCTAAGCCTGCTTAATGACAAAAATATATGTTAATCTGTTCTGCTCCTGAGTACTGGGCTCTATGCACATGCTCCGCTTCGCACGAGGTTAAACTGCTTTCAAAATATAGTCTTTAATTTTATTCGTGACTGAATTACAAAAATGAAATACAAAAATGTTTCTTTTTTTAAATCTGTATTCTGTATTATTAAACTTGCCAAATAAGTGCTGACTATAATTGTTTTTATTTTTTTTATAGGATGTAACTGATGCCAAAGGGGTTTTATTATTCTGACTCCCATGCCATTTTTTTTCCAGTGTAGTGATCCAAAAAGAGGAGTATCAGCTTCATGTAATTTCCTCTTCATTTCACGGTGCGTACTGTATATTTTGCCTCATTGAAACCGATGTCGAGGGCAGAAAAAGAAGCTGAAATTGTGGCTTGCATGCAAATTTCAGTCAAGAGACAAACTACTTAAAGTGCAGGCAGTAGCAGAACTTATACCGGAGAAATGAAAGCATTAGAGCTAATTATTTGTTCCCACGTCAGAGGAGACATCCAACGCTGGGTTGGGATCCAACAGCCGTGCCAGTGTTGTATCTGCCGAGGTCTGACATTGTTTTATTGATGTGAAAGGAGGCTGAAAGTGTCAGATTGTAGTAGTCCCGTCCACGCTGCTGCGCCGGCAGCCTCGGCCTGCGCCCTGGCGCCGCAGCGAGTGCAGGGCCACGGCGCAGCAGCCTCGCAGCAGAGAGCCGATGTGATACACGGGCATGACCTCCTGGGGAACGCCCCGGCACAGCCAGGCCACGGTGGGCACCACCGGCACCGCCAGGGCCAGCAGGTCCACCAGGAAGTAGCGGCTCCAGTGGCAGCGCTCCGGGGAGTCCCCGCCCTCCTCGGCCCCTGCAGCTTCTCCCGTGTTATTGGGCTGAACTGGGAGCAGACGAGCGGGCTGGGGCTGGCGGGTGAGCGGCTCCAACCGGACCTGGGGTCGGTCCGGCAGCAGCGGCTCCAGGCTGAGGGAGCGCTCTGGGGGGGACAGCAGTGGTAAAGACGGTGGAAACAGCTGTGGGTCTGAGGGGGTGATGTCTCCTGGGGCTAGAGAGATGACGCTCAGAGACTCCGCTCCGCCCTCCTCGCACAGCCAGCTCATGGTGGGGCTGCAGGCCTGGGACCGGACCTCCGGCCTCCTCTCCGGGGCAGGAACCCGGACGGGGTTGGTGTGAGCGGCCGGGCCGGAGCAGGGCGGCACCGGGGGCTCCTCCTGGGGCAGGTGCAGGAACAGGTGGTGGTGGGGCACGTAGGGGTGTCCGCTGCACTTGCAGCTGCTGCTGAGCGTGTGGCAGGAGTGGGACACGGGCAGCACCGCCCCCCCGCTGCACAGACGCTCGTAGGTGGAGGAGCGGGCCACGGCCGGGGGGCCCCGGAGGTGGCAGGCCTGGCGGGGCAGCGGCTCCGACAGCAGAGCCGCCTCCAGCAGCAGGGGGGCCTGTCCTGCGGGGCGAGGCGCTCCGCCCAGCTCGGGGGCGGTGGAGGTGGAGGCGGAGATGGAGGCGCGCTCCACCTGCAGGGCCTCGCTGCTCTGGCGGGTGCAGCTGGCCCCGCGGGTCAGGGTGCTGGCCGGGGAGCAGCCGCAGGAGCGGGACTTCCCCGCCGGCCGGGCCCCCTGCAGCCCCGGGTATGGCTTGTGATCGTGTTTGTCTTGTTCTCGGACGCCCAGGTTGGACCTCACGGACTCCACCACCTCCTGCAGGTGGTGGATCTCCTTACGAGCCTCTTTCAGGGCCAGCTGAGCCTCCACGCGGTGACATTCCTCCTCTATCCAGTCCTCCTGCATCTTGTACAGTTGGGTCCTCAGTTCTTCTATTTCACAATCCCTGAGACAGGGAAGACAAAAGCTGAATGTCAGTGTCGTAGTAAACATGTTGGAAAGCAAAGGAAGTGGACATAAGAATAGGGGTGTAACGATACACTAATCTCACGATACGGTACACGATATTGAGGTCACGATAACGATACGATATTATAGCAGTATTTTTTTTAACAACCTTGAATGAGGAACATATGACTGGAAAAAAATGGTCTTTTATTTGAAAGACACAAAATACAAAACAATGCTGTGCATTTGCCCTATTGTTACAGTTTGTAATGTTTTATAACTGTTTAAGTTTTAAAGAGAAAGCCAGGCCAACCATTTTCCACAAACTGAACTAAAAGTAAATGTCAGGTTTGCATTATGCATCTTCAGTTTCATACAAGTACAAATATTTTCCCACAAACTGAATAGTTTCTGTAGTTCATGTATGAATTGACCTTTTTCTTTTCCAGAAATGTAACAACTAAAATTAAATAAATAAATAAATAAAAGTAAATAAAAAATAAAAAAAGATTGATTCATGCTCACCTTATGAGCATGAATAAGTAAGAATAAGTAAGAGGAGATTTATTTTAGTTAAGAAGGTTATTTTGGTAATTCAGGGTTGATTATTTTATAAATCTATTCTTTATATTCTGATGTAAATCAGGGACTATAATGACACTAGTCAGTTTATCTGTAGTGATTCGTCTGTTTTAGATTGGGCGGAGTGATACGCCACAGTACGGCACTAGGTGCTGTGTTGATGTTCTAAAATCCTACGCTGTTGAGCGGACATTAAAGTACACTGGAACTCAGCAGAAGTTTCCCCGTGTTTATCCTACTCACGACCCCAAAAAGGTTTAATTTAATAAGGTAAGGCTTAACTCTACACCAGCCTTAGATCAGTAAAAGTTCAGAGCTCAAAACGGGACTAGTTTCTTCTGAGCGGAGTAAGATTTTGGTCCGCGGGTCGAGGCGCGGTCGGATGCGCGTTACTAGTCAACACAATGGATTAATATTAATAACCCAATATCACGATACAGTTTGTCACCTCCACGACACGTATTGTGACGTTTTTGTATCACGAAATTTCGTTGCACCACATATTGTTACACTCCTACATAAGAAGCATACAATCATCCAAAACACACGGCATATTACACTTTAGCTATTTATCTACAAACGATGCCTAAATGCAGAAGCACTGGACGTGCAAAACTGTATATCATTGACTTGATAAACCGATTTTAATGGCCATAAATTGAATTAATTGTTTTCTGTACAAGTGTCCCATGTTGTATAGAAATCCCCCCCGCTACTTTTGAGGTTCTTCCACAGCCCAAAGTTTGAGGTCTGCACTTCGCCTGAGCCATGGCAACGGCATAACCATCATCACCATCTTCAGCTCCACATTTATGCTCTGGTGTACAGAGGGTCAACCAGGTCAACAGACTGATATCCAGGTCCCCGACATCATGACCTCTCTACTGCTGTGCTGGACCGTTGGTATGACGTGTTTGTGCTGACAAGGATCAGAATCAGAATCAACCTGAACGATGCAGATCAACTCACTTCGAAACTGCTTTTAGAGATGTTCAACATTGTTGATAATCAGATAACCAGATGTATTTGAGCAGCGACACCTGGCTGCTATGTACAGTATGCTCTCAATGTCTGGAGGGAAGGATGCTTCTGCATTTTAGCTGAGTTTTTGTTAAAGAAATAACTGCATCTTATTATATAGTACCCACCGTGCAAATGTATAAGACACCTAAAGTCTCTTTTTCTTTTCAATCAAAGTTTAAATGACCATCCATATATTTTTTTCAGTCTCCTTATTATGAGAGAAGGAAATTATTGGTGGACTGATTAACCAGTTGGCAAATTGATTAGTTTGCCAATTATTGGCCATTCTTAAGCATCATCCCCAGAAAACCGTCGTCTCAGGATTATTTGTACAAAGTTGAACCACACAGAACAAAATGACCCAGCAAAGATCAGTAATAACTGTAATCCCTCCATCCATCCATCCATCCATCCATCCATCCATCCATCCATCCATCCATCCATCCATCCATCCATCCATCCATCCATCCATCCATCCATCCATCCATCAGGGGTAAACCGGGGCCGGTCCATCTCAGGGCACCGTTGTTAATTTGAGGTTTTATTTACAAATGTTAAGACCAGATGAACTATGTACTATGGTTTATCTTGTGTTTTGTTTTAATGACGGGAATGTAAAGCGAAGCGGTTGAGAGGATGTGCTGCTTTCACACAGCTGCAGAGCCAGACTACTGATCACAACAGTGAGAAAAGAGGTGGGAGGAGAGGAAGAGTCACCTGTGTTGCAGTCTCTCCACGTTTTCCCTCAGCCTGGCTCGCAGGTGTCGTATGGACACCTCCTTCTGCTGCAGCGGGGTGAGGTACTGCTCCGGAGTGGGCGGCCTGATCCCATGGTTGTCGCTGCACGCCGTATGCTTTAACTGAAACCTGAATCAACACAAACTCATGTAAACATCCAGTTTTCATTTAAACTGACTCTTTTATCTGGCTCTTCTTTTCATGTTTTTATGATTTCATGATGTACCCGATGTTTCTACTGTGGACAGGCTCAATGTCCACACCTCTTCTACTCCAAAGCTATACTTTTATAGTAGACGCAGGATTGCGTTTGGCTTCATCTTTCCTGAAAAAGATACTGTTTGGGGAAGGAGAATATATTCTTCTAAAACCAGCCTTCCCTTTCTACATAGAGGGAATGTGCATGACGTCACAGATGCGACTTCACAGCCGGTTACGCCCACTGAGTGTCAGAAAGACTGAGTGTCAGAAAGACTGAGTGTCAGAAATACTGAGTGTCAGAAAGACTGAGTGGCAGCTTAAACTTTCAGTTTGAGCAACTGGAAAACATTTAAAATGAAAAAGAGCTGTTGTGCGATCGACTGTACTCATAGATTTAGCAAGAAATCTGAGTTATCATTTTACAGACTGACGAAAAATAAGCTTAAGAGAGACAAATGGATCGCTGCAATTCACAGAAACAACTGGATTCCAGACACCGAAACGTGGATTTGTGGTTCCCATTTTGTATCAGGTAATGTTGGATTTTTGGGTAGCTAACGTTAAACGGTCAAATCATAAAGTTCGGTGTCCTCATCACTTTAATTTCACCAACAAATCCTGCCTTGAAGTCGGACCAAGCGTCAAGACTTTTGTAAGCCTTCAAGCTTTGCTTCCTGTATTTCCCGGGCGTAGAAATGAAGTACATATAAATATCAGGAAACTGGATTCGTGGCCAAATATTAATGTCCATGGACCACTGGTTCTTGGTAACTGTACCAAATATTAATGTCCATGGACCACTGGTTCTTGGTAACTGTACCAAATATTAATGTCCATGGACCACTGGTTCTTGGTAACTGTACCAAATATTAATGTCCATGGACCACTGGTTCTTGGGGTAAATGTACGGGTCACTGTCAAGTCCAACTGCCTTTAATTTAAGCCCATAATCGGCTTTTATCCCGTCTAACCCACAGTTTCCCTACTAGTTGCAGCCGTTTTTGCCACTCAGGGGAAAAGGGGGCGTGGTCCAGAGGGAAAGTGACGACAATGCGTACCGTCTACGAGCTGGCATTACTGCATCCCTGTACCAGCAGAGATGCAGGTTGTGAAGTGAATGCTGATAACAAGCCGTGTGGCTCCTCTCCTCCTTAGTCAGGAGGATCATGGTTCTGAGTCATCCCACCTCAGGACCGTTTCCTCCTCAGCCTCAGTTGTAGAAGGCACGGCGTGTTCATTTAACACCAAAAACTCTCTGAAGCCCACTTGTGAGCTAAAAGTGCCACAGTAGGGTTGACGTTTTTTGAACATGATTTCAGTGCATTTAAAAGAGCAGCTGAGAGATGTTGGAGTCTCAGCTGGTTAAAGGCCTTGATGTCTGCTGCTCATCTCAGGGAAACACACGGTTACATTTAGAGCTGCTGGCAGTTAAGACTGTCTGGTTCATCCACTTGCATGTTAAATGAGGAAATGGATATGTAAGATATGAGATGACACCCTGGATGACACCCTTGACGATAAGACATGTTAATAAAAATCTAAATGAGTACCTTTTAGGGATGGGATAAATCTATCTCGCTCTCAGATCCGCCATGTTTGTTACACAAAAACGTCATCAACAGGAATTCCTTCCTTCCCTCCTTCCCTCCTTCCCTCCTTCCCTCCTTCCCTCCTTCCCTCCCTCCCTCCCTCCCTCCCTTCCTTCCTTCCTTCCTTCCTTCCTTCCTTCCTTCCTTCCTTCCTTCCTTCCTTCCTTCCTTCCTTCCTTCCTTCCTTCCTTCCTTCCTTCCTTCCTTCCTTCCTTCCTTCCTTCCTTCCTTCCTTCCTTCCCGGAAGTTGTGCGTGGATTTAACACAGAACCATAAATAAGCTTTACACAAAAATGTCAAACGGGAATTTATCGTTTTTACCGCGAGATGATAAATTCTTACCGTGGGGAATTTTTTTGACGGTTTATCGTGAACGGTAAAATATCGCCCATTCCTACTTGACGATAAGACATGTTATTAAAAATCTAAATGAGTACCTTTACTGTGTAAAGAGAAGTGTAGTGTAAAGTAGCAGCGTACCTGGGAGTCCCGGGAGTACCGGGATAGGTCCGGGCTCTGGGGCTGCCCTCCGGAGCCCTCATCCGCCCAGGGTACGTCTGCGTACTGGCCGTGTCACTGTGGGAATATCTCCCGCTGACACCACTGGTCCCCACAGAGCGCCTTACAGGGAGATCAACATTAAAACAAGACATCTGTAAACAGGACATGGAAGATGTTTTTGAGGTTGTTTTGGGGGTATAAGCAGCAGAGGACGGTACCTGCGGTGGCTTGAGGATGACTTTCGACTCGGAGTGAGAGACATGGATGGGAAAAGCGATGTCTAAGCTCTCCACTGCTGTTTCTAGAGAGGAACGCTGGCATCCATCACCGCTAGACTGTCATAACCGTCCAACAAGCAGAAAATGTCAGAGTCAAACAGGCCAAGGACAACATAACAACATTTGCACACAACTCATAATGTAGGTAAACTAATCCCAAAAGACTGCAGGGAGTGATATTCTGTTTTCCTCCCAGATGACTGCGTGTGTGTGTGTGTGTGTGTGTGTGTGTGTGTGTGTGTGTGTGTGTGTGTGTGTGTACTGTAGGCCTGTGACAACAGTCTAGCCCTCATAAAAAATTGTCTAGGCCTGGAGCAAATAAAGCCTCTTTTCTGAGCTGACACAAAGAGGGCCAGTGAGTTGACGGTCTGTGCAGCTGCCACCGCCAGAGCGACACCATCCAGACTAGAAACATGATTAAATACCGCTGACAAATGACCAACAGAGACCATTTGAAACTCGGTGGCTGGCAGAGACATTTTACCTGTCTACAATGAGTCACAAATGGGCAATTATTCCTAATTAACAGGGCAGAGAGAGATTATTGAATGACATTTTCCTCCAATTAGTAAAATGTACTTTTGTATCCTTCTTAAAACTCAAGAGGAAACAGATGGAAAGATTGCGTAATTTTATAACCCTTACCATCTGTACAATATCCTGTAATTAACACAACTGTATTATTTTGTTGTTTTAGTCGTCAGAACTGGCGTAAAACTGATTATTTTAATTGTGTTCAGACCTCATGCTTTGAAAAGGTTTTGTATGGAAGACTTGACTGCTCTGTGTCAACTGGATAATAGCACTAAAACACTTTTTAGATAACATCGTTCCACCAGGGCAGTGAGGTGCTTATCCAGGAACAAGCCCTGGATCTCAAGAAGCCTCAAAGAGCAGCTGGGAGAAGAAAATAGCCTCCAAAGATGGAAACAAGGACTTACTGATGAGGCTAAAGATAAGCTGAAGTTAAGAGAGACTCTCAGTTGTCCAAGTCAGGATAACTTTCAAAGGTTTGAAACAAGGGAACTGGACTTCCTTTTCTTTTGCTCTTGGAGATGTCGGGCATTCTTTCAAGGAATGGCCGTGTGTCTGACCAGCCGGAGCACCACAGGAGACCAGACTCTCCCATCTTCTCTTTTCACTGCACAGCTTAGACCTCCGGCACAAGTGGAGAGTCCTACACCCGTGGGAATCCTCCGATGACTCTGCAGTTGTGGGATCTGTTAGTGGTGGACAGCAGACCGCAGAGACCTGTGGACGGCGTTGTGGCATGGGAAAATCATCTCACCTTGAAGGAGGAGCAGTTCGAAGTCAAACCCCATTTCCATTCTGACAGAAGAGGTGGAGGTGGTATTATGTTATCATCCATCTAGGGCTGTGCGATTAATCGATTTTAAATCTAAATCGGATTTATTAATCAAGACGATGTTAAAAAAAGGAAAATCGGAAAATCGATTTTCCTTTTTTGCAGCTGGCTGCATTACAGACAGAGCTCGTCTAGTCATCTTTGTTTGGTCAAGAAAATTGTAAATGTTGTCACTTTACTAAATTCAAGGAGGATTTACAGTATCTTTCAATTGCACTTCCTTCCCAATAGGGAAATCTGTTTGCTATTTTTCTTTAAAAATAAAGATAAAATATTTGAAACAATTTATTCCATTGTCTTTTGTAGTTTTACCAAAAAAATCGAAATCGAAATCGAAAATCGGGTTTTCAGAGAAAAAAAAAATCAGGATTTTATTTTTGTCCAAAATCACCCAGCCCTACATCCATCAATTATCAAAAATGTTTATTCCTATTTAGGGTCACGAGGTCTGCTGGATACTAGCTCTCTTTGGGATGAAGGCAGGGCTTCACCTTGGACAGGTCACCAGTCCATCACACAGCCCAGCACTCACTTCTGTGGGCAGGCAGCTTTCTCTGCCCCAGGAGAGCTGGCATGAGCTTTTGTGCAGCTAATACTTGAGCTGTGGGCATGCAGGCCCAGGGCCGACCCTGCATCAGACCTCGCTTCCTGATTTGGTGAATACAATAATACTTAGATACAGACATACATACAGTACTTTAGATACATGTTTCAAATCTGCCTATTTCTTTTCAAATTATGTTTAAAGAACATTTCTAAAGTGTTAAAAAAAGAGTTCTTATGTAAGTTGTATTTTTTTAGCACCTTAGAAATTCTGCTGAATATCTATTCAGCAGAATTTGCAATACATGAGAACATAATGCATTATTCATGCACAAGCAAAAGCAACTAGTTTTGTGCCTGTGTGGTTAAAAAAAAAAAAGTCTTTTCTCCCTCTAGTCAAGAAATAATTCACAGTTTTCATCATGTTTTTATAGTTTGGAGACTTCCATCAACACTGAGTAAAAGCTCCAACACAACAATTTCATCTAATTTCCCCTCTCAAGCTTCTCACCCTAATGTTGTTTCCAACAAACATCAAACAAGCATGGATTCAAACAAACAAGTGTCCTCCCAGTCCCCGGCTATAACGAGCCTGTAGAGTAATCACACATGTAACTCTGAAGGGGAGTCACATGTAAACCGGCACTAAAATGGACATGAAAGCACTTGCATGTTAATTGCTACCCTCCCTCCCTAAGGTGATGCGCAATCCTGCCCCCTCCATGTTATCCAACAACCTAAATCCCAGATTTTTGTCTGCCAAAAAGTGATTGCTTGCCAGAATCTGATTTCTCCCCTGAAAATTGGTCTTTTTACCAGCCAAAAATTGATTCAAGGCCAAATACAATGAATTAAAGGTTATTTCTGCCTAAATATGATTTGATCTCATTCTTGAGCTTCATAATATAAACACTAAAACTCACAGGATTGCTTTTAACTCTTTTAAAGGACCATTACAACACAAAATTGGCATTTTCCCTGCCAAAAATTGATTGAAGGTCAAATACAGTTAATGAAAAGTTGTTTCTGCCTAAATATGACTTAATCTCATTCTTGAGCTTCATAATCTGACGTTTTAGCGCTATCGCTCAACGGGCTGCTGTGCGCGCTCCCGCGGCCAGAAATCAGAAGAAATCAGATTCTGGCAGGCAATCACTTTTTGGCACGACACCGGTTCTCCTGCTGATCGATACACCCCCGTGGCCCCTGCAGACGCCTGTCGGGGAAGAGTCTCGCTCAGTCCTATATTTAATTTCTAGGACGGTGGGCAGACCTCCCCTCCCTCCGTCTGAGCAACAAGTGGGAAGTGCTGGTGAGAAATACGCAATCATCTTACGTAAGTGTGAGAGTGTGGAGGCGTTCATGATCATCCCCCGGTAGGGGGGGGATCGAGACCCGGCTCCAGCACAAACCCAGCACGGACAGATCGTCCTTGACTGATCCTGGGCTTCACTCTGAGCGTTTCACACATCTGTCCCCTACAGGGAAAGCTTGAAAAGCTGGCGGTCAGAAAGTGTCGGTGTCGGCTCTGCTGCAGCCAGGTGACTCCTGCAAACCACGCAGGGCAACAACTCAGGGGGGACTTCCCATCAAACACAAACAGGTTCAAGCCTCACACGCTGACCAACACATGCAGCAGCAGATGTGTCCTACATACAGCTGATAATCGGAATCCCGGATCAAACCTGCCCTAACAAAAGCAGCCCGGGACGGGCACGGTACCGTGGGGGCAGCTGGACGCCGGGCGTCGTGGTGGAGGTTCCTGGGTTCCTCCCCGGCGACGGCAGCAGCAGGGAGAGGTGTCGCTGGTCCTGATGAGAGTCCATCCTGCAGCCATGGAGCCTCCAGATGAAATGAGGCGACTGCGTCTGCTGCATCGCTGCTTCTTAAAGCGACAGTAGGGAGTCTGAAGACTCGTCTGTGGGGAGAGTCAGGGACGGCCAATAGTTTAGAAATAAATCCACAACTTCCAACTAAAACCATGTTGAGGCTCTTATATACTCACATTTCAGATGATGGATGAAGGGGCACAGAGTCACTTATGCAGACAAACAAATACAACCCTATTTTCCTGTTACAGATAATTCATAGATCTGACTATTATAAACCATCAAATAATCTTTTTATTAAATATAATACTTTAAAATTCCATGATATAGTAGAGCAGAAAACTGTTTTATTTGCCTTTAAAGCCCAGCAGAAACTGCTTCCAAACTGCATTCAGGATTTATTCCAAATAAAAGAAACGCGCTATGACCTGAGGGGGAAACTCATGTTTGAGATGATGACAGCAAGAACTAATATTAAAAAAAATGTACATCAATTAAGGCTAGAGAAATGTTGAATAGTTGTAATAACGACCTAAAAATATGTAGTTCTATTTTCAAGTTTAAGGAAATATTTAAAGAAAATACTGTAAATAAATATAAAACACTATAATTATAAAGTATACCATCTAAAACATTCTATAATGTGAAACGTCAATTTTATATTTTGTCTTACTTATTTTTGTCTTCTTACTGTATTGTTTGTTTCCACGGAGTAATGTCTCATATTTATGATCATAAGAAAAAAGGGTCGGCACTATAAGCTACGGCTTCTGCCTACACCTTTTCGGCAAAAGAAATAGTTTTTTTTTTTTACCTTTTCATCTTGTTCATCTTCACCTTTTCAACATAACATAACTTTGTAACTAATTGCAGATTAGGCCTTTTGTGTCAAGTTTTGTTCCTCTATATCATAAACAATTTAAAAACCATCATTTTTTTGCATTTATTTTCATAAGTGCCACACTGACAAGCATTATCACAAAAAATATTTACAACATAGAACAGATGCAGCTGAAACTTCAAATTATCAACTTATTTACACTCACAAGCATACATATACATACGCTCACCACTTTATTAGCTATACCAGTGTACCTAATAAAGTGGCTAGTATTGATGAAGTACCCCACAAATAAATCCAAACAACAAGTGTCTTTAAAGAAAAGTGCTCATCTCTTAAAATGTAACGTGTTACATGAAAAAGGTGTGGGGTGCTAAACCTGCACAAAATGTATATTTTCAAAAACAAGAACACTATTGTTTACCATTAGGCAGCTAACTGTTCCCGGTGTGGTAACGAGAGGTGCCATGCAAGAAGTTAGTCATGGCAAGGATTGGTGGGAACACAGAGACAAACTTCCCAAAAGCTGCTAACAAAAGCATTTTTTCTAAAACGATTCACCTGTGGTGGAACTCATATGTAACGTTTTAGAGCTTGTGCTTGAAACAAATGTAAGAGACCATTTTTCAAAAGACTAACTGAACATGGAGAGTGAATGTCAGAAAGAACTGCTGCATGAGATGAAATGCCGTTATAATTAACAACATAAAAAAAATAAACACTTATGAAGGACTGACTGATTAAAATAATTCATCTATGAATCTCTTGCTGCTGAAAAATTGCAAAAACTGTTTGGAAAAAGAACTTTAGAAGAAATTATCTTTCACTTAAAGCTTCTTTTTTTCCACTAATGAGGATAGTTTAACACACACAATGTGTGTATAACACAATGGAAAAGAGTTTTTTTTTATGCAGACACAGAAATATGCCAGTTCTGTGTGAGGCAGGGCCAGCACAATACAGACAATTACATTTTACTAATCGTAAAATCTGGGTCCGGGTGTGATGCAGATGTCCTTGTATGGAGCACTCTGGTGAAAGTTGATGGTTTGCTGTTTTTTCAAGAGCAGGGCGCAGTAAAAGGTGGTGGCAGCCTGGGCGCGAGTTGTTCCTTCAAGAAGTTCCTTCAGACTGAATCTGGGGTCACTGCTGCTTTGACTCTGCCGTGGAAACACACACACACATACACACACACACACACACACACACACACACACGCAAACACACACACACAGAAATGACATGTCCTAAAATCATCTCCGATCCTCCTCCTACTTTTCACCTTCAAATTTTAATGTTTATTTGTAAATGTTACATCCAGGAAGGAAGCCAACGATTTGTGTTGAGAACAGACTGTTCTGACTTCATAAACAAAACAATCTGGCATGATTGGTGCTTCTGTGATTTTAATATCCGACCAGATTTATTTTTAGAAGCTTACTTTTAGGGCATTATGAAGCTTTTGCGCTCGCCTGGTTATCCTGCGCTCCTCAAAGTCCTGGCTGTCCAGCATTGACTGCAGGTGGGAACAACAACATATTTCAATCATTAACGACGGACACCCTGCCAAGGCAGCACAGGAAATAAACATCTGCCATCTGTTCAGTGCTGAGAGACTACACACTGTCTACTAAATCAGCTACTTTTAGAAAATCATCCATGATTATTTTAGATTCAATCCACAAATAAAGATGGTGGAAAGTGGAAGAAGAAAGGCCACTCTTCTTGATGCTGACAAGCACCTGAGTGTGGAGGGAAGTTGACTGATCCTCCTCCAGGTAAGAGGGATGGACAAGCATGGAGTCCTCTGATGGCAAATGTGGATGTGTGGACTCGGACATGTTCTCATCCTGTCAAACACACTCCACATATTAGACACATGAAGAAAAAAAAACACCAGAGATTTTTTTCATTCTTCTCCAACTAGGGCTGGGCAATATATCGAGATTTTAATATATATCGATATATTTTCAAACGCGATATGGTACGAGACAATATCGTTTATATCGATTTAAAAAAAAAAAAACATTTTTTTTTTTTAATGATTTTGATATAGCTTATTTTGTGACAAATTGACTTGAATGTTTTATTTGAGATTTGCACAAATGTTTTGTCATTTGCACAACTGTCAACCTCAGTGGAAAAGTCTGCCTGTTACTGTCTACATTGTATTAATTGCACAGTGTATTTTAATTTAATTGTTATGCAGGAAAGGGATATTTGTTTTTATTTTATTCAAGAAGCATTTTTATTCTATATATGCAGGCAGTTTATTTTTATTTCTTTTGTTTTATACATTTTGATATTGTGCAGACCTCTGTTAATAAAGGAACCTGTGTGACATTTGGCACGAGGCTTTGTATTAAAACGGACTGTTTTTTTAAGGGTTTGCCTCAGAAAAAATGAAGCTAACAGAGATGCTATGCTATAATGTTTTGGGGGAAACCCCAATTATGTCACAGAAAAAATATCGATATATATCGAGTATCACCATTCAGCTAGAAAATATCGAGATATGACTTTTGGTCCATATCGCCCAGCCCTATCTCCAACCTAACACCTTAAGTCAAGCTGGCATGCTCGTACTTACTAGTGCAACATCGAAATAATTCCCACAGTTGTTGTTTTTGTCCAGGGCTGTCAACTCCATTCTGTTAGTTTTTTCAGAATTGACCGATGAATCTACGACACTGATGTCTGTGTTGAGGGCGCTGAGATCTCTCTGAGCTGTAACATAAAAGCACCGGGAAGGAAGAACAAAACACAATCGATACAATTGATTAGATACAATAACTATAGAAATTACAGTCATTACACATTACGATCCTTTCAGTCATCGTAGAAGTTTTTACCTTCTTGTTCCTCTTGGCGCATCTCCTCAACTTCCTCTCTTGCACTAAAATAATTTAGCTTGAAGATACTTTTGGCAAAGAGCTGCAAAGGTAATAGTGGATCCAATATTACAATAAATAGCAGTGTTTCACTTATCAGTACACACATAAATGTGCACAAAAAATATTTAAAAAAAGAATAAACTTGCTGATGATGAAATTGCCTTTTACCTCTTTAATCTTCGGATTTATTACAGCAGAACAGGGCTGTGAAAGGTGATTTTGTGCAGCTCCACTCTCCTTCCAATGCATGAGCTGCACAGTCGGTGGGGCCATGTCCAAACCAACAAGCAGGTCTGAAGTGTCAGAAAGCTGCTCTCTGATGGATTCATTGCTCAGCTGTTTAGTCTGGTCCACTACCAACCTCCGTTTCCTCTTGCCCCCCCTTCTTTCTGAATTTGCTAAAGAAAAACAGCAAAAGGTCATATCAGAGCTAGTTTTTGCTTACATGTGCAACACAGAAAGGACTTGTTTTAATCTTAAAATCTCCAAACACAGAAAGACATTGGGGAGTTAAGGGATGTTGGATTGTTTGTGCCTACGAGTGACAGCCACGGGTTCTAGGGCAAAGGCAGCATCCTCATTAGAAACCAGGGTAGTTTCATTAAGTGCAGGGGTCCCTGGCTCCACAGGAGCTCTTCTGTCAGCATCTGGAAAATATGTGTAATACAGGGAACCTGTCAACATTAGCCAGCTATCCAAACAAGGATTAAAACAAGAATATAACACAAAATGTAACACAAACATTATCACCTATTTGATGTTGATGGCCATTCAGTGTAAAGCTCTCTTGATTTTCATTTTGGGGTTCTCCTAGAAGGAAGTCTGTGTGCTCGGTGTGATCACTGTTTGACAGAAAGTCTGTAATGTAACAAACGAAAAAAAATCATAAAGCATAAATTTGACTTTTCTTTTTTTATCCCGATTTTTTTCCCATTTTCATCACCCAGTGCTCCTACCTAAGCTACAGTCCTGGGCATTTCTCCCTCTACCAACCCCGGGAGTTCCTGCACTGAGCTCAGGTCTCCTCCTTAACCTGAGGAGTGAGCAGGCCGCATCTTTTCACCAGACAGTGTGGGGTTTCTCCGGCCGGACGTAGCGCGTGGAAGGATAACATTATTCCAGCCAGATCCTCCCCACCCCATCTGTCCCCCGGTTGGCCAGAGGGGGCATGTATAGCCCAGGACTGCTGCATGTTTTTGTGAGGGTAGCTCACATTGCTACCCAAGGGAACACGGGGAGAACATGCAAACTCCACACAGAAAGGCCCTTTCACCAACCCCACCCAGGGTGTGGGCACTGAAGTCATGGGGGAACTAACACGCACTTCAGCACCCACAGCGTCCCCGGCGGGAATCGAACCCAGGACCTTCTTGCTGTGAGACAGCTGCACTACCTGCTACGCCACCCTGCAGCAGGTGATGGGTGGCTTTTCTTTACGAAAAGCCAAAAATTTGACTTGTCTTTAAGAAAACAGCAAAATAATAATAATAACAACAATCTCTTTAATCGTCAGTTTACATGGAAACACACTCTGAAATGTGTCCTCTGCTTTTTAAGCCATCACTAGTTAGACTAGTTGCAGTGGGCTGCCTTTATTCTGGCGCCTGGGGAGCAATTACCTTTGTAACCACTAGAAGTGGTTACAAAGGTCAAATAAAAACCACTGTCAAAGTGGGAGAAAAGGTTTATCGATGATAGTCTTCGTGCTTGAATCTGTAGTGAACTGAGATTTCAGATGACTCAAAAATGATGCGGGAAGTTATGGGAGCTTCCGTCACTGGATATTAATAAGTGAAAGGCAGGTTGGCCGTCCTCCCTCATATACAGTATTCTTAGTGCCACAATGCAAAGGACAGAAAGAACATGTGTATATGGACTATAATGAGCATGTCCTTCAGAAGAACCACACAAAATTTTACAACTGAGAAATACAAGGTAATTAGTGAAGTAAAATACACAGATTATAATCAGCACAATACCTCGAGTGAAAGCAACACTCGGGCAAGTCCATGATACTTTCATACGAGTTTGCAGTATGAGCTGACATTCCACTCAAACAAGCAATGACAGGCTAAAAACTGCAGCTTCATCTACAGCTAATATTCTGCAATAAACTATTTCAATAACCTCTGATTGAAGGGCATGCGAGTGGAACTATCTGGAAAACACAGTAGGTTCTTGTAATACTTTTTGAACTGACGAGTTGACAGAAATCCCTGAATCACAGAGGACTGAATCCCCTGGCTCTTTCTGGCCTTTTCAGACACTGAATATATTTCAGAAATGTTAGTTTTGGTAGACCAAGGCTGGGAATTGGAGCACAGAAAAATGGCCCTTTGGATTTGTTTAAGCTTAAACAAATCCAAAGGGCCATTTTTCTGTATCTATTGATTAAAACTTTCAAACTACAAGAATACAAACAAATGTACCTTAGAAGAGCCTACAAAAGAATATTTTTTTTCAGGTTCAACTTGAGTTGGTTTAAATGTTGTTGTTTTTTTTAAATTATATTATTAATAGATATCAAACATGTATCCTGATCAATTCATATAAACTACCAAGAAGGTCGAATCCTCTATCCTCGTCCCCAAAAGCATCTCCATGTTGTGCAAAGCTCTCAAAGCTCCCAGCCAGCAAAGTTTTTGCATTTACCAGGGATTCTTCTCCTATTCATCAGAAGAAAGAAAGAAGGGGATGAGAAGGGGGGGATCAATTTCAACTGTAAGCTTGAGAAGAAACAAATCATTATGAAAATGAACTTATGCTATTAACAAAAATGGAAAAATTAGGTATATACTAACAGAACAAAAGCAAATGAATTATGTAATCAATCAAATGAAACTGAAAATAATCAGGTTCTTACCAATGTCTCCAAAGCTCAGAAAGCCATTTCCAAAATCCTCCTTCAGAGTGATTTCCTCTGTTCGACATTGGTTTAGTGAAAAGTGGTCCACAACATCGATGTTTCTGTTGTCCAAGCATGGAGACAGCACAGTGTGGGAACAAACAGTATGTTAAGTAATTTATCATAAATTAAAAAGCATAACTAATCATGAGTTCAAAACTTTCAAGACATAGGTATTAAAAAGAGAAAAAAATACCAGATTTTTCATTTTTTTTTATCTCTAATTTGATTGCAACATAAACTGACAAGACTCCAAGGGCCCGATTTACTAAGATCCTAAATAAAGAGTACTAAATTGCGTGTGCACTGAAAAAGTTTGCACGTGCTGTTGTTGTGTGTTTTGCGGGTGATCAACTAAGAATGCTCGCGCAATTGATAACAGGTGCAAACAGCAGTATTTAAATGAGGTGTTGCGTGTCTTACGGTTTGCGAGCGCAAAATGAAATTTGACGAGTTGGAGTTAGAGATATTAGTGGAAGAGGCAAATTGTTGTGCCGTATTCAGCACCCCTGCCGTGAAAAGCACCCCCTCGTATATTCAATGATAAGTAGACCAAGAAAAAAAACAACACACTGACACTTCAATATATTTATATATACACACTCACACAAACACATACTTAGGAGTTTATATTATATATATTTACAAATATTATGGAAGACAACAAAGTAAGCAGGCTATTAATTAATGACATCAATAACCATTTACCCGATTTTTGTTATCTGTGACTGTGATTGTGGGAAAGTATGACTATTGTGGAATCCATGAGCGCATTTAAACATGAATCATTAAAACAAAACTGGACGCTAAACAGAACGCGACACAGTTGAGAATATAATTTTTGTCAGACGAGGGGGTGCTTTTCACGGCAGGGGTGCTGAATACGGCACAACACCGGGGTATGACAACTGCAGAACAAGTATAGGCGCACAATAAGAAACACTTTTTTTCTCAATGAAAACACGTGATTTATTTATTATCACAAATAAAAAAATGAATGTGCCTCCTGTGGCAACCTTTTGCTGAATAATACTCGATTTAACATTCAAATAAAATATTTCTCCTTTTGCATGTGGAGAATCGTCACCACAAGTTGAGCCATCCTCACCCCAGTCCTCAAATCAGCCCTTAACTCATTCAGCAGCTCCAAGATGGAAGTGCTAGATAGTCGATATATTTCAACTATCTGGTTTTCATTCATTCCAAACAAATTTACACGAGTCCGAAAGACTCTCTCTCTGCTATTCTTTGATTTTGGCGATGTCGCCTCCTTGCCACAATAACAGCAGCCATCGGTGCGTAATGCTGGGCAGATTAGCACCTTCCTTTCGAACGTATTAAATACAGACGCAATCACAATCCCCGCAATTACTTTCTGGCTTGGTAAATCTCATTGCGTGTGGTAAATGAACTTATTTGCATTTTCCCCTCCCAGTATTTAGCGCTTTCTGGCGTGTACGCCCCATATTGATTATTCATCAGGGCAAAAGTACTAAATGAATAGCGTGTGCTATTTTGCTCATTTGAGAGGCGCAGTCCTCTTTGCACGCTGTTAGTAGATCAGCTTGCACATTGGTTTGCGGGTGATGTCAAGTTTGCACACGTTTTTACGCACGAAAACCTTTAGTAAATCAGGCCCCAAGAGTTTAAATGACAGGGTGGGGTGTGCTGGAGAAGACTTGAAAATATTACCTGGGGTCTGGTAACTCTGCATCAAAGGCAGTGAAATCCTCAATCAATGTAATTGCTTTTATTGTGGCCTCGAGCCCCTCCACAGGCAGATCCGTCTGACCTAGTGTGTTGAAAAGAAAGGATGCAAATAACACAAAAATACATCAAGTAAAAGGTATTGTTTTGGAAGATGTTTAAAAAAAATAATAAAGGCAGTGTCTAAAAATACAATAAAATAAATAAAAATCATTACAAAATAGACAGGCAACACCAGGCATACCAAATTTGAAAAGAGTAATCCGTATGACAGTTGCTCAGTTTCTGAGGCATTAAACAATATTGAAAATAAAGTGCTCTTTTAAACTTAGCATAAAGTGCTCAATAATGTTTCAATGTCTCACCTGTTGGGCCTTAAGACATGCAGTTGATTTATTTGTTAAGTCACCACCTTTACAAAACTAACATCTAAGTCAATCCAGTTTTATTTTAGATATAATGCATGATCAAAGCAGGGAAAAAGGAGGAAAAAAAGAGAGTTAAAGATGAGTCACCTGGCCTGAATGCTATTTTAATTCTGACCAGGGCTTCACTGCAGTCTGCCAGGAGATACTTTGTTTTCCTGGAGTAGATTCTGACCACACCAAGGAGCAGGTGGCCAGAGGTGCGCAAACCAATTTTCATCTGCAAAGAGCACATAACCACATACTGGCAGTACATAATCAAACGTGTAGATCTGACGTTGCGCTTCAAAAATGTGTACCTTTGGAGAGATGATGTCTCTGATGGTTGTTTCTAAATTGCATTCAAACACGTGTAATTTGGTGAGCTTCCTCTCCCAGTGCGCTGCCAGCCAGATCTTGGCCAGAGGCCCCCGTTTGGACGTAAACAACTGCGTGTAGAACATCATCCTGGATACTTGAAGAGGACCACATATACAGGAAAGAAATCCAGCATTTTTTCCACTCATTTCGTTTTAATTCAGATGTCAACAAAGAATAATGATAGTTGTATAATCCAGGTGCCATAAAAGTAAAAATCCTGTCCAGCAGTTGTTCCAACGAATCATTAAACCAGCTCCTCTGCAGGTAAATGGTAGGTTGTTAGTGAAAACCCCTGTTTTAAATCTACAGGCTGATCCACAGGTATATGTTTTAATGAGCAAATATCAGCTTAATGTAAAGACAATTATTTGACTAATGGTGCTTTGAGATTGACCACATTTCAAAATTGGTCTTAATTTAAGATTGATTCAAAACTATTTTTGATTTTGTAAAAAAAAAAAAAAAACATTAAAGCACATTCCAGAGGTGTTTAATCCAGGCTCCATAAAGTAAAAACGCTGCCATGTTTCTGGATCAGCCTGTACATTTAATCAACCAATCAATCAATCTTTTTATTTAGACTCAGGTCCATTAAAAAAGACAAACAAACATACAACAATATTTCAAAAAGACAGTCATACCAGTGTTTCCACATAGCAGACTGGTATCTTACAGCACCGAGGACTGGGTTGGTTAACATCATAATAATGGCATTACAAGAGCTATTAAGTCGACATATGAATTTGAACATCAATCGCCTCAAAAGAGCATGAAAAGTGATAACTTGTACTTTACAAAAGAGTTCACTTGCACTAGACCATCTTGGTTTCCCAAGAAAAATACGCAGCCAATCGTCGTACGCAACCTGTAATTTATGGATGCTGGCCTTCTTAAATGTAATCCATAAGGGTGCAGTATAAAAAGGGGTACAGTAAGCCCTAAAAAGACCCACTTTCACCCTCTCTGAACACCAGGAAAATCTTCTGGTCTTCTGGTTAGCCTGCATATATAAAATACTACGCTGTCTATTCATATCTTCATCCTCTGTCATGCAGAGGTGTCAAGTAACGAAGTACAAATACTTTGTAACTTACTTAAGTAGAAATTTTGGTTATCTATACTTCACTGGAGTAATTATTTTTCAGATGACTTTTTACTTTTACTCCTTACATTTTCACGCAATTATCTGTACTTTTTACTCCTTACATTTTAAAAACAGCCTCGTTACTCTATTTCATTTTGGCCTTTAAAAAAAAACTATCCAGTTAAATTGCTCCATCCGGATAGAGTGAATTTGGTTGTGGTTGTTTCAGATGTTCTTGTCCAGTTTTGTTCTTACATCCGTTCCCTCAGATTCCTGCAACTAAACTTGGATGTACATTCCAATAAAGGTTAGGATAAATGATAACATGCCTCTGAAGTTTGACTTTTTGCACCATTACAATACTTATAGGCAACTAGTCATCATATCTCCTGCTCTCTGAAACACATGGTAATGCTCAATACATAGTACACATATATGGTTCTTTAATATATTTGCATTATACTAAGATACATTCATTTTCAATGGCTTTTGTCCTTAATGGCTTTTTTCCCCCGTACATTACTTTTACTTTTATACTTTAAGTAGTTTTGAAACCAGTACTTTTATACTTTTACTTGAGTAAAAAACTTGAGTTGATACTTCAACTTCTACAGGAGTATTTTTAAACTCTAGTATCTATACTTCTACCCGAGTAATGAATGTGAATACTTTTGACACCTCTGCTGTCATGTCATCAGTGATGATGTGTCCCAGGTATTTAGTTTTAGAGCAAGCAGGAAGGAGTTGTCCTGACCGGTAAAACTAACTAACGACCTACCATCTCCCTGCAGAGGAGCTGGTTCAGTATTTGGTTGGAAGAACTGCTGGATTGGGTTTTTACTTTATGGCACCTGGATTATCCACCTCTGGTTAATTCAAGGACAACCAAGTCAAAGCCAGCTAACGCTAGCAGCAACTTCGTAGCTAAAATGCCTTGAGAGTTTAGTTTTCTATACGTCATCACGGCGCCACAACCTTTAACGCTGCTCATAATTTATATACATAATTAAACTGTGTTCTTTGTTCAGTTTCCTCTAAAAGCGAGCGGGGCTGGCCAGACTTCGGTACATTATCTTACCTTCACTTTCAGCGCGTACAACTCTGACAGGCGTCGCGTGCACTTTGCCGCCAGGCGTATCCTGTTGCCTAGCAACGACTTACGTCTCCATGCGTGCAGGGTTTTTATATCACGTTTTATCAAAAATGATGGAACAAGAGACAAAGTCACAGACTGTTGCGGGAACATGTCTAAAAAAATGAAATAAATTAAAAAAAAAATTTTTTAAATACCATTTAATCGATTGTTGTTAATAGAGGGTATGCAATGACGTCACCTTCCCACTGGACCACGCCCCCTACTCTCACTGAGTGGTAAAAACAGCTGCAACTAGTGGAGAAAACGGGATAACAGCCGATTATGGGCTTAAATTAAAGGCAGTTGGATTTGACAGTGACCCGTACACATGGGTGCAGATCCCGGGGGGGACGGGGGGGACATGTCCCCCCCAATTTCTGAAAAACATGAATTGTGATGAATCCCCCCCAATAAAAATACCCTAAATTATTCAAAATTGAACAAATGTATTTTCAGACTTAAAGGTTAAATATGTAGAATCTTTATTAAAAATATATTTCTACAAAAATAATACATCCACGGTGCGTTTTGAACATTTAAAAAAGTATTGCTACTCCATACATTTTTTGTGCTCTTAGCAATGGGTCCCTTTTTTTTTTTAGAACTGTTTACCTCCATAACTGTGTTAAATTATGATTAGTTAGTTTAAACAACTTGTTTAGGGCTCCATATTTCATCCATATATCAATTGATCGTGCATAAAGTAGTCCCATAGGATAAAAGGAAGATGGTGAGAAGAATTTGAGACTAGTAGACACTACATGCCCAAAACCCTTAAAATTATGATTTACGAATATAACAGTTAAGTAAGCAGTGACACACACTGTTGGCTGTTTAGGACAAATAAACAAGAAAGGTAAGCACAATAAATGATTCCCTGTGCAGTATTTTTTGGCGAGCCTTTATCAATTTATGGCATGATATGAGTTGCATATTGGCAAAAAATAAAAAATTAAAATCACGTTGGTGTCCCCCCCAATCCTGACATCGGATCTGCACCCCTGCCCGTACAGTTACCCCAAGAACCATATTTGGCCACGAATCGAGTTTCCTGATATTTATATGTACTTAATTTCTACGCTGGGGAAATACACAAAGCAAAGCTTGAAGGCTTACAAAAGTCTTGACGCTTGGTCCGACTTCAAGGCAGGATTTGTTAGTGAAATTAAAGTGATGAGGACAATTTAAACTTAAACTTTATTTATTTATATAGCACTTTTCATACAGCTGGAGTGCAACACAAAGTCCCTGGAGCAGGACCCCCAACTATCCAGGCCCTGGAGTTTAACGTTAGCTACCCAAAAATCCAACATTACCTGATACAAAATGGGAACCGCAAATCCACGTTTTGGTGCCTGGAATCCAGTTGTTTCTGTGAATTGCAGCAATCCATTTGTCTCTCTTAAGCTTATTTTTCTGCAGTTTGTAAAACATAAACACAACGGGGTCACGGCCGAGTTCAACGACTGCGAGTGTTTCTAGTAGCTACTGATCACACAAGGCCATCAGAATAGGAAATTAGCAATAAAGTTGGCAGCTGACTGAGGAGACTTGAGGGAACACAAGACGACACAGGGCTGTCCATACGCAGACTGCAGACCATATATATTTATTTATTTAGTAAATCTTAAAACTCTGCTGGTAGTAGCCATGCACCTGATGACTTAAAAGGAACAGAGATTTTTTTAAAACCAAGATGCAGGACAAAATTGATGGAACGTTGTGTTTCTGTGAAAGGAATCAATTTATGGAACAATCTGAATAAAGAAAACAAAGAATCCAAATCAAACATTACATTCAAAAGAACAATTAAAGCCTGTATGTTAAGGAAATATAATGAAAAATGTTAGTTGAGTTTGATTGACATACCCCTAGGCGGCGGTAATTTTATTTTAATGTTATTTTAATTTAATTTTATTTTAGTTTTTTAGTCACTTAGTTGTTGTTTTTTTATTATTATTATTTTTAATTTATGTTATTTGTGAAAGGGGCAGATCAGATAAGATTCTTCTTCTTTCTGCTCCCTTTTCATTCACAAGTTAGGAACATTTGTATTTGTATTGAATTGTTTTGTTTTTTGAATGAAATAAAGAATAAAATAAAATAAATAAAAATAAAATAAGCGTGACCTTATGGTAAATTGTGCTTTGGGGCCATATTGAGCCTTATTATTGAAAAAAAAACTACAGGAAAATAAAAATAGATGTAGCTGGAGGGGGATATGCCCATGCCCACACACAGTCCTAAAGGGAGAATCAGTACCAGTGGCAGTGTGTTGTGTGTTGTGTTATGTGTTCTCACTGAGTCCTTGAATTAGTTTTAGTTATTGTCACCTTATTCCATGCTTGTCCCACTTGTAAGGTTTAATAGCCCCAAATACCTGGAAACATCTGTATGGCTGAAGAGAGCTTTCAAAAATAAGCAAGGTGTCTTCTGGGAGCAGTGTGGTAAATGGCTGGATTTGTTATTCACTGGTCAGAGCTGATGTTTCCTAGTGTTTTTCTGCTTGTATTCACCAGGGGGCATCAGCGCACCGGGAAGGAATAACCTTAAATAAATAAATAAGATTCTGCGCTCATCACAGTTAGTGAAGAAACAATAAGATCTTAAAAAGTAATGAACGATAAAAAAAAAAAAAAAACAAGCAGTCCATTGCAATTGACTGTTATGTTTGAAACTTGTTGGGACTGTTAAGAGCTGTGCAAGGCTGTGCTGAACACTTGTTTTCACACATTTTTATAGTAGAGATGCAATTAGCTGAATCCTAAAACATTATTTTTCTGTTTGTTTTTTATTTATTTTCATTTGTACCATTGGGTTTTGTGAAGTGCTTTCTGACCAAAACATCTCAGTTGCAAACTGCAAAGTTTGAAGGATACGAATGACATGATTTTAAAACCTCACATAAATAGTAAAACCTCTGAAACTAGGATCGTTTTTTGACGGAAAACAAGAAGTTTAAAGTTTGTTTTTGTGTTGATGGACTTATTAATCAACCCGTTTTTTTCAGCTCAGTATTATAGTAGCTCACCTGCAGCACACAAAACCATAAATATATTAGTTTTGTAGTCAAACCCAGGTTACATCTTCGTTTGTCAGTTCTCCATAACTATTTCTATTCTCATTAAAACAGGTTGTCAAAATAAAGCTGTCAGACGTGACAATGGACTTCTCAGAGCAGAAGTAAAACATTGTCCTAAACACTAAGATCCCTTAATTAATTTTTTTTCTATCTTGCTCTTTATTTTTTCTCTTTCATTTTTTCCTCCATTTACCCACTCTTTCAGACACACACACACACACACACACACACACACACACACACACACACACACACACACACACACACACACACACACACACACACACACACACACACACACACTGACACACACACAGAAAAGTTTATGAAATACTACTGTCCTTTAAGGCAGTGATCTTGTAGTGAGAATTAAATACGCCAAAATAAATTTGTGTTTTGTGTTAACTTGACGCCCGAGGTCGTGCAGCTGCTCAAGAGTACTTGGCATGTCAAATCACAGTCTGGACTTCAAGAGACACACGGTTAAAAAGAGCTTTGGGGGAACTGAGCAGTAGAGAGCTGTTAGGGGAGAATGAGATTTAAAGGAGGAAAATCCTGTGAGGATAGGAATATGTAAACTCTGCAGTGATTAAGTCTGAAGTGTCTCTGGACGTTGGCTGTGGGCAGAGTCAACTCCGTCTGTGCTAGGAAAACAGCAGGCAATGCAATAGTTGTAAACCTCTTTACAAAACACCGCTCTGTTTCTATAGAAACAGATTATATTTAGTTAAAATGAAGACCCTCAATTTCCTTGTCCACAATAATCAATCAATCCACAAATAAGCTGGTGAGTCTCAGTAAATAAGCGGCCGCTGTGTGCAGCCATGTAGGATCGCTGTGCCAGCTTCTTTAAATATTATGTGCCGTATCAGTCTTTTCTTTTTATTTATGTGTTTTTTCCTTCATAATTCCTCCTCTGGACTTATCTCACTCCTTTCCTATTTCAGTTTCCAGTGAAACGCCTGTCCCCCCTGTTGTATGTTTTAACTCAGGAGAAAATAAATTGCTTTCCGTCAGAATCAGTTCTCATGCATATATCTACTTTTGCTATCTGCTGGCAATGGAGTTTGCATTTTCATTTGATTTCATCTTGCCCAACAGGAAGACCATATAGCTATACATTTTACTGTTTTACATTTCTAAGATTCTGCAGTAGGTTGTATCATGCTTTTTTTTTTCCAATGATGCATGAAGTCTTAAAAACACACACTATATCCTCCTCGGACTGGGCACCCCCCACCCCACAGAAATGCTCTCATCCATCATTTTGGCCAGTGTGCTCGTTGAATCTCAGCAGACAAAGCTCCCTGTCTCTCAAAGTAAGATGTATTAAAGCAGAACGTCTTCTGCCTGTTAAAA
Organism: Cololabis saira; assembly: GCF_033807715.1. Taxonomy (NCBI): domain Eukaryota; kingdom Metazoa; phylum Chordata; class Actinopteri; order Beloniformes; family Belonidae; genus Cololabis; species Cololabis saira. The sequence goes on from NC_084598.1 coordinate 5,875,577, forward strand.
CTGGAGGTTGTCAACAATGACCTGGGTAATCTGCCAAGTTAAATGTACTGCACGTAAAACAGTCTCAATGACAAAGGGTCAGGTTGTTTGAACAGGTCATTTGATTATTTGTGAGAGGTTTTCTTTAAATTAAGACAGAATTGCTGCTTTTGACATCCAAAATTACACAAGATTTGCAATTCCCTTCAAAAGTATTGGAGAACAAGAAATTTATCTTGTCTCCGTGTTATTTCAAACGCTGATATGTAAAACCTGAGAATAGATTTGTTTCAGCGTCATGGACTGGCAGACAGCAACCTAGTGTTAAAAAGAGACCACAAGGTGACTTTCATAACTTAAATTCATTTCTTTGCTCACGAATTTGAACCTGCTTAACTCTGAAGTTAATGAACACCCTAAGCAACTGAGTCACAGAGGTCTTAAATATTGACATATTTTCCCAGGAAACGAGATTTCCTTTCAAGAATTCAAGAAAAATATCCTTTTTCCAAATCTTTAACATGATCTTTCTAAACCTTTCAGCAAAACCTTGTGCCAGAAACTTCCTTCATATTTTACTGTCTGTCCTTTAACACTTATTTGAAAAAGATATCCTGAATAATAATATGATGAAATAATACCCCTGGATATTTGAGAGACAAAACAAATTACTCTCACAGAAAAAAGGGACTAAAACAATTTCTAAGCATTTTCACATGTTTATTAAGTAAGACTTGCAAGAATTTTGTTTTGATAACACTTAGATTTTCCTTTCTTTACATGCACATGAAGCCATACATCACAGTAGCACATTAATAAGGGAAGGCAGAATTCAACATTGCAATGATCTGTTTTGGTTTTATAAAGGAAAAGTAATTTTGGTATCAGCATGCAGGACCAGATGTGGCGATGATATAAAGACAAGGAGTCATTTATTATTGCTGATGACTATTCACATTATTTTGTTGGATAAAGGTGCAAGAGAGAAATAAAATCAGCCATAGTATCTATTCATTATGTGAGATAGAGGACACTGATGTGTGGGTTGTATGATACAGTTAATACCAATCAAATGCATCAGCCAGCAAAAATTAAAGCATTAGTTGGGGAAATGAGTCTTTTCAAGAAAGGACCTTCTGTTGTTACATAAGCTGCTTTGGCATTCATGTTTTTCATTGTTTATTTGCTCAAACATTTTGATTAGTAGTTATTTATCAAGATCTAATACTACTGAAACAGAGGTTTGACCTCAGTATGTCTGGAGAAGAAGTGAACCCCCCCCGCTCCCGCCCCACAACCAACGAGAGTGTTCGAGAATCTTTTCAAGTAAAAAAAACAACTGCAGGTTATGCAGCACGATAAAGCCTTTTCCAGTATTAACCTCCCCCTTAGACCTGTCTTTCTTGCATGAAAAACTTCCTTTGACGCAGGCTTGAAGGGGTTACTGTAGGTTTGTTGATTTACCCTCACTGTATAAGAAAAACAGTAACCGCCAGTTTGATTTTACATCCCTGTTGCAATGGATCCCTGTGGTGACAAGGACAAAGCATCCATACAGGCGTTGAAAGTCTACAGGGCGTGATCATTTGGGGCATGCTACCACTAGACACATACACATAGCAGTTAAAAAAATCTCCCTCCTGTGACAAAACCTGAATAATCTCTTTTGTTGTTTAGACCGCTTCTATGGGAAACAGTTTATCCAAAGGCTGTGCAATAATGTATTTTCCTTACTAGCTCGGACCCAGCAGGCGTTTTCTTGTCTGCATTTCTGCTCCCTTGGAATATAGTCAAATGTCAGCAGCAAGTTCGCACAGATCTTGACATCAAGAGATGTAAAAATGTCTGTGGCAAGACATTTATACTTCTTTAAGTCTTTCAGGCAGGATTTTATAGGATTTTAATTCCTCATAAGCCTCCGGCCAAGCTGTTGAGTTTGACAGAAACTGCTAAGTTGCAGGTCTGTGATGTCCAGTCTTCTTTCTGTCCTTTTTTGAGCCTGTGTCCTGTCTCGTTTCCTTCACGAGGAAGAACAAGGTTGTACCATTAGAGGAAATCTAGTTGTTTTCTGGCTGAGAGCTGGTTAACTGTCACCTCTCTGCATGCAGATCCAGTCAGGATGCAGGCGGTATTTCGAGGTGCAGTCACGTGACACAGTGCTGGGTTCTCAATGCAGTTCACACATGCACCGTAGCTCTCCTGCTGTCCATTTGAGAATCTTGTGGAGGCACTTGTGTCCCTATTGCGCTGCGAGGTGGATCCGAATCGTTCTTGCGGCTGCGGGCTTCCCCTGTGGATCATCTGTCGTAACACAGACGTGTCTCTGTACAAGCACTCGCGAAAGTTGGGCTTACACAGCAGGTAAACCATCGGGTTGTACATAGTGGAAGACTTGGCAAACACGGCAGCTAGGGCGAATGCGGTAGGAGGGACTTGTGTGGCGTCTCCGAAAGCAGCCCACATGGCCACTACAGCATACGGGGTCCAGGCACCCAGGAAGCCTATACACACTGCTACTGACAGCTGTGGAGAGCATGCATCCAAACATGCACACATACAGCAAAAACATTCAGAAGGTTAATTTAGATTCATGTACATGAAAAAATATCATGAAAAAAATGGTGTGGATAAAATGAATGTCTTAAAAGCCATTTTACTTATAGAGATTGTACTATATATTATGAGATATTTCCCCAAAGATAAAGTGATTACATAATTCTCTCACACCCTTCTCAAAAGCTTCTACTTTAAAACCCTGATGGGATGCTGAGGTGACACAATCGTGTCCTCTGACCTTCACAATGAGGGCATGGGCATTGGTGGTCTTGGTCTGCGGTGACACATGCTGCTGGACGGCCTGACGGGATCCTCGCACCGTCAGCAGAATGAATGTGTAGGAGCAGAAGATGATGGTGCAGGGCAGCGCATAGCAAAAGATAAAGAGGCAGAGGATGTAAGACAAAGCCGTAAGCTCCTGGTTGGGTGCATGCCAGTCAATGCAGCAGGCCGTGCCATACGGTTCAGCACTGTAGCGCCCCCACTGTGTCAGGGGTCCGATGGCAAACACCGAAGCGTAGCACCACACTCCCGCCACCAGGAGGCGGGCATCTGAAGAGGAGAACTTGTTACCTGCAAGGGTAGACACAATAGTTTTTATTCTTTCTCATGTTGCTCACTTTTGTGACATTAATGCTCATCGTGCAATTATCCTCTCACCGTGGTTGGGGAAGCAGACTTTAAGGCAGCACACTAAAGAGAGGGCTGTGAGGTTTGTCAAGCTGCACAAACCAAATAGCACTCCACACATGGCGTAGACCTGGCAGACCACGTCTCCAAACAGCCACCTGCACATACAGACAGGGGTGGGGTAATAAAGATAGGCCTAATGGTCCGTGTACTTCACGGCCATCCGTTTTTTGTTTTGAAATGACAAAATAAAAATAGAGAAATAATCCAAAATAATCTGTTCCCCATCTTTTGTTTTGATAATAAAACACGGAAAATGGAAAACGGATCGTTATCCATTATCCGTTATCCGTTATCCGTTATCCGTTATCCGTTATCCGTTATCCGTTATCCGATTTCATTGATATGTTTGAAAATCGAAATTGGGAATTAAAACAGCGAGTGGAAAACTCTTTTCTCTATGTCCTATTCGTTTCCAAGGATACTGAAAACAAGGATTGGACAAATGGGGGGATTGCACATGCGCAGTAATAAATGAAGAAAGTTGTTTCTGGTTCTTTTGTTGATCAGATTGAAAATTAACAGTTTTAGATTTTTTTAATGTTGAAACAGAAAATAAATCAAATATGAAACCTGGGAGTGAAACATGAGTTTAATCTGTAATATGTCTTCACTCCGTCATGAAACTGCAGTGATGTTGAGACAGTCCGTTCAGCTGCAGCGTCCAATCAATAACATAAACTGAACTCTAACATAGAGGATTATATCTCTATTCTTAATTTGTCATTTCAAAACAAAAAACGGATGGCCGCGAAGTACACAAATCCCTAATGCTCTTTTTGCAGTCTCTTGATTAAAGGTAATCTAAATTATGAGTAAATGCCAAGGTCGGGCAAAACACATAAGACATACCTGTGCGAAAAAGCGGACGGTATAGCCAATGGAAATAAAGAGAGTGTCATTCCAAGGTCACTGACAGAGAGATTGATGATGAAAAACTCTGCTGGTTTCAAGGTTGATCGCTTGTGATGAGCAACAAGTAGCAGAGTGCAGTTGCCTATAAGGGACAATATACCTGTGGAAAAAGCAGGTTCAGCTGGGTGAGAAGGGCACAAAACAGGAGAGGTTCAGCACAGCTGAGACCGGCTGGTTTTTACACTCACAAAATATGGTGTAGATTAAGCCCATGAGGATGTCGTGCTCCTTGGAGATGCTGGAGGCAAACAAAGAGGATGTGTCTGATGCATTTCCCATCTAAAACATTTAAACAACACACAAATTAGTTAAAATTGTTCAATAACAATATTCCACATCAAGATAATGCTTTAGTTTTACTTAATATGCAATTAAAATGCAAGTTGGGGTTATCATTCTTTACAGCACAGTATTTCAACCCACAGAAGCAGATGTGAAACCAGATGGAAACGCATTTCTTAAAAAGAAAATAATAGTCATTATAATAGAAAAAAAAGAATATTCCTGCGCAAAATGTAGATTATGTTTATGATTAATACAGCATCAGAATCAAACACAGGCAGAGTCTTTGAGGAACAAATAAAGGTGGAGAAAATCAATGAAATGGTTTTAGGTATTGCTCTCAAAGACAAATTGGAGTACATTTGCAGATGTGTTTCCCTTTTAGAAAGGTCATGATATAAATGACTTTGAGGAATCTAGAGGAACGACTTTGCGTAAAGGGCAAAGACGCAAGTCTTAGGTGGATACCTATGATCTCTGATTCCTCAGACGGTACTGCACGGAGAACCGGTGTTCATCAAACGCTGATATAACCACATGTGCAAGGGATTACTTTGCCAATCATGTACATTAACTCTGAACACGTTGACTTCTCTTTGTTCTGAGGAATTTCGTGTCATCTATCAGGCGGTGGAAACTAGGTCTGGGTGAAATGGCCTAAAACGTTTCTCTGTTTTTAGACAAAATGGTGACATTTAATACATATATCAATATTTTCAACAAATGATTACTGGATAGGGACGTTTCATAATTCACATTTTAAAAAAGCAAGTCTTGTCAGGGTTTAAACACAGCTTTGATTTGTGACATCTGTTTGGGAACCACAGCCTTTCATCTCTGTTGCTGATGTTGCCCTGTTGGCTTCATATCAGGCCAGCACCTCTATCATTTTGCAGCCGAGCGTGAAGCGGCAGGGATGAGAATCAGCGCCTTCAAATTTGAGTCTGTCTGAGTTGAAAGGCAATTTACTGGTCAATCTACACTCCCACCACTTATGGTCATGAACTTTGGGTAAAAGCTGAACAAGATCACGGATACAAGTGTCAAAATGAGTTTCCTCCGCAGGGTGGTTGGGCACTCCCTTGGAGATAGTGAGAAGTTCAGGTACTCAGGAGGAGCTTGGAGTAGAGCTGCCACTCTTTCACATCGAGAGCAGTCAGCTGAGGTGGCTTGGCTATCTCTATGTATGGAGGTGTTCCAGGCATGTCCCTCCTCCCTAGGGAGGTGTTCCAGGCATGTCCCTCCTCCCTAGGGAGGTGTTCCAGGCATGTCCCTCCTCCCTAGGGAGGTGTTCCAGGCATGTCCCTCCTCCCTAGGGAAGTGTTCCAGGCATGTCCCTCCTCCCTAGGGAGGTGTTCCAGGCATGTCCTTCCTCCCTAGGGAGGTGTTCCAGGCATGTCCCTCCTCCCTAGGGAGGTGTTCCAGGCATGTCCCTCCTCCCTAGGGAGGTGTTCCAGGCATGTCCCTCCTCCCTAGGGAGGTGTTCCAGGCATGTCCCTCCTCCCTAGGGAGGTGTTCCAGGCATGTCCCTCCAGGAGGAGACCCCGGGGAAGACCCAGGACACGCTGGAGAGACTATGTCTCTCGGCTGGCCTGGGAACGCCTCGGACTCCCCTCGGAAGAGCTGGAGGAAGAGATGGATGTATGTATGTATGTATGTATGGATGGATGGATGGATGGATGGATGGATGGATGGATGGATGGATGGATGGATGGATGGATGGATGGATGGATGGATGGATGGATGGATGGATGGATGGATGGATGAGTGAAGATGTTTTTGACAGTCATGGCTATTAAAGCATGAGATTTTATTTAGTGTATTTGAATTCACCAACAAAGTGTCAAAGGCTTTGATCATGGATCCTTCCACCTGATCAATATTGGTTGATAACCAATTTTCTTCAGTGAATGTCAATGAAGGGAATTCTATATCCACAATTTAAAAACACAACTTCATGAATTCAAACAAATGCTGAAGCTGTTTGGTTTGGTCACAGATGTTGTAGATGTCTTTATGACAGCAGCATTGCAAATGAGAAGGAGTAGAGTGGCCGGGATGTGGCTCCGTGTGCGCTGACAGATAAGACCACTGTGCTACGCTCTCAGATAGTCCTCCTGTGGAAACAGGAGGGATCGCTGCAAAGGTTTTATTGCTGAACAGTGCTGATGTACTGGCAGAGTCCACCAGTGCAGCCATCATATTTGTTATAAAAGACCCACAAGGAGGAAAAGTGGTGATGAAGAAATACACATTTACGTGGAAGATGTAAAGTCACACCAATACTGCTGCATTAGGTATGATGCAGCAGTATTGGTGTGACTTCACATCTTGTATTGCACGGCCCTCGTCCGAAAGGTCAGTACTTCAGATATTTCTTGAAATGAAGTGGGTGAATGTGTGAAACAAAGACCAAAGGACCATCCAGATTATTATCAGCAGCAAATCCAAAAGCCAGAGTTTGTGATTTTATGCAGCTGTCTCAATGCCCTTAGCATCTCCAGTGACAACTGCATCACTTCACAGCACGATGTCACACATCAAAAACAATACAACCAGCTCAGTGACCCACGGGTACATCTCAGCAGAGGAGACTCAAGACAGTAACGACAGAACAGAAAATGAGAGAGTGACCAAGCAAGAGACCAAGCAAGAGTAAATATTCAGTGGTGTAAAAGTAGATTCACCTCCACACCTCTAGAGAGACCTCTGCTGAGCTGAATATTTGCAGAAGTTGCTTTGTGCTGCTTCAGGACGTGTTTGCAGGAGGGCTGGGAAAACAATAGCAACTGTAACACTTCATCACTTGGTGTCCTTTATCCTGGAAAGTCCCACGTGTTGTGAGAAGGAGTGGCAACATAAGGAGGTGCTTTATTTTATGAAACTGGAAAAAATTAGACAGTCTCTGATGGGTAAGGGCATCTCATTTGACAAGACCTGGACTCCTTTTCCGACCCATGGGTTAGGTTCATACACTTAACATTTGTATCATCAAACTTTCTGGAGACAAAAAGAAGACACAGACACAGTTAAGTATCTTTTGACTTGCGCAAGGAGAGCAGTCGGGACTAGAAATGGGTGATATTTTACCATTCACGATAAACCGTCAAAAAAATTCCCCATGGTAAGAATTTGTCATCTTGCGGTAAAAACGATAAATTCCCGTTAATGACGTTTTTGTGTGAAGCTGATTTATGATTCTGCGTTAAAATCGACGCAGAGCCTACGGCGTAGGTTCTGCGTCGATTTAACGCAGAACCATAAATCAGCCTTAACAAACATGGCCGAAGGCGGATCTGAGAGTGAGGAGCTCGTTGTTAAAAGGAACTGGTTTGGATTTAAAAAGAGAGACAAGGAGCAAACATCATCTATTATATGCAGAGTCTGCAAAAAACAGTGAGTGCAAAGGATGGCTTTTATTTATTTGTCCTGTTTCTTTATTTATCAGGTTGTATCTTTTTTTCTACTTTGTGATTTTATAAGCTAAGAAAACTTGAAGGACGATGGTACTTTAGCTGTTTCACTGTTATCCCACTGTTTAAGCAATGCAGTTTGAATAAATGTTGAATCTGTTCTTACATTTCAAACTTGTTTCATTTGAGTCATTAGTTTTGCAGTACAGGTGTACTAACTTAATTGGTTTTTATTAATTCAATTTAATTGGTGTAGTTTAGTAGTATTTAGTATCTTTTAGAGCATTATTTTGGGGGCTCCAAAGACTGAATGTGGTGATAGAGTTATAGTTACAAAGGTGGAGTTGAATTGGTATTTTTTCTATCGTCATTTTTATCGTTATCAGAATAAATGCCAGAAATTATCGTGATACATTTTTTAGTCCATACCGCCCATCCCTAGTCGGGACGTGTAAAATCTCCAACATACTCTAAATTCGTCTCTCTGCTTCCTTGGCTTTTATTCACTCTGGGTGTACCCTAGGTTAGTGGTTACAGAGCTGACTGCGCCCCTAAAGGGAGGGGGAAAGGGAGTGGTCGCAATCAGTGGAAAGGTATTGATTTGTTCTTGTTCTCGTTTGTTTAGCAACAAGAAGTTTCCTCTTCTCTGCAGAATTCTGCTTTATGCTGATAATCAGGAAACTTCTTGTGCAGCACTTTTTAATCACTTAACACAGCATTGTTTTATCAGTGTGTCACAGGCGTAAGCAAATTATCATACGTTCTGTTAATGGCGAGCATGATAACTTACTACAATAATTCCAACACCATGTCAGTGAAATTTGAGCTGAACAAAGTAATATTGGGCGTATTTTTCTTTTCTTTTCTCTCTTTGGTATTTACTCATTTTAGCCTTATTATTGGTATTTATGTCTGTTATGTGAGGTTAGGCCAATGGTGGGGGCGGAGGTTCTGTGATTATATATTATTGAGTTTATGACTGTATTGTATGGAGAACAGCTGTTTTCTTATGTAAACACATAATAAACAGATTGTCGGAATGGAATGGCAACATAACAAAATACCACCTATGGAACATGTTGCAGGGTGCAGCAATTGATGTCTCAAATAAAATCAATTTGACAAGAGAAAACACTACATATTATCTATTTTTTCTTTGCTTTTACAATACAGTACTATCTTTTGCTGCTTTGTCGTTTGCTGCTCTGCAGTCTTGACACATGAACAAAATCACAAGGTGCCTCTCATCATGTACAGCAATTGCATGAGAGTGAGCACAAACCCATTACGATTCAGTGAAATTGTATTCAAGTTTCCCTAAAAGTTAAAGGAATTGCACTTTTTGCTTCCCAGCAGATGATAAAAGGAATCCTGTACGCACATACGGGAATGCAGTCGTTACACATACCATGGTGGAATAGTGAATAGAGGAACAAGAGGGTTAATTCTGCCACGATGGAGAGCGTCTCAGTGATCTGATGAATTAACCTATATTCTTAAGGTCTTATCAGCATCAGGGGTCTGGGGAAGTCGGACTACAGTTGTTCAGTAAGCAATCAGTATCCTCTTATCAATCGTTTTTCAGTCTAGATGATTGCAATTCAGAGCATCACTCTGCCTGATAGGAGATGGGAGGGCTGCCTGGGAGGAAGGAACAGTGCAGGGACCAGTGGATGAATATACTTGGTGATCTATCAGGGATGATATAAAAGCATTCTGTCTCTAAAGGTCTTAGCAATCAGACAGGATAAAGCACAACCCATTTTTTATGAAAGTCCGGCCACTAGTCAGTGATAATATCTCCAATGAGCCTGAGATGAGATTTTTTTGACACTTAAGTCCACTGTTGTGTTAGACCAGCCAGTGTGTTTTTGGTCCCCAGGAAGGAGGAATCTTCATTTCTACATCACAATCCCACAGACTATAGGGTGTGACAGCCAAGTGTGTGTTTAGCGTCCTAATCTTTACCGCTCTGGGGTCCAACAGTCTCTTTTGTTATCTGTCTGGGATCTGTCCTGTCCTCCTCTGCCTCTGCCCAACGGGTTGGCCTGACCGACAACAACAACATAACTATAAGCATAAGCATTTGCAGAAGCAGTACTTGTAAAAATTGTTCCGGTTTAACTAGATGTTGTCATTTATATATTGTTGGGATCTGATGATACTTTGATTACCCTGGGATCACGTTGTGGTCTCTGGGAACTTCCAGGGCTCTGCTTCACACTATTTTATCATCATTTGTATTGTTTGTAGCAAAAATAGACGTTTGTTTCTTACTAGGGCTGGGCGATATGGACCAAAAGTCATATCTCGATATTTTCTAGCTGAATGGCGATACTCGATATATATCAATATTTTTTCTGTGACATAATTGGGGTTTCCCCCAAAGCATTATAGCATAGCATCTCTGTTAGCTTCATTTTTTTCTGAGGCAAACCCTTAAAAAAACAGTCAGTTTTAATACAAAGCCTCGTGCCAAAGGTCACACAGGAACCTTTATTAACAGAGGTCTGCACAATATCAAAATGTATAAAACAAATGAAATAAAAATAAACTGCCTGCATATATAGAATAAAAATGCTTCTTGAATAAAATAAAACAAATATCCCTTTCCTGCATAACAATTACATTGAAATACACTGTGCAATTAATACAATGTAGACAGTAACAGGCAGACTTTTCCACTGAGGTTGACAGTTGTGCAAATAACAAACATTTGTGCAAATCTCAAATAAAACATTCAAGTCAATTTGTCACAAAATAAGCTATATCAAAATCATAAAAAAACAAAAAAAAGTTTTTTTTAAATTCGATATAAACGATATTGTCTCGTACCATATCGCGTTTGAAAATATATTGATATATATTAAAATCTCGATATATCGCCCAGCCCTATTTCTTACTACATCTTTTATCAACAGTAATTGATGCCGTGGTTTTAGTCATTAGCTAACTCTGTCCAAAGAAATATAGAATCACCCCTCTTGCAGGATGTTCCTACAACTGCTTTATATTGCAGGGAAAAAAAGAAAAAAAAAGCTTATTTTCAAAGATGGCATTCATTTCACTTGCCAATAATTGTAGAAGAAAGCAGAAACAGTTAATCAATATGGAAATGATGTGGTTTTCTAAACTGCTTGCACAGAGCTTGACAAATGAAGCTGGATTTGGACCCGAGTCAAACGACTCAGACTTGACCGGACCTAGACTGGATCATTAACTGCATTCTGACTCATACTTCCGGGATAAATCCTCAAAATTGCATTTAATTTTATTTATATACCATTACGATTTGGCATAAGATTAAATAGTTCAGTATGCAAGATCACGTTCCCACATTTCTTTACTTCTTGTCAAACGTGCACCATTTTTTAAACCAATGTGGCGCCTAACTGTCTGGAGAAAATGTCCCTACAATTATCTGCTTTGCTTTTACTGATTTCTTCTGCTTAAAATTGCACTGCTAAGTATTCCGTCTGTAAAGAGTAGTTAAGGAGACCGTAGGGACAACTTCCAGCTTCAGTCATCATCTGGCTCAGAGAAGTTGAGGCAACATTCAATGTTTTGCTCAGTTTCTGGTTGGGGGTAGAGCAGTAGGGAAAACTCTTGAGGGCTGTGAGTTGAAACTCACTTTTACTGTCTTATTTCAAGGGCTGGAATCCTGCTGCTACTCTGCAGGGCTGCAGGGACTGATTAGAGTGGTTTTAATGTGTTTTAAAATGTGTTTAAAAAACTGACAGTGTGTAATTTGGACTTCATTTGGACTTGGCTCGGTTCAGTGGTGCACTAGACACTTGACTACAAAGCTGTCTTCACAAAACATACCCCGGATGGTTTTTCCTGCTTTTCCTTCGGGTATGCTGCAAACTGTATCAATACGTGGACGTAAAGCTGCAGGACAATACATAATACATCAAAGGCTGCTCTCTGCATCGACATGGCAGCGATCACAGCTTTATGCTGTCAGAGCAAAGTCAATTTTAAGGTTTAAAAAGAAAAAAGACATCTTCCACATCAGTGTACAATATGCACGTACAAAGTCACAGAAAAAAGGTCTTATTCTCCAGAAAAAAGGAATTGCTCACAGACCTTGATGAATGATTTTTACCTGACCCCAACACTGTTTGTAATAGAAAGACTTATAAAACACCTTTAAAAAAAAGTTATTCAGCAGTTACCGTAGCAAAATATTTTGGCTGTTCCCAATCAGCTGTGCCTGTTTTTTTTTTCTTTTAATTCTTTAATCTACTTTTGATTAAAAAAAGAAGAAGAAAAAAAATCGAAGCACAGTGGACCAAACTGGACAGATTAACTTTTTTTCTCTAGGAACTAGGGCTGGGCGATTTTGGACAAAAATAAAATCCTGATTTTTTTTCTCTGAAAACCCGATTTTCGATTTCGATTTTTTTGGTAAAACTAGACAATGGAATAAATTGTTTCAAATATTTTATCTTTATTTTTAAAGAAAAATAGCAAACACATTTCCCTATTGGGAATGAAGTGCAATTAAAAGATACTGTAAATCCTCCTTGAGTTTAGTAAAGTGACAACATTTACAATTTCCTTGACCAAACAAAGATGACTAGACGAGCTCTGTCTGTAATGCAGCCAGCTGCAAAAAAGGAAAATCCATTTTCCGATTTTCCTTTTTTTAACATCGTCTTGATTAATAAATCTGATTTAGATTTAAAATTGATTAATCACACAGCCCTACTAGGAACATTTCACCAGTAAAATTGCAGTTATTTTGTGTTTATCACATGGAGTCCTGACAAAAAATTGAACTTTGCAGTCAAAGCAAAACGACAGCTCACTGGGAGTTTGTCAAAAAGTGTCCATGAGAAGCAAAATACTGCAAGACACTGTGAGCTGGGTATCGCTATATCATTCCCTTGAGATGATATAGCACAAGCCTCTGTGGGCTTGTGTTTCCTCTAGATGAGGTGAAAGACTATGACAAGGGGAAATATGGAGGCAGGTAAATATAGAGCCACCTCGGGTGAAAACCTTCTCCAGAGTGCTCGGGATCTTGGGCTGAAAGGAAAGTTTTCACTTCAACAAGATGATAACCTGCAGCATCACCAAGAAAAGGCTGGTATCGAGAAAACTATAAATTTACTGGAGAAACTCAACTAGTGTCTGGAATTAAACTCAGTGCAGCATCTCTTGACAGCGATAAGGATGGCTGTGAGCTGACATTCAAAATGCCATCTGGTTGTGCTGGAATGTGTCTGCCAAGATGACTGAGAGGTTCTTCCAGAGGAGCGGTGTGCCACATTTGTAGGATCAAACTCAAGAACACTTGAGGTTGGTGACACTAACATAGGTGCTGTAATCAGGCTGTAAGTGCAACGGTCGGAATACTTATGCAAACTCATTCTATCCCAGTCGTCTCTTCTAGGAGCTGTCTATTAAAACACTATATTAAACATCAGCTACGATGCTCACAGGGCTTCACTGGACATCATGCCTGAGGGTGGCGGACACTTTGCTCACACAGCAGCTTTGCAGCCACACCTGACAGTGGCTGTGTCCGTCATACTTTCCTTAAAATTATAAACAACCAATGAAATTAGTTCCGACTCAACACAAAAGTAAGCTGCATACTAGGAATGGGTGATATTTTACCATTCATGATAAACCGTCAAAAAAATTCCCCACGGTAAGAATTTGTCATCTCGCGGTAAAAACAAAAAAATCCCGTTGATGACGTTTTTGTGCAACAAACATGGCGGAAGGCGGATCTGATAGCGAGGAGCTCGTTGTTAAACGAGGCTCCAGCTCCGTTATCTGGAACTGGTTTGGATTTAAAACGAGTGACGAGGAGCAAACATCATCTATTATGTGCAGAGTCTGCAAAAAACAGTGAGGATGGCTTTTATTTATTTGTCCTGTTTCTTTATTTATCAGGTTGTATTTTTTTCTACTTTGTGATTTTATAAGCTAGGAAAACTTGAATGACAATGGTACTTTTGCTGTTTGCACTGTTATCCCACTGTTTAAGCCATACAGTTTGAATAAATGTTGAATCTGTTCTTACATTTCAAACTTGTTTCATTTGAGTCATTCCAGTTTTGCAGTACAGGTGTACTAATTTAATTGGTTTTTATCAATTCAATTTAATTGGTGTAGTTTAGTAGCATTTAGTATCTTTTACAGCAGTGTTTTGGGGGCTCCAAAGACTGAATGTGGTGATAGATTTATAGTTAAAAAGATGGAGTTGAATTGGTATTTTCTTTATCGTCATTTTTTATCGTTATCGGGATAAATGCCAGAAATTATCGTGATACATTTTTTTGTCCATACCGCCCATCCCTACTACATACTTTGACCCGGGGCCACCATGTGTGATTTCACTGCGACTGGCGGTCGCAATTGGATCAGCTGCCTACGTGCAAAAAGTTAAGGTTTCCCTCAACTTCTGATGGCACCAACGCCGCCACGGCAACGCAACGGACCGCAGCGCCGGTGACATTGCCAATGCGTACGTGTGAGTGACAGATAGGAAAGTTAAAGTCATGACAGAGGAGACGATAAGAAAGAGTAACTCTTGTTGTAAATGGGATTTCACTTCCAGGCTGTGTGGATACTTAGAAACACTGGCTCGCATGTCAGCCAGAGAAACTGTCCTGCTTGGGAGATTAAACCTTGCACAAAAGTAATCAAAACCTTCGTTCAGTACTGAGAGGGTTGGTGCTTTTCAATCAGATGTGTTGGTTTTAAAGCTCAGGCTTCTCCAGCGTCTGAATAAACAGCATTTCATTAGGTTTTTATAACCCCTGTAATTGTATTTAACGGATAATCATGTTCACGTGTCACCCTCAAGCAAAAACAAAGACTCAACCGTTTGGTTGACATTATTATCATGAGAAATTGAAATTTTAAACAAAAGCACAAAACTGAAGCAAGTAATCTGACTTTGAAAGTAAGAATGACAGGTATTAAAGAGAAGCATGCAAAACAAATAGCTAAACCAGCGACCTTCTGCCTCTTGGTCTGCTGAGAGCGTTTTTATGACTGGCTGAGTGACTTGTTTGCGATCTATAAATCCGTCTGTGGAGGTTTTCTGTTGAGCTTAGATTAAGTGGGCGCCTTTGAAACAGGGACAGGAACTGTGACCTCCATATGGTGTCACGGGACATAAACCAGGCAGCGCCTGCAGACCTGGCTTATGTTCCCATCATTTTTATTTTTGATTGACATTTTCCTCTTTTCACTCCCTGCCCTGACCCTGCCTTATGCAGAGTATTTACAGAAAAAAAAAAGCTTTAGAGTCATCTATCTGCACTTTACTGCTGTTGTCAGCGTGAAAAATAATCTAAGATACAAGTCTGTGACAAGTTTCCCTGCTGCATGTCGTTAAAAGTGTGACATTTGTGGTGCTGCTGAAAATGGGACTGCCACTCATAACCATTAAATGTCTAGTCAGCGGAGATGAGCAGCCATTTAAGGGCTGACAGGCATGTCAGGGAGTCCGAGCCAAAGTAAGAGACCACGTGCATAGAGGCAATGTCACAGTGTCTCATTGACTTATGCTTAAATCTTGTCCTTAAATATAATTCTTATATCTAAAACTCCTGTTCTTTGTATCACTGGTACTGTCTTTTCTTCGTGGCCATAAAAAATGTTGCAAACAGTATGAGAGACTTTCAAAAAAATACGAATTATTATTGCAATATTATGTTCTTGTTCAGTCCTAACTGTTCATACCTCTCCATATGTACATATATATATAGAAAGTGAGAGAGAGAAAGAGAGAGAAAGAGAGCGCATATATGGTATATAGCATTTGTGTTTCAGGACATAAAGTGTCACATTGTATCTTGTACGCTTGGCTTGATTGGTTTGCTCTGTCCCCGGAGCATTTGCACTGTTTAAGCTGTCCATGTTATTTCTGTATTGTAATTTTTTGTTTTGGTTTTCGTGTTTATTTTCTTCTTATCATTTATGCTTAAAATCCTTCTGGAAAAGACATTTCTCGAACTGGTAGTTTTAATGGAAGTGGGCCAGCGGTTCCTAACGTTGATGCCTTGATGCAGCGTAGCAACCCAAATAAATATATAAATAAACAACAGTATTTCCATGCGCTGCTTGTTGCACGCTTGTTGGTCTTTTTGTAGAGAGTGAATGTGTCCCATGTTGTTTTAATTAAGAACACAGCAGTCAGCTCTTTGTGCAGCTGTTGATCCATTATTTCAAGAATTCTGACTGTTTTCCCTCCAATTGCATAAAATACACAAGGATACACAGACAATGAATCTGCAAGTAAAATTAAGTAAGACATTTTATAATAAAATGTACAGTATGTACAGCATGAGATTTTGTGCAAGTGCAAGTAAACTTGATAACTTCTGCACGGTTGTCAGTCGTCCTCATAGATCACCACTGCTTACAGGGGGGGTGAGACCCACTAACGTACAACGATATGATACTTCAGTCATTGTTTTTTTCTTTTCTCTGTGCTTGTTTAAGATACCACTTTTTGAAATTTCATTATTTTACGATCAATCATAAATTATGTAGAAAAAGCAGTAAATCTATCCACTTTTTCTGCTGAATTTACAACTTCAAATAAAAAAAAAAAATTTGGGACGGGATGGAAAATGAAAAATTGATAAAGAAGAAAAATACCTTCAATTCTTATTCTTACATTTACTTTATGAATTTGAGGAGCGTTGACGTCTTCTAGTTGTTATTTTCCTCCATTCTTTTGTTAATACGTTTAATGTTCAGCAGTGTGGGTCGTCATTGTCTTATTTTTTCATTTCAAAAGTTACAGGGTTTTTTGTGTGCAGAACGTAGTTTTGCTTTGTCTTTTGGAAAAATAAATGAACATCTCGGGACATTCTGTGTTCTTGAAGGCAGCATATGTTGCTTTTCTGCATAAATGCAGCCTAGTACTGCCAAGAGGTGTACATGACCCTATGCCATCACAGACCCTGGTTCATCGCTGAAAACAGTCTGGATGAGCATACGGGTAGGGATCGGCGGTATGGACTAAAAAATGTATCACGATAATTTCTGGCATTTATCCCGATAACGATAAAAGAAATACCAATTCAACTCCACCTTTGTAACTATAAATCTATCACCACATTCAGTCTTTGGAGCCCCCAAAACACTGCTCTAAAAGAATACTGAATGCTACTAAACTACACCAATTAAATTGAATTGATAAAAACCAATTAAATGAGTTACACCTGTACTGCAAAACTGGAATGAGTCAGATCCTCCATGTTTGTTACACAAAAACCTCATCAACGGGAATTTATCCTTTTTGTTTCTTTCTTTCAGGCTCATTTCTTTCTTTCTTTCTTTCTTTCTTTCTTTCTTTCTTTCTTTCTTTCTTTCTTTCTTTCTTTCTTTCTTTCTTTCTTTCAGGCTCATATCCTTCCTTCCTTCCTTCCTTCCTTCCTTCCTTCCTTCCTTCCTTCCTTGCACACGTATGTTGTGCGTGGATTTAACGCAGAACCATAAATCAGCTTTACACAAAAACGTCATCAACAGGAATTTATCGTTTTTACCGCGAGATGACAAATTCTTACCGTGGGGAATTTTTTTGACGGTTTATCATTTACGGTAAAATATCGCCCATTCCTAGCATAGGGTGGGTATTTCATCTGAAAAAGATCCTGAATACTTATCTGTATGACCAAAGTGCACATTTCCACTGTATTCCCATTCCCATGGTCCATCCCACATGGTGAGATGTCATTACCACCAGGCTTCTTTTATTCTTTTTTTTGTACAGTAACCTTTTAAAATGACATTTGTAGCTTTCTATATTGTAGTGCTTAACTAGGATATCTCAAAGTAATCCCTTGTCCGTGTGGTTATATCAGCTGCTAAAGAATGGCCGTTCTTAATGCAGTGCCATCTGAGGGATCAGAGACCAAGGGTATCCAGCTTAGGCTCGCAATCTTGCACTGAAATTCCTGCAGATTCCTGGAATTGTTCAATTACGTAATGCAATGTAGAAGGAAGACTATGGAAATCCCTTCCAATCATTATTTGAGGAACATTTTAATGAATTTCTCACACATTTTTCTGCCCATCTTTTTCTGGATTTATATCAAATTATCCAGACGTGACACTGGATAGATCATTTGGTTAAGTGGGTGCTTCACATATGGAGGGTACAGTCCTGTGCAGCCAGCGGGGCTCAGCTCTCGGCCTGTGACCCTTTGCCGAGTGTCTTCCACCAACTCTTTCTCTGCCCCAATTTCCTGTAAAGTTACTTTTGATAAAGTCCACAAAACCCTTAAATTTTTTCATCTCCTTAATCGTATTAACTTATTCCAATACTTTTGTTGGACAGGATTACAAGCCTGAAATGCAAAAATGGATGCATAGCAAAGCAGCACAAAGTATTTTTGCTCAGTGGCTCCCCCTATAGGCATGGAGGTTAAGTCGCTTTTACAAATCTGCTGCTTAGTCTTTCTCATTTTTATTTCCATTACTACTTTGATTCTCTTGCTCACCTATGGCCTTGATGTCCAGGAGCTAGTTTCATCATTGCTGATGTGTGACATAAAGCAATGCATACTTGTTACAAGAGATGACGGGGGACACTTCCTAAAAGTAATCAAATATTCATTCACATGAAAATGAAACTGATATTTTAACATGAAAACGTAAGAAAGCAAATATGAAATATCTAAATTCATACTGTCTGCAGGGAATAAAAATCATAGTAGATGTAGGAATCACTTCTTTATTAAACTGCATTTTTCTTGTCGTTACGCTTATTTTTGATTTGGAGTTGAAGCGGTTGGCTTCTTTTCTGAAAAAATGACTCAAGCATTAAGCAAAACAGCTGTCAGTCTGCTTCCCACTGATCACCAGATCAATGCAGCTCCACTTCACATTTCTGAGCCATTTCTAAAGCCTGTTGGGTCACTGCCACGTGCAATAGCCTATTTAAAAGCAAACCGCTGCAACAACATATATGACAAACTGTTGGGCACATCCCCGAGGGCTTGGCCAGACCTTTGAGAGATTGAAGGCGACTGCCTTCACCCTTCCTGCCTCCTATCTAAAGAGTGACTGACAGTGAAAAGTGAATGTCAACGCAGTACAAGATTTACACAAACTTTCAAAAGCCTGACAGGGCGGTTGGAGGCAGCTCCTGACTTCGCCAAGCATACTGTGACACATCTTATGTAATCAGCGTGAATGGTAATCACATGATGCAGCATGCACCGAAATGTGTGTTTAGGATGATGAGCCTTGTGGTGAACTCATCTTTCCTTTGAATCGAATGCCAGCTCTGTTAGATTCAGGTTTGGATGGATTTTTGTCAAGTCCAATACAAGACTACTGTAGCCTAGATACATATTTAGTCCCAAGCTTGTGCTTTGGTTTCCCTACAAATGATTCTTTCACATGCAAATTGTTCATGATTTTCAATAAATCCAGAGCGTGGAACACTGATTTCAAGCTGAGATGACAATTATTCAAATAGTGTCATAGTTCAGGCGCAAATGTAATAAAGTAAATCAAACTACAACATTTTTGAGTTAGAGCTTGTGTCGTTTGTGTCGCATCCTCTGCTTTCTTTTAGGACCCAAACATACCATTTTTTCCTCCCTGCAGTGTGACGAGGACAAGTCAACAATTCTGTGTTAAAGAATAAAGCCTTCCCACCAGACATCTCTTTCACATTTCTGAGCTTCAGATGACCATGATACGCTTTGTTAAGTGTTCCTCGGTCATCGTAATTAGTCTTTGCCTCCACACATTGATTTTCTGCTTGTAAGCTGGAGTGAGAGTCCACGAGCAAAATAACATCATGCGTGTTTGTGCAAAGCAACAACAACAGGCAGCTCAAGCATGCGGGCAAATGTCCCAAAAAAAATATTACGCAGCAATCTGCCAGTTTGACAGGCTGGCTGGAAGACGGTCACCTTTGTGATTGACTTCTATTCGGACTAAAAGATAAAGCAAAGCAGCTGTTTGTTACAGAGAGGGATGATCAGGACATCTCATCACTAATCCAGCCAGGGATCCAACAAGTCTGCTGTGAAATCACTGTCTGCATCTACATGTAATAACCGGGGTTACAGGCAGATCCACTTTATTGTTATAGTATGTGAACCTTGACAGAGTGTCCTTCAGTGAATAATCTTAACACAACCAAATGCTATCTTAGAAAAATGAGCAAGCAAGTCTGGAGGATCATTAGACCTCTGCACAGATAATTGGAGGAAGAAATCACCCCAAGTATTTATTTTAGTCATGCCAGCTTCTGTATGTCACCATCAATTGCCAGCGGGCATATAAAAATCATGAGTAACATTCATTTGGATCAAATAACTGAGCCATACCCCCCCACCCTGCTCTTTTCTTTGTTCCTTAGTTTTTTTTCTTCTTATTGTCTGGTCTTATTGTAGCAGAGGAAACAGACACCCCATGGCTGTGTTGCTTACCTTCCAGGGAGGGATAGCTTGTCCTCAGTTAAACTCATGGAGGCCAGGTGGAGAGCTGGACGAGAGGAGCAGAGCACTGAGAGAGAGACAGATGGGGAGAGAAGAGGAGAGGAGAGGAGAGGAGAGGAGAGGAGAGGAGAGGAGAGGAGAGGAGAGGAGAGGAGAGGAGAGGAGAGGAGAAGAGAGGAGAGGAGAGGAGAGGAGAGGAGAGGAGAGGAGAGGGACGACGGAGGGTGAAACCAGAGAAGAGGAGGAGGGGGGACTGGACCTGCCTCAGGCTCACTCTGAAGACTCCGTTTAAGGTCTCCTTCTCCCTCCTGCGGGGGCCAGGTGGAGGAGCGCTGCGCCGTCACGCAGCCTGCGCTCCCATCATCCCGCAGACACGCACCGAGCCGGGGACCCGCACGAACCGCACCAGCCGCACCAGCCGCTCCAGCCGCACCAGCCGCACCAGCCGCCCCAGCCGCACCAGCCGCACCAGCCGCACCAGCCGCACCAGCCGCGGAGGCGCAGCGGGGACGCGCAGCGCCGCGGCCGGAGACGCAGCAGGATGGAGTGGAGGCGGCGGGGAGGAGAGGGATCAGCATAATACGGACAAGAATTCAGTGTCACTGATGACTCAAAGTACCACTCCCCACCCCCTCTCCTCTGCCCACTCTTACTGTCCTGCGACTTTGATTTGTTTTAAGTTTATTTGGCTTTTTTAACTGAGAAAATGTCTAACTTAACCATAACTGCTTAGGTCTGTGATAATCACCGGATCAGGATCCCAGATCATGATCGTTTTACATAATTGTCACACTCTTTTCCCTTTTCAATTCAATTTCAATTTTATTTCTATTACAACAGAAGTTGTCTATGCGCTTTCCAGAGACCCAGAACATGAACATACCCTTTATTTTTTGCACTGAAAGAAAAAAAAGTATCATTGACATTTGAAGCACGACTTTATTCATTTGGTCTAAAGATAGATTTATATTATAAGGTATAAATCAATACCTTTACATTTCCTTCATCTGGATTAAAACAGCTTGGTGAAATTAACAGATATTTCATATTGTTTCCCATCACATAGCTGGTCCTCTCACGCCACCTTTTGCTGCTATAGTTTTATTTTTTAATTACATCAGAGTGGAGAACTGGCACCACTGACGCACTTAACTTTTAATCTTCCTCTAGTTGCATCTCAATGAGCATTGTTTGACATCAACATCTTGGATTGAGTCGGATTTATTTTGGTTTTATGTCAAAAAACAAACTAGTGCCAATTAGCTACTAACTTGGAGATACCGGTGAGTCAGATGAACAACTGTAAGGTGACAGTGAAAGGAATCAGTTCATCCAGAAAGGTCTGGCAAGGCAGTCCTCTCAAAATGAGAAGATTTGTGTCATCTTTTTTTACAGCTAATTTTGTTTACAGAAATGAAAACTGAACTTCTTTTTTTTTTAATGAATATGTTTCAAAGTTCAGTGCCAACTCTTAAAGTGAACGCTTGGGGTTAGTTATTTTTAATGAAAAATAAGCTGCAGCACCATTGTGCCAGCATGGCATTGCTGTTTCTCTGTAACTTCCCTGCCACTGTTTGGCTTGAGGCTTTTCTCCCACTAGGGGAGTTTTTACCTGCCATTGTTTATGTAATAATTGCTCGGGGGTTTATGTTCATGTTCTGGGTCTCTGGAAAGCGTCTAGAGACATCTGTTGTATTAGACGCTATACAAATAACATTGAATTGAATTGAATTATTTGTATCACCATAATAGTCAAAGTATTGATTTTGCAGGTAACAGAAGAGGGAAACAGATAGATAGATAGATAGATAGATAGATAGATAGATAGATAGATAGATAGATAGATAGATAGATAGATAGATAGATAGATAGATAGATAGATAGATAGATAGATAGATAGATAGATAGATAGATAGATAGATAGATAGATAGATAGATAGATAGATAGATAGATAGATAGATAGATAGATAGATTCGGGGGAAAATTGTGATTCTTTTATTTCTAATCACAGACGAGTACCAGCACACTCATTAACTCTGTTCTTCCTCCCAGCAGAACAGCTTGCTGGTGTGCAGCCACTTTTAAATAGTCAGGCAGGGTGGAGAGCTTGATTGGGCACAGGTGTGCCCAATCAGCCGAACCAGGCGCCACCTGTGTGCTGCTCGCCGCAGACTACGCCCAATCCTCCACCCTGCCACAGTGTCCAACTAGCGGCCGACTCTCAGGGGTGCTTTCACACCCATGTCCCGTTTGGAGCAGCTGTTCCGAAACAGGGAGCATTTCCCCCTGCTTCCATTCCAGACCTGGAGCGGTGCGTTTGCAGTGAGAACATAAAATCGCAGCAACCGACACAACTCTATGTTGTTATGTTGTCTTTTTTTTTTCCCGGGGTGCGGAAGAGGAAACTCCTTCCACGTTAATTTCTGACCAATGAGAGAACAGTTGGTTCGCACATGGCATTTGTTAACAGCTTTGAACCGCTACAGACGGTTGCCTTGTGAACACAAACGCCACAAATGAAAAAAACCAAACAACTGTATCGATTTAGCCTCTGAATCGGAACAAAACAAACGGGCCACAGGTCTGAAAGCACCCTTAGGACAGCAGTGCAGATGAGAAGTGAGAACAAAGAAAAGTGGAAGATGAGTCCGGGGGTGACTGCTCTTCCCCTGCCGTGACAGTGAGGTGTTGTACAGTCGTATCTCCAGGGGGACAAGAGAGTTGTGGAGCTGTCCGTGGAGCTGTCCGTGGAGCAGGATGGAGCCGGCAGTCTGCCGAACACGCTGCTCTGGTGGTGACGGAGCTGTGCAGAGGGTGGGGGTGTTGTCCACGATGGAGAGGATTTGGTCCAGAGTCCTCCTCTCTGCCACCACAGACCCAGCCCTCCTCACCACTCTGGCCAGCGTGCTGCGTCCCTCTTCCTGCAGCTTCTTCCCCAGCACCCAGCAGAGGACGCTGGCCACGGACCGGTGAAACCTCTGCAGCAGCTTTATGCAGATGCTGAAGGACCCCAGCCTTCTCAGGAAGTACAGACAGCTCTGTACCTTCTGTGAACAGTCCGGCTTGTCATCCAGCTGCAGCCCCAGATACCCGTAGGTCCTGACCGCCTCCACGTTGACCCCCCCGATGGAAACAGGTTAGATGTGGCTTGTGTCTGCGGAGATCCACCACCATCTCCTTGGTCTTGGAGGTGTTTGGCTGCCGATGGTTAGAACTGCACGTCACCAAGTCTTCAATCAGACTCCTGCACTCCTCCTCCTGTCCACCCCTGACACAACCATCACAGTGTCATCACAGAGTTAGGGGTCACACAGGAAGTCAGAAGTATACAGAGGGAACAACAGGAGCAAGAGCACAGTTTAATGATTAATTAAAAGGTGCGAAAGCAACACTGTTGAGTTGGATTTTCGTTTTCATCCAATACAATCTCCCAGAAAGCTTTACACAAAAGAGGATTCAGAGTCACCTAGCATCTCAGACAGCTCATGTCCTTCCACTTTTTGTTGGATTCATTGAAAATGAAAAAGCTGCCAACTGTGACTCAGGAAAACGGTGAGCGACACACTCGCTAGACGGCTGGTCCGTCCACCGTGCCCTTGGGAAAGACACTGAATCCTGTTGAATTAAAAGTGCTTTAAGGATGTTTCTGAGAGACAGCGATTTAAAGTTCTGTGTGGCAAGCAACACCAGAAAAATGCAATATATCCAGTACACCTATAAAACAAAACTTCATCAACACTTCAGCATATTCATCTATGAATGCTTGTTGCTGTATGTTTCCTATAGGTGACTGTATTTAATTCAACTGTCATGTGTAATCCATCTATTTTCAAAGACGAAAAAGTCATTTGTGATCATACAGTGAATCCAGACCTTGGAGGGAGCATCGAGCCCCACCTGAAGTGCTGTTCTCGCTCTACTTTATCACACCGTTGCATGCAGTTTGCTGGGAGCGGAGCGGCTCGGCCGCTGACTCATGGAAGCGGCTTCAGGGAGCAGGGCTGACTCACCGAGCTGTGGCCAGACTGCAGGGCAGGCACCGTTGTAAAGAGCAGCGCTGTCATGTAAGTACCTAATCAGTGTCCTGGCCCTTCTCAGGCCACCTGCTCGGCCACACGGAGGCCAATTTAATGTTGCACCCATAATGTGAAGTTGTTCCTGTTACTAATTGGCGACGGCAGTAGACAGGAGGTGCCATCACATTATCTCAAGACGTTACACACACGTGGCTGTCAAGTCAGTAAATTGCACAGCAACGGCACGGTTTATAAATCACGATGTTTCCTAGTCCTGGTTCAGACGTAAATATAAGCAAGCTTAAATATAAACAACTTTATATGTCACTACCATGTTGTCTGTCTTTTTCTTTCTTTCTTTCTTTCTTTCTTGCTTTCATTCTGGCCTAATCACTAAATTAGAGTTGGATCTTGAACAAACAAATGAGAATCATTTATTCGAATGTAAATTGGATACTTTTTACTTCATCTGGAAAAATTGTGTTTCAGAATAGTGTGGCACCACATGATCAAGTAGTTTATTAAACAATATATCAGAGCCCAATTTCAAATAACTGCTTGTAAGGAGAAAAGAATGCACTAATTCACATGGGATTTGAACCAAAAATGTAATTAAAAATAGATTGAAGACAATTTCCTCTTTGATACGAAGCCAGCAGCAGCACACAGAGATGTTTGTGTGGATTTGTGTGAGTCTGGTGGAACATCTCACGACTTACTAGTCTAACTGGCAGCATGAGGAGCATCACGACTGGCCGGTAACTGATTAATCCAGGTTGGCTGAAAAGTAGAGATGGGAAGGAGTTGGCTACTCGGTGGAAGTCTGGCCAATAACTTTGTGAATTTCATCATATACAGCAGATTATACTGAAGACTTGCTGGACTTGTTGGGGTCATCGTCCTGTTGCATGAGCCATCTTTAGCTGAGCTTTTTTTACGCTGGCTTTGGGTTTCACCAAATGTGGTTCTGTGTTTTATAGCCAAACACAAAGACATGTTATTTGTTCAACTTTGCAACTTTAAAAGCCTGAGATGTACTGACATTTTCTTTTTAGAGGGAAAGGGCATTCTTCTGGCAACCTTTCAAAGATTATCATACTTTTTTCTAATTGCATAGTTATTAACGTGATTGTTTTGAAGTTTGGTAGTTATCTTAAATATTTTGCCTGGGAGAATAATCTCATTGCCCTTCCCAGATAGCTTCTTTAAGATCATGCTGAGTTCTGTCTGCTTCTCACTCCCTTAATTTCTCTGACAGTAATAATTAGTTTTTCATACACCATGTCAGCATATTGGGACCATTTTCTATTAAACTGATAACAATGCAGTTCTGCCTTGTGGTTCCTCTGAGGTAACATTTACCTAGATTTAAAAGAGCATGAGGCTCCTTTTAAGAAATGAGACTCTCTAGCGCCACCCTTCACCACGACGGCCGTCGGGGGTACTGCAGCCAACAGTGAAGCCGGCACGGGAGAACGGGGAGAACGCGCATGCAGCGTCATGTGACGTCACATCCACAGGACAGCGCGGGAAATTCAGGCCCAGAATTGCAGCACATTTTGCAGCACACAGCCTGTTCAAGGCAACGGAGAGATACACTAGAGGACTCATTCTTTTTGGTTTGGAACGCTTCATCTGACATTATTACTAGAAAACTTAAAACGTATACACATTTTTTTTCATAAATCCTGCCTCAATCCTGCCTCATGCTCCTGAGACGTGGTATGTCTTGTGAAAAAGTTGAATATGACAAATTGATTAAAAAATAAATAAATAAAATGAAATAAAATGTTTCAATGTTCATTTCAAGTTCGATCTTTGCACATTTTTTCAACTCCAGTGTATAGCGACATATAGTGCTACATAGTGCAAATGGAAACCAATTGAATGATGCAAATTAAGCCAAAAAAGTACACTAATGGCAAAACAACAACAACAACAAAAAACCCTATGTCTTGCTCTAGATCATTTTGACCTTGGCTTCTGCCTTGAAAAGGCTCGGTGTGGGATCCATGGGGGTCTACTAATTACTTGTCCGAAGAAAACAACATCTTAATAACTATTATTTTCAATTGTTTTTTTTTACACTTTTAAACATATAATTTTAACATTATAATTGTCAAGCCTGTGTCAGACTGGTGTGGTGAGGACCCAGATGCAGGAGAGAGAGAGCGGGAGGCCGGAGGCAGGAGTTCACGAAAAACAAGGATTTATTCCAAAAAGGCAAGGACCAAAAACAAAAGCGCTGCTTGGCAGGATCAAAAACTAACACAGGAACAGGGATCAAAACTGGAGCAAAAAACGTGGCAGGAAACATGGAGGGAAGAACAGTACGGACCGACAGGGAACAAGGGAATGACAAGACCTGATATACTCGGGGGATAACGAGACAAGACGAGACACAGGTGCAGACAATCAGGGCAGATGGGACACAGGCGGGGCAAAACAGAAACTGAAAGACTGGGGGAAGGAAGTGTCAAACCCTGACAATAATGGCTTTATGGCAATATGTCACCCCATATGTGACGCACCTTGCACCTTTAAATAATTTGCAAATACATTCTTTAAAATCAGACAATGTGATTTTCTGGATTTTTTTTTTTCATTTTGTCTCTCATAGTTGAGATATACCTGTGATAGAAATTACATGTATATCTCATCTTTTTAAGTGGGAGAACTTGCACAATTGGTGTCTGACTAAATACCTTTTTGCCCCACTGTATCTTCATTCCGTTATAGTAACAATCACATCCCAGCTGGACAGAGACCGCCGACCCCCAGCCACGGGCTATAAACTATATTAGTCTGATAAGCACTGCAACATGATTAAGTGGTCCTGCTACAAAGTTACGTCTGCTTCTTTACAATGAATATTAAGATTTGAAAGGTGTTCTACAGATCACAGCATTTTTCTTCAACACAGCACTGTTAATTTAATACGTGAAACAAGCTTTTGGCTCAAAGATGAGGTGGAAAACAGTGAAATAAATGTCAATGTCACTTTCCCAAGTCTTTTCCAGAACAGTTTATGACATCAATAAACCTCTGTTATTTAAGTATTAAGACTGTGGCTATACTCATACTTTCATGTTATTGTTGTAAATTTATCCAGAAAGAGCTTATAAAAAAGTCGTTTCAGTTGATTTAGCAATAGAAAGTAGAAGTCTTGCTTTCCCCAAAGTTGTGACAGTGGTTCATTTATAAAAATAAGTCCTTCACAAGTTGAATCAGTCACAACGCAAATGCTTTGTCTGTGTTCATGCTGCATTATTAACGTTGTTTGAATAGACTGGTGCTCTCGTCGGCCGTTTTCATTATGGGGAGAAAGATGTGGTTTCACAGTAAGTTTTACGGTACCTAATGGAGCGATAGACAAAAAGAGAGATGGCACCGTTCAGGTCTCAGATAGATCTCCAAGGTGCTTGGTTTGGGCCATAAACTACCCACAGGGCTGATGTATTAAACAACCTCACGAACAGTTAAAATAGAAAATAGATAATTGGAAGCCTTGTGCAGCTCTTATCCAGACACTGTTTATCGTTATTATTATTATTATTATTATTATTATTATTATTATTAGGGCCCGAGCACTTGTATTTGTAGGAGTTTTTGTTTTTCTTATCCTCATTTTTCTTCCGATGAAATGAGGGCCTTTTTTCCCCCTAAACGTGCCCCAAAAGTCACCATATTTTGCAAGCAAGCCAGGCCTTGCGTAAAATGTGATATTTAATGGTTTGCATTAATGGGCGTGGCAAAATGGCTCAACAGCGCCTCCTTGAAAACTTTGTGCCTCAAGCCCCACAATACGGTTAGATGTACATGCACGAAAATCGGTACACACCTGTATCATGTCGCAACTTAAAGAAAAGTCTCTTGGCGCCATGGCCAAAACTGAACAGGAAGTCGGCCATTTTGAAATAATCGTCTAATTTTGGCGCAATTTATGCCATTCCTTCGGCAGTTAATGCGGCCCGAACCGTAACGTGCACCCAGGTGTGTTATACATCAAAATGTGCGTCTCCATCCCGCAACGATGCACATTACTTTTCTCAGTCAACAGCGTTACCGTGGCGACGATAGACGCCAAAAAGCGCGCCCCCCCTCCTTCATCTGATTGGTTGATATTTGATAGTTCCTACTTTCTGCCATAAGAGTGTCCAGGTCTGATGAATCTATATGCAAGTCAAACAAGCTTCCACTGCAGCCTGAATGTGCACAAGGGTGGAGGGTGGAGTTCATCGTTGCTTGCAGCTTTAATAATTATTATTATTATGGATTAGTGATATTACTAGGAGTGAAGGAGCAATGTTCACATGATCTCTTTTAGGTGAGACGAATCTGACCAGGAGTTTGGATCTGCAGCTGGAAACATCCAGGATTGAGGACTTCTGTAAACCTACAAAACAAGAACAAATGTTTGAGCTGGTGCCGGTGGACGTTATTCAGAAAAGTTGATTTATTCCTTGAGACAGCTTCTCCCTTTGCCGAGTGAAACATACCAAGTAAAAAGAACACAACAGAGACGACGTAACTGAATCAGTTCCGAGTCTTTCCTGATTAATGCTGCATTTGTCATAACTGAAGCATATGAAAGATGACCGGTCGCAGATGTATCGGTTTCTGCTTGATCGGATCTTTAGCCACTAAAACACTTACCCATATTTCTAAGTTAGTTATACAGAATTTGTATCGTGTGGCTGTAAAACCAAATTTAGCCAGCAAGAACAACAATTCAAAGTTTTTACAGTTACATAACAAGGCCAAAGCTCCAGTATACTTATACTGTTTGTGAGGCTCCAGTACATTAATCAGTCGAGTCGCCAGCTGAGCCAGCAATCTATAGTCGCCAGTAGAATATACTATATGTCAGAAAATCCTTCATGTTACCAAGTTCAAGACTATATAAATAATTTGAAGCAGAATACAGCAGCTAATGACTACACTTTGGTACAGAGAGAGGAACACAGTCTCCCTCCCTCTTTGCGTGTTTGTTATTTCCAGCGTCTCCTTATTGCACAGGACCTAATGAAGTCTCTGACTGAGGTCACTCTCTGCAGTTTAATCACTGTAGTGTGGAGGATCGCCTCCAGGGGCTCTTGGACAATCCCCAGCTCAGAGCCGGCTTTTCTTTATCAGTTTGCTCCATACAGTATCTTCGAGTTACTTTGAAGATAAGACTGCTCTCTCCAAAAGGAATACCAACAGCAGCCCTGTAGCAGATAATGAATAGCAGGATGGACCGGTGGTCTCAAATGATCCCATGTCAGTCATGCTTTTCAAAACCCTTGCAGGATGTAGGAAAAATGTGTAGATTAGAAGAGGTAGCAGAAAGATTTGCAGGCCCCTGATTCAGACTTTGGGTGAGTTATGCTCACAAATGGTCTAAATTCCTATTATTGATTCATCCATAAGGGAATCATTCCAGGATATTGAAGCCCTATGGAACACCATTTAGGAAGATATTGACTTTTACAGATACGCAGTCTGAAAGAGGCTTTGGGAAAAAGTGAACAGGCCACAAAAGCCTTTCTATCATTAATTAAATCCAGAGCATGGAAGGAAAAAGGACTTCTGGATTGTTTATTGGCAATCAGATATCCAAGCAGGGCAGTGTGTTTCACATAAAGACTAAGGGGGAAACAGAGGGACATTAATTGATCGCTGCAGAAACCTGGAAGAAAATATGCCAACTGCAGCGGTCTCCACAAGTTCAAATACCTAGCAAGATTTTTGCTGGGAAAAAAAACATGAGATGAGGTGTTACACATGTCTAGAAGCATCATCAGGTTACTGATCAGGGATGTTGTAGACTCTGCCGGACTAACAAAGAAACGTACAGGACTGTCTCAGAAAATTTGAATATTGTGATAAAGTCCTTTATTTTCTGTAATGCAAAAATGTCATACATTCTGGATTCATTACAAATCAACTGAAATATTGCAAGCCTTTTATTATTTTAATATTGCTGATTATGGCTTACAGCTTTACAAAACTCAAATATCCTATTCAAAAAATTACAATATTCTGGGAATCTAAATCTTAAACTGTAAGCCATAATCAGCAATATTAAAATAATAAAAGGCTTGCAATATTTCAGTTGATTTGTAATGAATCCAGAATGTATGACATTTTTGTTTTTTTAATTGCATTACAGAAAATAAAGAACTTTATCACAATATTCTAATTTTCTAATTTCCTGTATACCGTATATCTTATATCTTCTGATCGTCCAAGGTTTTTAGAAATTATTGGGAAAGGATCCAAAAACGGAAATGGAATCCATTTTAAGTGAATATTCGTTTCTAATTGTGCTAGTTGATCAATATAAATGTCAAGGTCAAGATTAGCTTTATTAAGCACTCACTCTGAACTCTGGAGGAGACACGGCAGCAGGTCCTACATCTCACTACATTACATCTGCGGCTGCAAAGAAGCAGCATTGATGGAGATTATTCCACGGTGCCACATACTTTAACGAGACTAAAAAGCCCTTTCTTGTTTTTTAAGCAAACTAAACCAAACCAGCAGATCAATATAATGTTTGAAAATTGGAAAATTAAGGACAAGAAATTGGTTTGTGTACTCTTGGCAGCAAGTCCAAAAGCAGTCACCAGAAGATGCTTCATGAGATTTGCGTCCTATCAAAGTTATATTTAGTTAAAAATAAATGAATAAATTGAAATTGCTGGATGTGGTCTGCCTCGACTAATCTGTATGATCTGTCTCATTTTTGATTGCTTCTGTGTCTTATGTTTTTACGATGCGCACACTGAAGGCCCTAATCTTCCTCCGCTGAGGTCCAGTGCACACTGCTCTTACAGCAGAGTCCGCTCCCATTCCATCCTACGTTTTAAAGTTAACCACATTTTTTTTCTCACGTGTTTAATCTCTTCCCTTTTTGTAAATGGGAGATTTAAATTGTGTCATGTTTTCTGCATACCTCCCTTCTGGTGTTAAAACTGTGAAGAGTTCCACTCTTTCAGGCCACAATTGTCAGTACAGTCAGTTCTCAGTTGTGTGTGTGTAAGCAGTACTGGAGTTGAGGGGGGATGAGGGGGGGTGGCATCCCCCCTGAAATAAAAACGGTCCAAATCATCCCCCCCTGTAAAACTGCCATCCCCCCTTTCCATCCCTTATGTCATTTCATCAATGAATGTGGTTTTACTGCTATTTCAACATTTAGAGTCATCACCAGAAAAATAACACCAGAAAAATAACTTATTTGACAATTTTCACCTGTTTCAGGTAAATTTTCACTTGAAATAAGTAGAAAAATCTGCCAGTGGGACAAGATTTATTCATTTCATTCATTCATCATTTATTCATTACAAGCAAAAAAATCTTGTTCCACTGGCAGATTTTTCTACTTATTTTAAGTGAAAATCTACTTGAAACAGGTAAAAAATTGTTGTTTTTTCCAGTGATGAGTCTTGTTTTAAGTGTAATGAGATTTTTTCACTAAAATGAGACATTTTAACTAGAAATAAGACAAATATTCTTGTTAAGATTTTGAGTTTTTACAGTGATCCATTTTACTTCTCCTGTGAAGGACAGAGTCATATTGATAAGTTCAGAAAAGTGTTTTTTATTGTTGTGTTTTGATGTATTTGATGTAAGCCCAGTGGATATTTAAAGCTTACAGAAGGCTGCATTTAACTGCTGCTATGTCATTCCTGCAGTATTTCTGCAGGTGTTTTGGTCACTGCTATTATTTGTAATATATTATATTATTTGTAATCAGCACAAATTATCTGTCCCCATATGATCAAATCCACCATCCCCCCTGATTTGTTTTTACAACTCGAGTACTGTGTGTGGGTGTGTGTGGGTGGGTGTGTTGGCAGTTAAACAGCAGGTAGGTCTCATTGTACTCTTATAAGAAGAATGGATGATTATCAAGGGTAATAATCCTCTCTGGGCACTTGGCACTGGCAGCATCCCTCACTTATTCTCAGAGGACCACATCTCCTATCTGACAGCAGTGACACTGAGACTGTGCTCCACCATCACGAGACAGATTTACAAGAAGCATCTTCTCTAGTAAGATGATGAAAAAGTCAAGCTTCTGGATACAGTTTATGACTCGAGTTAAAAACACCTCAAATCTAAACAACCTGAGAAAGGAAAGTAACAGCTCACGTTATAACTGCAACAGTAGCACTTTAGCTTACTGACCATGGCAACTTGTCACATCAGCGAAAAAGCATCTGTCAGAGCTGTTGCCATGGAGACATACAGGCTACACTGATGCTTATCAACAAGACAGCGAAACCAATTTCATTTTAAATGATGTATCTATTTTTGGTTGCATTATAAATATATGTGTGGAGGAAATGCTGGGGAACTGGCAATAACTGAACATTGATTATTCATAATATCATTAAATGTGGATTTTGAAACGGTGAGACATATTTTTCTCATTGCCGGTATTATAAGACATAGTACAGGTGTTAGCGATTGTAGAGGTTTTCTGAAATCAGTTAAAACTGGGATTCTTTTTCACTATTTTTGTACACTTTTCTAAACTAACTCTTTATAAAGTTATAGTTAGAGACTCTTTTTTGTTTTGAGTTAGTTGAACTTGACTGATAGGAACAATATTATTTATTTTTCATTTTCAGTACATATTGCACGGGTAAAAGTTTTTTTTTCTTGAACTTTTTTATTTTCTACAAAGCCATGATTTCACTTCTGCAACTCTTATTTGTCTGAATAATCTAACCTCTTCTCAGAAAGAAATGCTGTCACAGCTCTTAAATCTCACCATCAAGGACTTTATTTTGAAACATATTCTTTATAATGACCCAACCCCATCTGCCTGTGAGAATAAAAGAGGCAGAAACAACACAGACAGGGTTGCTAAGCTGCGTCATCGCCCCAAATTCTCAGAGTAGCCTCATTACCCAAACTTTTCATGGGAATTTTAAGTGTGGCGCTCCTGTTAACTGCCAACACATAAAAAACATCTCTAAGGCTTGTTAACCACCTCATCCGTCAAAAGGCTATTGCCATAAAAGGTTTCATTACTTTCAAAATAAAACAATGCAATCTGAATAATACTGTCCCCATGTGCCAAAGTACAGGTGTAGGTGAGACGTCTCGTCCTCTTAAAGAATCAATCAATCCTGTTGTTAGACTCTCCACTGAAAAGCACCCTTGTCATGTCTGTTTTACTGTTTACTGCCACTGAAGTGATTAAGCTCAGCCAGAGAGATGATCAGGTAATTCCATTTTAAGAAAAACAGAGAGGAATTTTGAATTTTCAAATTGTATTCATGTATTTTTTTTGCACTTTTATTTTTATTTTTTATTATTATTATTATTATTATTATTATTATTATTATTATTATTATTATTATTATTATTATTATTATTATTATTATTATTATTATTATTATTATTATTATTTTACTTTTATTATTTATTGAAGGCATGAATGAAGGCTCCTCTGTCAAAGAATTTGTATAATGATTTTTTTAATTCCATTAGTTTTCTTTAATTTATGCTCTGTATTTTAAGTATTTATTCTATTTCCAAGCATTTATGTATTGTTTTAAGTGTATTGTTTAGCTTTTCTGTCATCATTAGGTTTCATAATGCAGCTTTTACAGTTTTTTGATTTTATTCCAGTGTCTCTTTTCTGTTTTTTTTCTGTTTAATACTTTGAATTTTTACCTTGCATGTGCCATGGAAGGGGATGAATTCAGGCCACATATATTGCCATACATTATTATTTTAGAGGTACAGTACAGGACTGTCTCAGAAAATTAGAATATTGCGATAAAGTTCTTTATTTTCTGTAATGCAATTAAAAAAACTAAAATGTCATACATTCTGGATTCATTACAAATCAACTGAAATATTGCAAGCCTTTTATTATTTTAATATTGCTGATTATGGCTTAGAGTTTAAGATTATGATTCCCATAATATTCAAATTTTTTGAGATAGGATATTTGAGTTTTCTTAAGCTGTAAGCCATGATCAGCAATATTAAAATAATAAAAGGCTTGCAATATTTCAGTTGATTTGTAATGAATCCAGAATGTATGACATTTTTGCATTACAGAAAATAAAGGACTTTATCACAATATTCTAATTTTGTGAGACAGTCCTGTATGATTGCTTCCATATTTCAGATTTACTTCTTCAAAGAACTTGAAATCCATGTCTCTGAAAGCCTTTCCCAGCTTTACATGTCACCGCTTCCAGGGAAATGTCAAATGCTGAAGCTTACTGCAAAGAAGCCCCAAGTCCCTGATTTAAGGTGACCCTCTCCCGGACCTGCTTGTGTGTGAGCCAGCTTGTAATTACCTCCGTCCGTTCTCTGGCCATCACTGTAATGAGGACCAAAGCCCTACTTTAACCTTAAGCTTCTGCAGAGGGTGTTGCTTAGGATGATTCACATTTCCTACCACTGCCGACCTCTGTTTCCTCGGATATCCTTTGTGTTCTGTCTTTGTGCCAGCCGTGCCTCTTGTGATTTGGGTCCATGCTGTGGCCGGTGACAGACTGCAAGTTGTGCAGGCAGCGTAACTCTGATTCAGATGCATCAGCGAGCAGGGAAGACAGTCAGAGGAGACAAATCACCAGAGCGCTGTCTGCCCTTTCTGTCCAACTGTCTTGTTGACAACAAAAAAAAAAGTGAATAGGTTGCTGTCTGGGTCTCTGTTAGTGGGAATTTAATGGAGACATTGTAGGAATACAGAGAAAGAAACCTGAGTACTGACAGAGATATGATGGATGTTGAAGTTAATGTTGGACTCCTTTGCGGTGAAAGACGAAGATATTTGTTGTTGCATTACATTGTATTTCATTCATGGTTATCCTTCCTGGTAAGCATTTGCTTCTAGAGGCAGTGGACAGTGTGTGGATGAACAGTGGGATAACTTTGTTAACCTGTATTATCAGTACTCCAGTTGTAAAAATAATTCAGGGGGGATGGTGGATTTTATCATATGGGGACAGATAATTTGTGCTGATTACAAATAATATATTACAAATAATAGCAGTGACCAAAACACCTGCAGAAATACTGCAGGAATGACATAGCAGCAGTTAAATGCAGCCTTCTGTAAGCTTTAAATATCCACTGGCTTACATCAAATACATCAAAACACAACAATAAAAAACACTTTTCTGAACTTATCAATATGACTCTGTCCTTCACAGGATAAGTAAAATGGATCACTGCAAAAACTCAAAATCTTGACAAGAATATTTGTCTTATTTCTAGTTAAAATGTCTCATTTTAGTAAAAAAAATTTCATTACACTTAAAACAAGACTCATCACTGGAAAAAACAACAATTTTCACCAGTTTCAAGTAGATTTTCACTTGAAATAAGTAGAAAAATCTGCCAGTGGAACAAGATTTTTTTGCTTGGAATAAGAAGATAAATCTTGTCCCACTGGAAGATTTTTCTACTTATTTCAAGTGAAAATTTACTTGAAACAGGTGAAAATTGTCAAATAAGTTATTTTTCTGGTGTTATTTTGACTCTAAATGTTTAAATAGCAGTAAAACCACATTCATTGATGAAATGACATAAGGGATGGAAAGGGGGGATGGCAGTTTTACTGGGGGATGATTTTGACCGTTTTTATTTCAGGGGGGGATGCCATCCCCCCTCATCCCCCCTCAACTCCAGTACTGTGTATTATTACAAGCCTTATTCGCATTGCTCAGTTCCGTAACCAGCATGTATCTTCTGTTTCATTCCCTGCCCTCTCACTTTAGCATTGGTTTAATTATTATTCACCATGTGTATCAGGCTAAAATGTTTTCACACAGCAGCAGATTCATTCCCCAGAAAGCTGTGATTTTAATGGTTTGTGTCTGATAGGGGACAAGGAATTAGCAGGCGAAGGTTATTAGCAAGGTCACCTGTTAGTCATGTCCAATCAGAACTCTGCTGAGGAAACAAGATTTGCAGCCTTGAGTGAGACGGTGAGATGTTAACTTAATTTTTGGAAGGAACACCACCGTTTCCACTTGGAGTATTTTAGTCCTCCGTGCACCAAAGTCAAGTGTTTTAATACTTCTCTACTGCCCTCTTTTGGTTTCCCAACTTCCCTGTATACATTCAAAAATGGAAACATGACTACTTGTTGGTGTTCTCTTGTCCGAGGCACATTTTATTCAGGAAAACATGAACTATACAGGAACGTCTTTATTGGACTGTGAGAACTGGAATAAAAAAATCTTGACATTACAACTACAACTTCAAACATTTGATAAAGGTCACAATTTGAGACTCATATTTAAAATCTTAAGACATAAAAAACACACTTTCTTGTTTACTGCTAATCTAGACATATGAAAACTCAATATAAAAACATATAAACTTTCTTATCTTCACAGAACCAGCATCGTCACGCTGTTGCAGTTGTTAATCCCAAACTAGATCAGCGAGGCTCTGACTAATCCCAGTTTACAAGAAACAGTTGATCGTAACACCTTCATGATTCATGTTCAAGTTTCTGTTATGATTGCAGTCATAACTAGCTGCCTTCTCTGTTACCGACGCCTGTTGTAAGCTGACCAAAACTATTTCAGTGCAGGTTTAAAACTAGCATTTTTTTTATTCAAATAATAAGGAGTGTAGCACCCTATAATGTAATAATTTCCTGAAAATGTAATAACATTTGCACTTAACTCAATCGAAAATGTAATAAAATCCAATAATGTAATAACTTTACCAATAATGTAATAAAATATCCTGACTGATATTGTAATAACATTTTTACCGATAATGTAATAACTTATTACATTATTGGGAATTTATTACATTTTGAGGTGGGTCTTTTTTTTTTTTTTTTTTCAAAACTGATTATGTAATACTTGACAAATAATGTAATATATATGTTCATTTTCAGTCCAGAGTTCTACATTTTGTGTTTTAAGTATGTAAGAATGTTATATACG
The DNA here is from genome assembly GCF_033807715.1 of Cololabis saira. Lineage (NCBI taxonomy): Eukaryota > Metazoa > Chordata > Actinopteri > Beloniformes > Belonidae > Cololabis > Cololabis saira. The sequence continues at coordinate 5,912,792 of NC_084598.1, forward strand.
CTGGATTTGAAACACCAGAATGACTATTGGCTTAAATTGCAGACTTTGAGTAGCATGTAATAAATTCCCAATAATGTAATAAGGTATTACATTATCGGTAAAAATGTTATTACAATATCAGTCAGGATATTTTATTAGATTATTGGTCAAGTTATTACATTATTGGGTTTTATTACATTTTTGATTGAGTTAAGTGCAAATTGTATTACATTTTCAGGTAATTATTACATTATAGGGTGCTACAAGGAGCTGTGGTGGAACCCCGATTCACCTGCCAAATACACAAAAACTGTCCGAATACATTGAACTAATTCAAAGTGAAGACATCCCCTCGTTTCACCTCTTCCTTCACCTGTAAACTTTGCGTCGGCTTTGGCCCCGAGGTGCAGTTTCTGAGTTCTCCTTTCAGCTCCGACAGCTGCTGAGCATGGCTGGAGAGAGTCCCGTTGACCTGCAGGAGAAGACCGTTGGATTGTCTCTCCAGCTCCTCCCTGATCCTCTCCAGGTCATCTGCCAAATAATTCAGGCCCTTGCACTGATCCTCCACGCTGGTTACACGCCCTCCCACTTCAGTCACCTCTTTTTTAACCACCGTGGCCGTGTTCTGGCACACTCGCACTTCTTCGGCCAGCCGCCTCTTCATCTCCTGCAGCTCACCTTTCAGCCGCGCCAGTCTGCGCTCCCCTGCCCCGAGCATGGACGCCTGGTGTCCGACCAGCTGGACCACTCCCTTGATCTGCTGGGCCAGCCGAGCCTCTCTCTCGTACCAGGAGCTGTTGGCTTGGCCCGCCTGGTGGAGCACCGTGCCCAGGGAGTCCTGCAGGCTTTTCAGGGTGTGGTTGACCATGTCAACGTTGAACCTGAGGACGGAGAGCTCTGCTTGGACGGGAGAATATGTTTCTGGTTGTTTCTGCTGCTCGGGGAAGGTCAGTTTGCTCAGAATGATCTGCACTGTATTGTTGAGGCTATCTAGACGGTCAGCCTGTAGGTCCGGGGCCTCCGTCACATTTTCACTGGGCCCAGCAGAGTCTGCTTGGGTGGCGTATTTCTCCGGTGAGGAGCCAGAAGAGGTGCAGAGAATCTCAAGGCCGTTGAGCTGTTTTTGCACTCGGTCCACATCTAGCTCAAGTCTTCTTCGCAGGGACTCCAGCTCTGTCTCCAGAGTTGGAACGGCGTGGCGCTCCAGCAGCGCAGGAGCCGTAGCGTTACCCAGCTCCTCCAGAGCTACCAGTAGACGCTCCTCCAGAACACTCATCTTACGCTCCATCCTGGCCTCTAAGCCTTCTCCGGTCAACGCATCCTCTAAAACACCAGTCTTCCTTTTAGACTCATGATTTTCCATCCGTCCTGTCAGGTTGAGCTTGGACTCCACATATCCTAGACGCCCTTCCAGTATTCCCTCTATGTGGTCCTTGTGTCCACCGAGCTCCACTCTCAGGATCGCCTGGGACTGATTGAGGTTCCCCACTGACGCTTCCAGCTGCTGCACTCTTCCTACGAGTGCATTGCTGTCTCCGGCCTGCAGACCTCGGCTCTGTGCCTGCAGGTTTTCCAGCTCACTTCCTACCTTTGATGCCCTTTGCTGCAGAGATTGTTTCATCTTCTCCTGCTGCTGATGTTGTTCTCTCTGGCACTGACGGCGCTCATCCCCAATTTTCTCCTTGCATCGGCCCTCTTCGTCCCTCATACGCTTCTCAAGTTCGTCAAGAATTTCTGTCCTGGTGGTGCTTAGTTTGGCGTCCATCAAATCCTCCACAGACCCCCCAAGATGATGACGGAAGTCAGATGTCTCTTTTGCTCCGTTTGAAATCTTCTTCAGCGCGCCATCATGTCCCATCACTGTTGTTTTGAGCTCCCGCAGCTCTGTTGTCTTGGTTTGCAGCTCTGTCCTGAGTCCCTCTACCCTTTCATTCAGTTCCTTGAGGCCTGGGAAAACGTGGCTTCCATCTAGACCCTCTGTGTCGGGGTTTCCCCCAGGGATTTCAGCAAAGCCTACAGTGGATGGATGAGAGGCTGTGGCTGGAGCAGCGAGAGGACCCGGGGCAGCAGAGAGCAGAGCTGACAGCATCCTGTTGGCATCTTCTCTCAGCGATGCTCTTAGGCTAGCCTCCAACCCCGTCACAATTCCCCTCAGTGTTTCCAGACCCTGGTTCAGACGACGCACATCCTCCTCCATTCGATATATTTGCTCCTTTGTGTCGCCGTCAAGAATCTGCCCTAAAGAGTAAAAGAAATCCTTTCAGAAGTGAGACACAGTAAACATAAAACAGTGATGGCAGTTCAGAGATTTAGAGGAGTTAGTGACAGAGGTGTCAAGTAACGAAGTACAAGTACTTCGTTACCTTACTTAAGTAGAAATTTTGGTTATCTATACTTCACTGGAGTAATTCTTTTTCAGATGACTTTTTACTTTTACTCCTTACATTTTCACGTAATTATCTGTACTTTTTACTCCTTACATTTTAAAAACAGCCTCGTTACTCTATTTCATTTCAGCCTTTAAAATAAAAACTATCCAGTTAAATTGCTCCATCCGGATAGAGTGAATTTGGTTGTGGTTGTTTCAGATGTTCTTGTCCAGTTTTGTTCTTACATCCGTTCCCTCAGATTCCTGCAACTAAACTTGGATGTACATTCCAATAAAGGTTAGGATAAATGATAACATGCCTCTGAAGTTTGACTTTTTGCACCATTACAATACTTATAGGCAACTAGTCATCATATCTCCTGCTCTCTGAAACACATGTTAATGCTCAATAGTACACATATATGGTTCTTTAATATATTTGTATTATACTAAGATGCATTCATTTTCAATGGCTGACCTGTGTTTTCACTCTCAAGTTGTTCTTCTCCAGAAGCCGGAGCAGGAATCATTTCCTCTGGTCCTTGGGTAAGCTCATGTTCATGGTTTTGGTTGTCATCTGTGAGGTTTGGTTCCTGGTGTTCTGGCTCAGGTTCAGGCTCAGGCTCAGGCGGATACGGCTCAAAGGATATTTTGGAGTAGGACGGTGAACCCTGGGGCCCAAACTGAGGAATTGGGTAGGGGTTAAAACTGCTGATGGGAGGCCCTTCCGGTTTACTCCACGGGTTGGCTTTTCCAGCAGTATTCATAGTTGAACCCTTGAACATCGGACCATTAAACATGGGCCCTTCGTGCCGTGGCTCTTGAAACTGTGGGCCTTTCATTGATGGGCCGGTGAACGGTGGCATCATTCTGATAGGCTGCTGGTAAACCGGATGTGCCTCCATGCAGTTGTAACCAGAGTACCCAGGACAACAACGCCACTCAAGCTCTGTGACTGTTTTATGTGCCACCTTGTAAATTGGCTTGTAAAACAGGCGGTACCTGGAGGAGGAGAACGTCTACTCATTAGTTACAGATTGCCAGAGATCATTTGTGTTGTAAAGCAATGAAAACCCCAAATTTTGGTGAAATGAGTTTTTTACTCACATAAGAGTTGGGCATTTCTGGCCCCAGGAACACTTGTTGTATTCAGCTTTTACATAAGGGGCCGCCCCATCCTGCATGGTGAAGGACACGGTCTTCTCAATCACGTAGGCACAGTGGTTCCTGGCAGGGGAGGGTAAAGAAAAGACCAATGAGAAACACAGTTAACAGCTTTTAACAGAAATACAAGTTGGTTCCTAAGTTAACATTTTATACCGTGTAGTAGGGATGGGTGGTATGGACTAAAAAATGTACACTACACTACCTAGAGATTTACCAACACCAGCTAGAGGTTTACTAAACACTAACTATAGGCTTTACTAAACAGAAAGGTTTTAAGTTTAGTTTTAAAGGTGGAGGTGGTGTCAGCCTCCTTAACCCAGATTGGAAGTTGGTTCCAAAGTAATGGTGCCTGATAGCAGAACGCCCGCCCTCCAAATCTACATTTAGATACTCTAGGAACTACGAGTAAACCTGCACCCTGGGAGCAGAGAGCTCTGCCAGGAACATAAGGCACTATCAAATCTTGTAAATACTGCGGAGCTAAGCCGTTTTGGGCTTTATATGCAAGTAACAAAATTTTAAATTGAATTCTGAATTTTACAGGTAGCCAATGGAGCGACGCTAACACTGGAGAGACGTGGTCTCCTCCTGATTCCTGTCAGCACTCGTGCTGCTGCATTCTGGATCAGCTGGAGCCTATTCAGCAAATTACTTGGACATCCTGCTAACAACACATTACAGTAATCCAGTCTAGAAGATACAAACGCATTAACTAGTTTTTCTGCATCACTCTGCGAGAGGATTTTCCTAATTTTTGCAATATTACGGAGATGGAAAAACGCTATTTTACAAACCTGATTAACATATGGTTTAAATGACAAATCCTGATCAAAAACAACACCAAGGTTTCTAACAGTTGCACTGGAAGCCATCGCAACACCATCTAATCCCTTCCTAAGATGCTCTGGACCAAGAATGATAACCTCTGTTTTATCTGAATTTAGAAGCAAGAAATTTCTGGACATCCAGTCCTTGATGTCCCTAAGACATGCCTTAAGTTTAACCAACGGTTCTGTCTCATCCGGCTTCATAGACAAATAGAGCTGCGTATCATCAGCATAGCAATGAAAGTGTATGCCGTGATTCTGGATTATACTTCCCAAGGGCTGCATGTATAAACTGAACAAGATTGGCCCTAGCACTGAACCCTGCGGAACACCATAACAGACCCTTGACTGTTCTGAAGAAAACTTATGTACATGAACAAACTGGAATCTGTCAGATAGATATGATTTAAACCAACGTAGAGCTGTCCCTTTAATCCCAACAACATGCTCTAACCTGTGCAGTAAAATGCCATGATCTATAGTGTCAAAAGCAGCACTGAGGTCCAGTAGAACCAGTATGGACACTAATCCCTTATCTGAGGCCATAAGAAGGTCATTTCCTGACTCGAACCCGTGCTGTCTCTGTGCTATGATGCATTCTGAACCCTGACTGAAAGACTTCAAACAGATCATTTCTATACAAATAGTCACATAACTGGCTTGAAACTGCCTTTTCCAGAATTTTAGATACAAATGGAAGGTTGGAAATTGGTCTATAATTAGCTAAGGTGTCTGGGTCAAGAGAAGGTTTTTTAAGTAAAGGTTTAATTACTGCCACTTTGAAAACCTGTGGTACATATCCTAAGCTTAGGGATAGGTTGATTTGGTCCAGTATTGTCACACCAATAAGAGAAAAAACATTTTTGAATAGTCGAGTCGGGATGGGGACTAACATACATGTGGTAGACTTAGCTCTATTGACGAGTGAGGTCAGCTCAGATATAAATCTATCTCGCTCTCAGATCCGCCATGTTTGTTACACAAAAACATCATCAACGGGAATTTATTCTTTCTTTCTTTCTTTCTTTCTTTCTTTCTTTCTTTCTTTCTTTCTTTCTTTCTTTCTTTCTTTCTTTCTTTCTTTCTTTCTTCCTTTCTTTCTTTCTTTCTTTCTTTCTTTCTTTCTGGCTCATTTCCTTCCTTCCTTCCTTCCTTCCTTCCTTCCTTCCTTCTTTTTTCCCTTCCTTCCTTCTTTCCTCCTGCTCTCTCTTTCCTTCTTCCCTTCCTCTTTTCTCCCTTCCTTCCTCCTTTCCTTGTTTTCTCCCTTCCTTCTCCCCTTTCCTTCCTTCCTTCCTTCCTTCCTTCCTTTCTTCCTGCCTTCCTTTCTTCCTTCCTTCCTTCCTTCCTTCCTTCTTTTTTCCCTTCCTTCCTTCTTTTCTCCTGCTCTCTCTTTCCTTCTTCCCTTTCTCTTTTCTCCCTTCCTTCCTCCTTTCCTTGTTTTCTCCCTTCCTTCTCCCCTTTCCTTCCTTCCTTCCTTCCTTCCTTCCTTTCTTCCTTCCTTCCTTTCTTCCTTCCTTCCTTCCTTCTTTTTTCCCTTCCTTCCTTCTTTCCTCCTGCTCTCTCTTTCCTTCTTCCCTTCCTCTTTTCTCCCTTCCTTCCTCCTTTCCTTGTTTTCTCCCTTCCTTCTCCCCTTTCCTTCCTTCCTTCCTTCCTTCCTTTCTTCCTTCCTTCCTTCCTTCCTTCCTTCCTTCCTTCCTTCTTTTTTCCCTTCCTTCCTTCTTTCCTCCTGCTCTCTCTTTCCTTCTTCCCTTCCTCTTTTCTCCCTTCCTTCCTCCTTTCCTTGTTTTCTCCCTTCCTTCCTCCTTTCCTTGTTTTCTCCCTTCCTTCTCCCCTTTCCTTCCTTCCTTCCTTCCTTCCTTCCTTCCTTCCTTCCTTCCTTCCTTCCTTCCTTCCTTCCTTCCTTCCTTCCTTCCTTCCTTCCTTCCTTCCTTCCTTCCTTCCTTCCTTCCTTCCTTCCTTCCTTCCTTCCTTCACGTACGTTGTGCGTGGATTTAACACAGAACCATAAATCATCTTTACACAAAAACATCATCAACAGGAATTTATCGTTTTTACCGTGAGATACAAATTCTTATTGTGAGGAATTTTTTTGACGGTATATTGTGAACGGTAAAATATCGCCCATTCCCACTGTGGAGCACATTTGTAGAGGAGCAGCTCTTACTTGTGTCTGCTGGTGGGCCTCCCCGGCTCATGGTGAGGGCTGGGCTCAGTCTTATACTGGTGAAACTGGAACGGTCGGTAGAACTTTGCTTCAGCCAGAGACAAAAACAAAGTGATGATCAGTAAAGGGCTGCCAGCCATCGCCGAATTTGTTGTTGGATATTTAGTTGTCAGATGAAAAAATGTGTAAGGACTTGTCGGTCTGAGGAACAAAAATGCCTTTAACACAGAAGAGAAAAGGTATTCCTCCAGCAAGAGCCAGTGGGGCCCTATATGTTCCACCTTCAATTGGAAAAGGAAAGTTTTTGAAGTCCCAGGCTTCTGGCAAAGTACGATAATTAAAAAAAAGCTCAGAAAAAAGAGTGCACAGGTTTCATCAGGAAAAAAGTCTTTCCAGTGCAAAGTTGTTGAACTGTGCTATTAAACTAAATGCCACCCTGTCAGTGTTGAGCCTGGTGCTGACTGTTTGGTGGACTTTGTCCAAGTGACTGTGAGTTTGCAGGACTTCAGATTTCACTAATAGAGCTGCACCGGCAGCATCTGCATAGCTCCTCCCACTCAGCCTCCTCCAAGTGACACCCTGGTGACGCTGCAGGAGACAGGGCAAACCTCATCTGCAGTTTGTCTCATACCTTAAGTGTTTTGTGGTGTTCAAAATAAATGTTCTTCTATATTCAGTTTGTGAACTCTTTTTCCAACAAGGGTCTTGGCTGAAGCCGTGAGAGCTATTTTCCTGAGGTGACATCACAGCAAACCAGAGGAAAAGCATCACTCACCTCAGCAGTACAACAGCAGACCTTGTCTTAAAAGAAGCAGTCCATAATGTAATTCACATTTATTTGTACCTTGAGATGTGAGCAACACTCACTTTGTGTTTTTTATTAACTTAATGTATGTGAAAATAACAGAGGTGTCTTCAGTATTCACATTCATTACTCAGGTAGAAGTATAGATACTAGAGTTTAAAAATACTCCTGTAGAAGTTGAAGTATCAACTCAAGTTTTTTACTCAAGTAAAAGTATAAAAGTACTGGTTTCAGAACTACTTAAAGTATAAAAGTAAAAGTAATGTAAGGGGGAAAAGAGCCATTGAAAATCAATGCGTCTTAGTATAATGTAAATATATTAAAGAACCATATATGTGTACTATTGAGCATTAACATGTGTTTCAGAGAGCAGCAGATATGATGACTAGTTGCCTATAAGTATTGTAATGGTGCAAAAAGTCAAACTTCAGAGGCATGTTATCATTTATCCTAACCTTTATTGGAATGTACATCCAAGTTTAGTTGCAGGAATCTGAGGGAACGGATGTAAGAACAAAACTGGACAAGAACATCTGAAACAACCACAACCAAATTCACTCTATCCGGATGGAGCAATTTAACTGGATAGTTTTTATTTAAAGGCCGAAATGAAATAGAGTAACGAGGCTGTTTTTAAAATGTAAGGAGTAAAAAGTACAGATAATTGCGTGAAAATGTAATGAGTAAAAGTAAAAAGTCGTCTGAAAAATAATTACTCCAGTGAAGTATAGATAACCAAAATTTCTACTTAAGTAAGGTAACAAAGTATTTGTACTTTGTTACTTGAGACCTCTGGAAAATAAATATATTGGAGGAAAAGCTATGGTTGAAAACAAGATGCAGGCTTGCTCAGTGTCACATGTCTTAGTGGGACTTGTATTAGTAACACATCTTGTGAACGAATGTGCTCTTTTTAGGCGTCATAGTTCCTTGTATTAACTGGTGGGAGTTGTCCTTGCATAAATGTCCAATTCATACAAAATCTGCCTCCAAAACCCGGGAGGAAAAACAATGTTTATTTGTGGGCACCAGCACCTACAACCAGGGATTTTTATTTCATTCTAATATAAATATAGCAGTGTTTAAACATCATTCTTCAGTCTCATTTAGCAAAACACACATTAATATACTGCAGAAAAAGGTACTTTGATGGTCACACAGCCATTTTTCATGCCGGCCTGCCTCTACTGTGGTGACATTGTTGAGGTTTTATGTACACTTGGCAGACTGTGAGGTGAAATGTGTGAAACATGTTTTGTACTTCACACGTGCACGCCCACACACTCTGGACTCCTAACAGCAAACCTCCAGGAATGGGAGCAAACAACAACAAATACCCTGCGTAAAAGGCCGTGACGGTGCACACCCACGCCCCAGTGCCGCGACCACAAGCGCACACATTCACTCCCAACAACAGTCTTTGAGAAGGTTCCCTCATGTCTCCGTTCTAAGTATAGAAATAGAAACGGGTCTGGAGGCCAGATTGTCCCACGGAGGGGTCTCCGCCTGAGCAGATGGAGCCACATGTAGCAGCATGGATCATCATGATCAAGTTACTGATACACAGTATTTGAGTTGTAAAAATAAATCAGGGGGGATGGTGGATTTTATCATATGAGGACAGATAATTTGTGCTGATTATAAATAACATAATATATTACAAATAATAGCAGTGACCAAAACACCTGCATAAATACTGCAGGAATGACATAGCAGCAGTTAAATGCAGCCTTCTGTAAGCTTTAAATATCCACTGGGCTTACATCAAATACATCAAAACACAACAATAAAAAACACTTTTCTGAACTTATCAATATGACTCTGTCCTTCACAGGATAAGTAAAATGGATCACTGCAAAAACTCACAATCTTAACAAGAATATTATTTCTAGTGAAAATGTCTAATTTTAGTTAAAAAAAAATCTCATTACACTTAAAACAAGACTCATCACTGGAAAAAACAACAATTTTCACCTGTTTCAAGTAGATTTTCACTTAAAATAAGTAGAAAAATCTGCCAGTGGAACAAGATTTTTTTGCTTGTAATAAGAAGATAAATCTTGTTCCACTGGCAGATTTTTCTACTTATTTCAAGTGAAAATTTAAACAGGTAAAAATTGTCAAATAAGTTATTTTTCTGGTGTTATTTTTCTGGCGATGACTCTAAATGTTGAAATAGCAGTAAAACCACATTCATTGATGAAATGACACAAGGGATGGAAAGGGGGGATGGCAGTTTTACAGGGGGATGATTTGGACCGTTTTTATTTTAGGGGGGATGCCATCCCCCCTCATCCCCCCACAACTCCAGTACTGCTGATACAAGTCTAACATTTTGAAAGATAAGACCTGACATTGATATCAACTTTAAAATCCAGCACGTATGAAGAAAGTGAAAGCTTTCGGTTAAAACGTGGACTTTTCTTTTTCAGGGCTGCATTTTATGAACATGTAATTCATTCACAAATATCGATAGACTTACTGACATTAGTCAGTTATTTCACCACATTTGCTGTTTATTATTTCATCAGGCTGGAAAATCCAAATATAGGCTCACGCGGTGCAGAACATTACTGTCTGTTGTGTTTGACGGACCTGGGGACAGTAGATCCATTCAGAATATGCTGGCATTTAAGTGTCAAATTTTCCTTCAATTATATCAGATGTCAGTGTTTTTTAGTAACTGGGGTGTAACCCCTTTTCTCCTTCCTGAAATGAAGAAGAATTCACCATAATATCCACGGGGTTTATTTAGAAAAGCTTTACAGTGGGTGGGGAGCAGTTTCTGTGGTGTGACGTGTGACGAGATGTCGACTGTCCTTCTTGAACCTCAACATTTTCAACTTCACTTCAACTAGATTACAAAATAACTGGATTTCACATGAATGAGCCGTCCATCTGTGGCAATGTACTGTAACAAGTAGAAAAATCAGTATAACAGTTTCAAAGGCGGTTGAAAAGGTTTATAAAGGTTGCAGGGCTGGGCGATTTTGGACAAAAATAAAATCCAGATTTTTTTCTCTGAAAACCCGTTTTTTGATTTCGATTTTGATTTTTATGGTAAAACTAGAAAAAAAGACAAGGGAATAAATTGTTTCAAATATTTTATCTTTATTTTTAAAGAAAAATAGCAAACAAATGTCCCTATTGGGAATGAAGTGCAATTGAAAGATACTGTAAATCCTCCTTGAGTTTAGTAAAGCGACAACATTTACAATTTTCTTGACCAAACAAAGATGACTAGACGAGCTCTGTCTGTAATGCAGCCAGCTCGCTTCTTCTTTACCAGCTATATGAAAAAGAGAGAGGAAAATCGATTTTCCGATTTTCCTTTTTTTAACATCGTCTTGATTAATGAATCCGATTTAGATTTAAAATCGATTAATCGCACAGCCCTAGGTTGCATATTTACAGCCGTTTATAAGTCACATAAGATGTGCAGAGATAATGTCTTTGACTGGACTTCTTGTCTGCTAATCTTGCTCCTAATCGAAAGTCTTGCAGGAACTCTGCATCATTACAACGTCCTGGAGACCTCACTTCAGTAACATACAGGCCATTGAGATGAGATTTTGATGTAACTATGCTTGTGGGCTTTATTACACCAGTCAGTGCAAAATGGCTTTAGGAGGATGTTTGCCCTGATCAACACCTATCTCACATCCTAAAACTGCTGAAAGATTTGGGTGCTTTTGTTCCTCTTGTCTCTGATGTTGGAACCGTATTTTAGCAAGCCAGTGGACGTTTTATATAAAAAAGCACTCAAAATCCTAGATAAAAAACCTATCTCATACCATCATTGCAACATCTTGGACAAATACAATCTATTAAGCTTCGACAAATTCTCATACAGTTGTCTAATGTATAAAACCCTACATGGCCTGGCACCACCTTGCCTCCAGGAATTTTTTAAATACCGACAGTCGCGGGTCACTGGAGCAGTGTCCAACAGAGACGTAGAGCTTCCGTTCGGAAAAACTGCTTTTAGCCATAACGCACTATCCATAAAGGGTAGTGCGTTATGGAACTCTATACCTGTACACATAAGGGAATGCCCCTCTTTAACAACTTTTAAAAACCAGATAAAAATGTGGCTCAGAGGTCAACAAATGTGTACACACACCTAATGTGTGCTTGGGTCTCCTCCTACCTACTAACTTTTTTTTATCATTCTCATTTTACTAATTGTACTTGTCTTTACTAATTGTACTTGTCTTTGTTTCTGTTTTCTTTTTCTTATTGTATTTTTACCTTTTCTGCTTTTAACACCTTACCTGCCTATATTGGAGTACAGATGGAAACTAGCCTTTTGCTACAATCTGGCACATTTACATATGTATATATGTTCATCAATGTGCATTGTCCTGAGAAATAAATAAAGTAAAGTTAAAGTAAAGTTAAAGCACAATGACAAGAGGACAGAATCTGCTGGAACTAATGGTGAAGCTGTCGAGGCTCTGGAGTGTCTCCTCCAACGGTACATGAGCTACCGCCCCATTGTTAATGTGTTGCTGTTTATATCTCAGGGTCTTCTGTGTGATATGGAAGAGGTCGTCCTGTCCATTTAACATTACTCCTTGTGCGGGACACGATCCTCTGATGTAACACTTCTCCAGGTGATGAATTGTCAATGGTTGCACTTCGGATGGGTTTGTCTATCGTCTCATTCCTTTGACGTTACAGTTACACCAAAGACGGTGTAACCCACAGTCACTGTGAGCTTCGGCTACCACCGAGTGTAAAACTGCTAAACAGCAGCGTTGTCTGGAATGGTTCATCACTTCATGAGTGGTTACTTTTAAGGTTAGTGAGATATGAGTAGCTGTGACATCTCACAATTGCATTATCACTTCCATTTGGCTTCAGAAGAAGCTTCTGCAAGTTATTTTGAAACTGTTAAAAGAGCTATGAGCTTGTTAAATTAAAAGTAATTACAAGCAAATATTGTTCTCGCTCATTCATCATGACATCTTAGGACCCCTGACATCTGTCTTGTGACCCCAGGAACCTGAATGCTGTGTGTGACCCACGTATATAGTCACGCTACCTTCCTATTTTGGATTTCGACACAACTGAAAATAACAACTAAAGACACAATAGTGAAATGTTGCTGACATAGATGCATTTATACGATCAAATAATTATCAATCCAAAGGTCACTCATTCATTACTATGTTGTTATTAGCAGAGGTGTCTTCAGTATTCACATTCATTACTCAGGTAGAAGTATAGATACTAGTTTAAAAATACTCCTGTAGAAGTTGAAGTATCAACTCAAGTTTTTTACTCAAGTAAAAGTATAAAAGTACTGGTTTCAAAACTACTTAAAGTATAACAGTAAAAGTAATGTAAGGGGGAAAAAAGCCATTAAGGACAAAAGCCATTGAAAATGAATGCATCTTAGTATAATGCAAATATATTAAAGAACCATATATGTGTACTATTGAGCATTAACATGTGTTTCAGAGAGCAGGAGATATGATGACTAGTTGCCTATAAGTATTGTAATGGTGCAAAAAGTCAAACTTCAGAGGCATGTTATCATTTATCCTAACCTTTATTGGAATGTACATCCAAGTTTAGTTGCAGGAATCTGAGGGAACGGATGTAAGAACAAAACTGGACAAGAACATCTGAAACAACCACAACCAAATTCTCTCTATCCGGATGGAGCAATTTAACTGGATAGTTTTTATTTAAAGGCCGAAATGAAATAGAGTAACGAGGCTGTTTTTAAAATGTAAGGAGTAAAAAGTACAGATAATTGCGTGAAAATGTAAGGAGTAAAAGTAAAAAGTCGTCTGAAAAATAATTACTCCAGTGAAGTATAGATAACCAAAATTTCTACTTAAGTAAGGTAACAAAGTATTTGTACTTCGTTACTTGACACCTCTGGTTATTAGATTTATTACATGCATATATATACCACTACTATGAATAATAGTCTTCAAAAGTGCATTACAAAGACCTTTATATCAGGTTCTCCTTTGACTAATTGGGTTGGGGGCCGGTCCATTTCCTGCATCCTGTTTGTCCCGGATCACACCTCTATGACCTGGTGATACCCCGATCAGCCCAGCTAGGCCGCGTTTTCTCCACGACCCTAGGTCCTCTCAAGTATAGACAAGCTCTCATTGTATCCAGCGTAACAAGCTGCAGAGCACACAGCGGTGTGTTGCTGTTGCTGCCACACAAGAGCAGCTTTATCCTGCTGGGACGGCGGCGGCTCCACCCGTGGCTTTTCCTACGGGGTGGCGTAACACAGCCCAGGCTGTTCCAGCTTCCCCTCACCTGCCCGTCAGTGCTGAGGTCACACTGTCGCTGTTCCTGGGCTGCTCAACATCAGAAACAGGGTGTGGGCCAGTTTGTCTGCATAATGGCAACAAAAAAGAAAAAGGAAAAGGTGAACCGGAGCCTGTGCAGCAGATGGGGAGCGACAGTTCTGTTTATCCTCTCTCTCTTTATTTGTGTCTATTTAATTTTAACACCTATGGTCCACATTCTGACCTGGCTTGAAAATCACTTTATCTGTGTCTTTAGTTTACAACTGAGTCAAAAGTTGGTCTATTTGGTTTTCGTGGCACCGTCTCGGCCAGGGGTGTCAAACTCATTTTGCTTGGCGGGCCGGATTTGACCAATTTTTTTCTCGCGGGCCGCACGCTCAAAATAACAAAAATGTGCGATTTTTTTTTTTCAAATTCTCTTTTTTTACTATTGTTATCTAATCCAATATCAGTTTAGTTAATTTTAAAGGAAATATGCACTTTGTTTACACTCTAATTATGTAAAACATATTTCTTCAAGATCTTTTCTTGTAATTTCTCGGTTTTTTTTTCAAATTATGTAAAATAATTTTAATAACATTTTATAAAGATAAACAGAAACAAGTATGTTTTTTTTAATATTTCGCTTTTTTATAGGAAATGTAATTAAAAGCAAAATCTTTCTTATTACATCCGAGAGTGTTTCTTTGTGATTTAGAGATTTTTCCAGTACAAAAAATTGGCGTGGATATTTACACCAGTGTGCCGAAAAAGTCAGCACTTCTATTTTAACTGTTTTACTTTGTCACTATCCTCGTATTCAAAACTGAAATTCTCTGAATAAATATCTTCTATCATCTTTTTTAGAAGTGATATTTTTCCTGCGAAAATATATAATAGTAGTCAGTTAATAAAAATAAACGACCGTCTACAAAGAAATAAAATCGGCAAATGCATTCTAGAAAACTAAAAAAAATGTCGAAAACTGCTCTATTTGTGGAATAATGATGGATTTGTAGAAGAAATATATTAACGGATATGCTGTGATTCATGGCAATTATTTATGCCTTCCTTTTTAGTAAATTAACATTTAGTTTTTTTGCGTTGGAAACTTCTCGCGGGCCGCATGCAAACCTCTCTCGGGCTGCATGCGGCCCACGGGCCGCACATTTGACACCCCTGGTCTCGGCAGTACCGGTACCTGTTCTGGAGCGATCCAAAGGGTTTAAAGATCGATTTGTTTTTATACCGTTTGATTTATCTTCTTTCCTATTATAGGTGGGAGGCTGCGTGCTACAACAGTGGCACTTTCCTGACAGGCAGAGATGTATCATTTATTCATGAATGGAAAAGAGGAAATAGTCCATATGGATTTTATTCCTCGGGTTAACTATCGAAAGAGTTTGAGAGGAAATGTCTGAAAAGCAGACTCTGCAGAAACTGCTGAAAGTTGTGACGGCTTTGCGGCGTTGTTTGCTTTAAAGTGGCCTTTTGTGTGTTGACATCCACGCGTCAAAATAAATATCACAACCCCAGGCTTGTTTTCTGTCCCGGTGCTCCGAGACAGACATTGTTGTTTTTCCACCCGGAATAGATGAAAAAGGTTCTGAGGTGAATGTGTTTTCTTTTTCCCCGTTTCAGAAAATGAACCCATTACCTGCCTGAAGAAGTCCATCGTTATAAATGTAGCGCCGAACAGCGCCTAATGTTGCAGTCATGGGGGGGTAATGGCACGCTTCACACATGTGCTGAAAGGTTAAACGTGTTTGCTGTTTCCAGACTTGTGTGTTCACATCTGGACAGAGTGGCCACACACTCACACACACATGGAGGCTCTGCACAACACAAACGTCTTCCTGCAAATAATTCAACTGCATATTCTCTGCTTTCTGCTCATGGTTTTAAATCAATTGCTCACCCACATGATTCACAGGTTGGGATTATTAGGGCCCGAGCACTTACTGTGCGAAAGCCCTATTGTATCTGTAGGAATTGTTATTAGGGCCCGAGCACCTTCTGTGCGATATTGTATCTGTAGGAATTTTCTTTCTTTCTTTTTTCTTTCTTCTGACGAAAGGAGGGCCTTTTTGCCCCCCTAAACGTGCCCAAAAAGTCAACAAATTTTGCACGCAAGCCAGGCCTGACTAAAAATTAGATATTTAATGGTTTGCATTAATGGGCGTGGCAAAATGGCTCAACAGCGCCCCCCGGAAAACTTTGTGCCTCAAGCCCCACAATACGGTTTGACGTACATGAACAAAAATCGGTACAAACCTGTATCATGTCGCAACTTAAAGAAAAGTCTCTTGGCGCCATGGCCGAAACCGAACAGGAAGTCGGCCATTTTGAACATTCTGAATTAATCGCGTAGTTTTGGAGCAATTTATGCCATTCCTTTGAAAGTTAATACGGCCTGAACCGTAACGTGCACCCGGGTGTGTTATACATCCAAAATATGCTTCTCCATCCTGCGACTACGCGCATTACTTTTCTCTTTCAAAAGTGTTACCGTGGCGACGCTAGACGGCAAAAAGCGCGCCCACCATTCATCTGATTGGTCCATATTTGATAGTTTCACCAAAAGTCACCAAATTTTGCACGCAAGCCAGGCCAGGCGAAAAATTTTATATTTAATGGTTTGCATTAATGGGCGTGGCAAAATGGCTCAAAATGGCGCCCCCCGGAAAATTTTTATCTGCCATAACTTTTGAATGGTTTGACATAGAGAGTCGTGGGTGGTGTCATGGGACTCGGTATTGAGTCCTTGACCATAATTGGTGAAAATTAGCCCCGCCCCTTCTTCTGACTGGTTGTCCTTATTTTCTGCTATAACTTTTGAATGGCATGACATACAGAGTCGTGGGTGGTGTCATCGGACTCTGTATTGAGTCCTTGACCTTCATTGGCCTGAATTAGTCCCGCCCCTTCTGCTGATTGGTTGTCCCTATTTTCTGCTATAACTTTTGAATGGTTTGACATAGAGAGTCGTGGGTGGTGTCATTTCTGATATGCTTATGGGGGGCGGTGGCCGTGAGTGCTAGGGCCCGTTCATCACTGCTTGCAGCTTTAATTTCCTGATTACATTTCCATTGAAGTTTAATGTCCTTAAAGGTTAAAAGCATGTGTATAATAATCCAAACTAAAGTGGCAATACAGAACTATTGTTTCGTTCTTCTATGTTTGTAAAGTAAAACCAGTTTAAAGCAGTTCTTGAAAGATTCATTTGTATGCCACAACACGAAAACAAACCAACAAAAAACTAAACAAAAGAAAACAGATTAAGATAAAGTTGGAATAACTTTCAAACTCCTGTGTGTTTATGGATAAAACAAAAGCATGTTTTTGACCAAAATCCTGAAAAGTGGCGTAAATATAAGATAGAAAAAAACAACGCAATGATGTGGATTGTTTATCAGCCTTTTTTTCGCTGTCAGATTTGTAATCAGTTTAGATTCTTCAGGCTGCAGGACAGTTTGTCAAGTGAATCCGTTTGCCTCAAATAAGCCTCAGAAAATGCACGCGTTATGGATTTAGGGAGATATTTATCCTACAGCCGTACATCTCCCTGCCCCGGTCTGTTTAAGAAGTGTTCCTGCAATTAGATTCAAAATTCTCTTAAAAAAACTCTCAGCTTTTCTACATTTTCAGTTGCAATGCCATCGATTAATTACTGTTTAGACGGGTGAAACCGTGTCATTCATCATCCACAGTTCTGTTTTTATTGACATTTCACACAGGAGCTGAGATAATTATCAGTTAATGTGACTAGATTGATAGAAAATCTGCTCTCTTTATCAACCAGCACTGCCAGCCAATTTTGAACAAAAATGAGCAACAGATTATTCATTCATAAAATCAGTTTTATTGTTGAATAACAAAAATAAGAGGCGATAGTTCCTTCTCGTAATTGTTGGTTTACAAAACAAAAAAAAAAGAAAAGAAAAAATGAAGTTTTTTTACATCATATGGATTGGATGAGTGTTCCTGGAGACCAACACCCGGGGCAAGGCCAGGCAAGTTTATTTGTATATAACACAATTCAACACAAGGTAATTCAAAGTGCTTTACATCAACATTACACAATTAAACAGTAAATAACAAAAACAATGAAATAAAATGATAAGAAAAGAGGTAAAATAATAAAAAGCACGAGTTGTTAAAAAGTAAGGGCAGTAAAGTACAGCAGGTACATCTCATTCTTACACTGGCAAGAATTACGTTTCTATACGGTCAAAACCTACAAAGACCAGGTCAAATACAGTATTACAAAAGTAATCTGTAACTATTCGCACAGTGAATTAAACCAATTTGCAGAGGTGTCAAGTAACGAACTACAAATACTTTGTTACCTTACTTAAGTAGAAATTTTGGTTATCTATACTTCACTGGAGTAATTATTTTTCAGACGACTTTTTACTTTTACTCCTTACATTGTCACGCAATTATCTGTACTTTTTAACTATCCAGTTAAATTGCTCCATCCGGATAGAGTGAATTTGGTTGTGGTTGTTTCAGATGTTCTTGTCCAGTTTTGTTCTTACATCCGTTCCCTCAGATTCCTGCAACTAAACTTGGATGTACATTCCAATAAAGGTTAGGATAAATGATAACATGCCTCTGAAGTTTGACTTTTTGCACCATTACAATACTTATAGCAACTAGTCATCATATCTGCTGCTCTCTGAAACACATGTTAATGCTCAATAGTACACATATATGGTTCTTTAATATATTTGCATTATACTAAGATACATTCATTTTCAATGGCTTTTGTCCTTAATGGCTTTTTCCCCCTTACATTACTTTTACTTTTATACTTTAAGTAGTTTTGAAACCAGTACTTTTATACTTTTACTTGAGTAAAAAACTTGAGTTGATACTTAAACTTCTACAGGAGTATTTTTAAACTCTAGTATCTATACTTCTACCTGAGTAATGAATGTGAATAATTTTGACACTTCTGCCAATTTGACAATTCTATGCCAAAATGTCTGTATTCAGGGCGGTGTGTCAGGCTGCACCGCTCGAGACTGCCCCCTAGTGGCCACAGGCCGTCTCAACACCCGCTCGGCTCTGCTGTCTCCGTTTCTCTGATGGACGCCTTGTATCATAGATTATACCCATAAAGCTAAATAAACTCTGCCTTGTATCTTACAGTCTTACAATATAATGTTTAGTTGACTTCAGACCTAATCAACTATTAAAACAGCTTATTTATAACAAAAAATAGTTTTATCTATATTTTTGACAATAAAAGACAGTTTCTTATTGTGAAGTTCCAGTGTTTGCTATTGATCTTTTAATTGCTTTAGGATTAAGCCAGTGAAACAGTGAACTGGGTTTCAGAAACATACAGAGTGTGTCTGTAGCCTCTGTTTGGACAAATCAGGCTAAGGGTCATCCCTGGTAGTGGATTTAATGGTTCTTTCAGGTAATCAGTTAAGAGAGGGGATTTTGTATTGTTTTGTTAATTGCAATTTATTGAGGATGTGTGTGATAGACGGATAGACAATACATAGATAGAATTTCCAGTTTGCTATATTTCCAAAGCAGCTCTACATTTGTTATGCAGCTAATTACAAGTTATTGTGGAGGAAAACTGAGACAACACAGATATTTTCAGAAACTCTGGCTGATTAGAAAGCTACTGTACACGCTGAGTGGAGTTCAAACAATCTGTCAGACCATGAACGATTTGGTTGTACCCTACATGGAGGGGTTTGGGAGACGACTTTGAAATCAAACAACTCCATCACTTTAGAGAATTATTGTTAAATAACAAACAAAAAAACAGCTAATTATTCGTTGTCTCCTACATACGAAACACAACAATGTCAATGCATATGATGCTAAACTGACAGGATTAACTCAGCACTATCTGAAATGTTATTCTAATACTAAAATTAACTTTAAACTGAGTATTTTAACATTGTTGTATTGATTAATTAACTCTCTACAAATAGGAGATTATCTATATGACATTAAATTCAAAATTATCATACGCCTTCAAACTTTCAGTGAGAGGCTTTGATTGTGTTGTTGTTGTTATTTATTTATCAATGTTGGCAGTTTCCGACGGAACTGTACAAACATTAGTCTAAACGTCACCAGGGGGCAGCACAACACATATAAGAACATTTGATTGCACCCAAGAATAAACTTCCCAAATACCGTATTTATTTTTAACATTAGGCCTTTCTGCGGATTTAATTGAATATTTTAATTTATTTATTCTATTCTGTTGTGTATCTCTGTAACCCACAATGTACTTTTCTCTGACATTTACTTCTTATGCTATCTGACTTTTGCTCTGTATTGAATATAAAAACTTGTATGTCAAGGATCTTTTGTATCCCCTACTTCATCTTATGATGAGAAAATGTCTCTTATACAGCAAAGGGAATTGTACTAAAAAGTTCAGATGGGAAACACTTGCTTTGTGGAGATCTACTTGATTACTCCTATTTGATTTTCCACTGCATTTCAGAAGCAATTAAATCATCCACACACAGTCCATATCTGCTCAACTTAGTATGTTGTACTTTATGCGCCACTGCCTTTGACAAAGTAGATAAGATTAAAAAGCTTATTAATGCATGTGGTTATTTGATAGGTTTCCAGCGTTTTTGGTTTGTCATCTTTACTAAAAACTACCCGGATCGTGTTTCAGATTAATCAACATTAACCAACAACAATGATACCAGATAGTCATATGCCGACCGTCTCCTCATGTTTGAGTGGAACTTTCTTACGATACGCCCCCATGTGGTCAGAAGTGGCATTGCTAAATATAATAGCTTTAAAGGTATTGTGACATCATTTTTAACATGCTTTTAACACTATTAAAAGTCTTGGCCAACATCCCTCAAATGTGTCTAAAAGGGTGTAACAAGAAAAACTTCACTCTAGTACTCCATTCCTGGCTTTTTATTACAGTGTTTTTTTGCGCCGTGAAAAACGCTTCCTTTTTCCCCCTTTCCTGTCAATCATTGCGCCGCTCCTCCTCCAAACCTCCTCCAACCAACCGCTACACACTTCTGCCGGCGTCTCCACACACACGCGCGCACACCGAACCACAAACACCGACACACAGCCCAGACAGGGCGACTACAGCCCGGGGATGAAGTCCAACCGGGACCAGAGGACCGGGACCGCAGCTCCCCGCGAGCAATACACTCACAGCGGCGTCGGAGAGTTAAGCCGGGAGCGACAGGCGAAGCATGCACGGAAAAGCAGCAGGGCGAAGCAGACAGTCCACAGCAAACAATCATAAAAATAAAGGCATGCAAGCAGCAGGGTCCCCTTATCTTAAGTCCAGTCAGTGGCCGCGGGTCTTCTTAGCAGTTTTCCTCCGGTGATTAGAACAAAAGAGGCTCTAAACAGCTCCGTGTTAAGCCTGATTTATGGTTCCGCGTTAAATCGACGCAGAGCCTACGCCGTAGGGTTCAGCGTACGGTGCGCGTCGCCGCGTAACCCTACGCCGTAGGCTCTGCGTCGGTGTAACGCGGAACCATAAATCAGCCTTTATGGTGCGCTGGAGAGGAGGCAGGGAGCTGGGTGGAGGGGGCGGTACGTAAAGATCCGCCACCAAACCAGGTGCGCCGTTTTTGCACAGTTATAAGGAAAATCCCAGAAAGCACACAATACACTGAATGTTAAAAGTTCGTTGTTTTTTGGGTGTAATTGATGTCAAGACACCCAACAAAACACAAAAAATCTAGAAAAATTTGTTTTTCATGTCACAATACCTTTAAAGCAGGGATTGTCAACCGGTGGTCTGCGGCCCTCTGGTGGTCCGTGGCGGTATTGCAGGTGGTCCGTGAAATTGGAAATGGAAAAACAATAATAATTTTAAAAATATATATTTATTCTTTAGACTCAATATTTTCCATTTACTATTCATTTTTGTGAATAATTTACCCATCCAAATTATATCAAATGAGTGAGAGTGACCTTTGTAATATTATAAGCCCTCTTGGCTTCCTATCGTTCATTTTTCATTGACTGTTTTTTTTTTATAGCAAAAGGTGCAAATAGAAATATACACTGATTGTCAAGCATATGAGCTTTGATGCACAGCTATGCGTTCCGGAGAATAAGCAGAGTGACTCGTTTTTATCAGCTTTTAGCCTGCTGGCATATTTATTCAGTCATGCCGCGTAAACCTTTTCCATCAGGAATAAACTGGCGCTCTCCGAGAGAATGTAATGACGTCACACCCTGAACCGTACCGTAAACCTTGTACAACAATACAACAGGGTACCGTAACATATAGAGTAAGGGCGCCATCTAGTTACAACACTTAACACGCCCACTCGCACTTAGCTCACATGGGTTAACAAAATAAAATACCAATCGAAAAATGACCAAATAAAATATCAGTCACATGGTTTCTCTTGTGTAAACAAAAACACCCTGCACTTCTGGGTGCCGAATATGTCCTGAGCAAACCTCTTCAGCTTTGTCTTGGTGGCTGGCTTTGTCAGTATATCTGCAATCATTTGCTCAGTAGGACAGTACTCCAAAATCACTTTTCCGCTACTTATAGTTTCTCTGATGAAATGGTACTTAATATCAATGTGCTTGCACCTTTGTCTGTGCACTGGGTTCTTGGCTAGTGCTATAGTGCCTTGATTATCCTCAAACACCTTTGTTTGTGCTTATTGATATTTATCAATATTCCTGAGTAGCTGCTCTAGGTGGATACATTCCTGCATGGCTGATGCTAAGGACATGTATTCAGCCTCGCATGTAGATAGTGCAACAGTTGCTTGCTTCCTTGTCTTCCATGAAATCAGTGAGCTTCCTTCACTGAGACTAGCACAATATCCTGATGTACTTTGCCTGTCTGCTACATCTGATGCCCAGTCAGCATCACTGTACACTCTCAGACCAAGTTTCTCTGTCTCATTTCTTTTGAAGCATAATTCTTGTTCTGCTGTACCTTTGAGGTACCTGAACACATGTTTTACTGTGTTCCAGTGTTCTAGCGTTGGCTCAGCAAAGTGCTGGGATAACTTACTAACCACAAAACTGATGTCTGGTCTAGTGCATGTGGATAAGTAGATCAAGCTCCCCACTGCCTCCCTGAACCTTCTTGGGTCTGCAATTTTTTCTGCATCTTCTGTGTACTCTAGTTTGGGCTCACATGGGGTCTCCCTGGACCTGCAATCCTGCATTTGAAATCTCTCTAGGATTTTGTTCACATATTTCTTTTGTGACATTTTGACTGTGCCTTCTCCTTGATCAAAATCAATACCCAGAAAATATTTCAATTTTCCTAGATCTTTCATTTGAAATCTTTCTGTGAGCATCAGTTTCACACTGTTGAGGACACCCTGGTTACTAGCTGCTATGATGAGATTGTCAACCCATACAATTAACATCACCTTCTCATCATGTTTCTCTCTTGCATACACACAGTAATCAGCAGGATTCTGCACGAAACCTTTCTCAATTAAACATCTGTGCAGCATTGCATTCCAGTTTCTACCGGACTGCTTAAGACCATAGAGACACTTATGCAATTTGCAAACCAGTTTTTCACCTGTTGGTGATTGTTTCACATAGCCTTCTGGTTGCTCTATATAGATTTCGCAATCAATAGGCGCATGCAAATAGGCTGTCTTTACATCCATTTGATGCAGGACTAAATCCTCCTGTGCGGCCTTTTGCATGATCACTCTCACACTTGTTATGTCGGCAGTGGGTGAGAATGTCTCTTCGTAGTCAGTCCCTGGCTTTTGACTGTAGCCTTTTGCTACAAACCTCGCCTTGAATTTATCCAATCTGTCAATGTCACTCTTTAGTGCGTAGACCCATTTTCCCCCCACTGCACGTTTGCCTGGTGGCAACTGGGTGAGGCTTAACGTCTCGTTTTCCTCTAGTGATTTCAGCTCATCATCCATGGCACTTTTCCATTGCCTTGACCTGTTCGACATCACGGCTTCCCTGAAAGTGTGAGGAATATCACATACTGCTCCATAGCAAAAGTCCACGCATGTTTGCAGTTTGTCCACTGCATCCTCAACTTTGAAGTCCTGTAGATGAGTTGGTCTCCTCCTATTTCTCTGTGGGTTCCTTCTGTTTACAGTCTCTGTGAGTTCACCTGGCTGTGTACTTTCAGTCTGTTCATGTAAAGTCCCACAAACACCACCCTGAATACCTTTACCTGGTACATTTTCAACATTGTCATGAACACACATTTCTCTGTTGTCATTAACCTTGGGGTGTAGCTCCCCATCATCATACCCCATGTATGACTCACATGTTTGTGTTTCTTTATCTATTACCGCTTTGGTCGTGAACTTTACCAATCTGTGCTTTTGAACCGTTTCTTTTTCTGGGTAGTACACCAGGTAGGCAGGGCTGTTTTTATCATAACCCACGAAAACACCCTGCTCACACTTAGAGTCTAGCTTCCCTTTGGCTAGTTGCTTATATGCGTAGCACGCTGATCCAAATTTTTGCAGTTTGGATATGTTTGGTTCTTAACCTGTGAACAGCTCGTATGGCGTTTTCTTAGTACGCCTACTGTAGCATCTGTTCCTCACATAAACCGCTGTCTGTACAGCGTAGGTCCAAAGCTTATTTGGTAAGTTACTGTCTAACAGTAAGCATCTGCCCATTTCGTAGAGGGTTCTCCAACCTCTCTCGGCTGTGCCATTTTGGTGGGGTGAATATGGTGCAGACGTCTCATGTCTAATCCTATTCTTTACCATTAGTGTCTGGAAGTCTTTACTTGTGTACTCCGTGCAATTATCAGATCGGATACACCTGACTTCTCCGTACGGTTCTACATCTGCTAAAAAGCGTTCTGTTGCCTGCACGGCATCACTCTTGGACTTTAGAAAATACACCATCATTGTACCTGAGTAGTCATCAGTAAAGGATTGGCATATCTGTGCCCATCTATGCTCGTAGTTTGCATGGGACCAGCTAGATCAGTGTGGATTAACTCTAAGGGTTTCTTAGCCCTTCTGTCAGGCTCCCTGTTTCTTGTCTGGGTGAATTTTCCCTTTGCACACACTTCACATAATTGTGCTGGTTTAACCACACTCCCCTTTATCTCCATACCTCTCACGACACCTTGTAATTTTTGCACATCTTCATAATTACAATGGCCCAATATTTCGTGCCAGGTTTGTACATCATGACATGCATTACAATGATCCACATTATCTTGAATAGTTGGCAAATAATACAAGTTACCACTCTCATGTATGTCAAACCTGCTGCCATCCCTGGTGACCATGCGATTGTCCCCTTTTTGGAAGGTGATCGTCGCTCCTCCAATTGTGGCTCTTGCCACCGAGAAGATGTCATGTGGGTAATAGGGCATGTATAGAGCATCCCGCAACTGTGCTCTGTGCTGTCGTCCAGCGCTGTCTAGTAGACAGATCGTCGCTGTCCCTTGCCGCTGTGCAATCCCACTGCACTTTGTTCCATCTGCTAACTCCACTGAATGAGTGTCAGGCTGGAACGTGTCATCAAAACTCTTGAACTTATTCATGTAATTTATTATGTGGGATGTCGCCCCTCCATCCACCACGATGCCTTTCATCTTCGTGATGGCTGGTGGCCTTTCATTTCTTGTGTCTTTGGCCTTGAAGAAGTGGTCCCCTTGATCGCTGTCTTGTTCCTCTACGACCTTCCTGCCTCCGTCTCGTCCCCCCTTTTTCTTGCAGAGGGATTCTTGGTGTGTATTACTCTTGCAGTAGTCGCACCACACTTTTCTGGTGCACTTTCTCGCCTTGTGCCCTTTTATTCCACACCTGTAGCATGTCACGTTGGCATCTTCATCTTTTCTGTTGCCAGTGTGTGGCTTGGTGGGGCCTCGGCCTTGTTTCACATATGTCTTCATCACATTATATGTAGAATCTGCTTTGTTTATTTTCTCACTCTCCTCATTAACCCGTAGTCTTCTTTTAAAGTCTGCAAACGTAACATTATCTTCGTTCTGTGTTACATGGACTGCTAGGGGTTTGAAGGAGTCTGGTAGCCCGTTTAATACCATGGCTACAGTTAGTCCATCACTTATGGCTTCACCTGCATCTTTCAGGGCCATTATTATATTATCTGCTTTGATGACATAATCAGTAACACTCTCACCATCTTCCATGCGTAGCTTAGTCAAAGATGTGTAGAGATTTATGATCCTTGGTTTACTTTTCCCCGAGTAGTGTTCCCTTAATAACTTGAGGGCTTTTCTGCCATCATCAGCTGCCTCATGCCTTATTAGGGACAAGCTTTTGTCATCAATCAATCTGATCAGTTCAGCATGACAGTCAGCATTTTTCTGTCCGTCTGAACCGTACCTTAAACCTTGTACAACAATACAACAGGGTACCGTAACATATAGAGTAAGGGCGCCATCTAGTTACAACACAACTGATGCAAATAAATAGCCTATATAGACCCAAACTCTTATTTAAAAGCAAGGTGCAAAATAAAACAAACAAAAGCAGTGGTCCCCGAGTTGCTTCTTGGTTATAATGGTGGTCCCTGGGACAAAACCAGTGGAAAACCTTAGCTTTAAAGGAGTTGAAAAGGGTCCTACTTTCAGAAGGAATATAAAGCAGCATGCTGCTTACAAACAGAATAATTTAATGATGTCATATACTAGTCAGTGGAGTTTTGATGTGGGGGAGAGAGCACAGATTGGTTGGTTCCTGACAGCTATCCTTTATAC
Organism: Cololabis saira; assembly: GCF_033807715.1. Lineage (NCBI taxonomy): Eukaryota > Metazoa > Chordata > Actinopteri > Beloniformes > Belonidae > Cololabis > Cololabis saira. The sequence continues at coordinate 5,939,056 of NC_084598.1, forward strand.
CGTCAACCAGATGTGTCCAAGAAAGCAGGAACAGGTGGCAGCAGTCATATTGCTCTAATCTCAGAGAGAGGCTCCATCAGAGCAGGCAGGTCGCCCACGCAGAGAGATCCTCGTCTCTAAGAAAAGGCTCAGGGAAATTCCTCCTGGTGATACTGCAGTGATGAGAGGACTTTTCTTTTCATTCTGGGCTCTTCAGAGACTCCGCCGGCTGCGGTAATTACAGGGCCCGGGGCCGCACTGTGAGCTCACTGAGAAACAGCCCCGCGCCGGATTCTCACGACGCCAAACAGAAAAACAACACGCAGCGAGACGCGGCGCGGGCGCGCTCCCTCGCTCCCTCGCTCCAGAGCCAGCGGAGCAGGCAGGCAGGCAGCCGCTCCGCCACATTCCTACCTGTCTTCAGCTGCTCCACACCACGGAGGACGTGGGCTGGTTTTAAAGCCCTCCCTCCCCACCACCAGTCAGACCAGCACCAGCCGGGAGGATGCGGAGCGCAGCAGCTGCGAGACGCGGCTGAAACTTTTACCGGCTTTTACGCAGCGCGTAAAGGAGGAGGAGAGCCGGACGCAGGAGCTCAGGACGCAATGGGAGACTTTTAGATTCACTCAGGCTCGGGATCACTATGGCTGTGGACGGTAGGAAGCTTTTACTTGGCTGAAGATCTTTTTTTTTAATTTTTATTTATTTATTTATTTATTTATTTATTTATTTATTTATTTATTTGCACAATGACAACAGTAATTTTTTTTATCATACAAGGACAAATAATTTGTGCAGGAGAGGAAAAGAAGCCCGAAGGGCTTATTCAAAATCCTCCCCCTCAATACAAAATCACCAAAACAAATCAATCAATAGAAAAAGAATAGAAAGGAAAAGAAGAGGTAAAAGAAACAAAGAAAAATACAATAAACACCCAAACAAAAATATCCATGAAATGGCAATTTCATTTTAGTACGAATAGCCTGTTAATTCTGACTATATAAAAGATACCCCATTAAGTTGGTCCTAAACATTTTTAAGGATGACACTAACTTAAGAGATCTATCTAAACAGTTCCAGAGTTGAGTGCCATGGAATTTGATAAAGGATTGGTGACTGGAGGTAAAAGACAAAGAGGTAAAGGAAAGTTCTTCCCACTTCTAACTGAATAAGAATGAATATCACCATTAATAGCCTATGTTTACTCGGTCGCTTTAACGCAACACTTGTTAAACCAGTTTGTCAGGTAGACTGCGTGTTTTTGAAAGCTGCTGCCATGCACTCACAGAATAACATGGAGACAGTATGAAGTCAATCACTCCATTAGCAGTCTAAAACTGGCACCACGGCTCTGGGAAATACTTCCACACGTCTATGGGGGTTAATTTAGGGCATGCAGGGTCAGATGTGCCCGCTGGCACAAAGACCCATTGAGAGGTAGAGGAGAAGAGCGTGGTGATGGACAGAGCAGGGTGCTCAAACACTGCCATTACAACACATCAGCTCTTTCTTCAAGGACTCAGTTTGCTCTTAATCCCAACAGCTTCCCTTTGGAGCTCATGTGTGTAGATTCTGAAGGAGGGAAAGCTTTTCTTGTTAAAGTTAAACAGTGCAAACCCCTTCTGAGAAGAGCTTTATTCTGTTGCATATGTTTGATGAAAATCCTGGCATTAAACACACAGAACACATATAGCTCCACACTTCAATGTTTTTGTAAGGCTTTGCTTCATGAAAGTGATTTTTTTCCCTTTCTCTTTAGTTAATGAGGAGCCTTTCCTCTCAGAGAAAGGAAAACAAGGAAATTAAAAGGAAAAGAAAATGACTCTGACAAATGCTTTTAATTATGTGTTTTAAATCAAGGAACCGGGCACTTTACAGCAGCAGCCTTACTGAGAAGCCCCGTAAACCAGAGTTGATGAAACCTCAAAGCAAAGCAAAAAAAAAAAGGCTTCCAGAGTTTTATTCATGATAACCTGATGATGCTGGCATGCCTTAATGATTGCAGGACTCAGTTTGGCTCTGCGTCTCAGCGGGAGACGTTGGAGGACAGAGCAGAGAGGCACAAAGCCAGAAACACAAAGACACTCTTTCATCTCAAAAACTCCTTCGCCCTGACAATCTCTCGTCTTCTCTCGGCCAACTTCAGATATTCATAAATGCACATAAACATGACAGTACACATTCTTTCTTAAACTCAGTGGAAGAAAAAAAACTCCCTCTATTCTGGCTCATGAATCCGTAATGACCCGTGGCTCTCAGCCAGAGTCTGAGCCAGTAATGGCGTGTTTACTGTAGTTCTACACTCTTTAATTACTGGATGTTGCAAAGCCACCTGCTGTTGAGAGGGCTTGGATATCTGCCTGCGGGCCTCCCTGTAATGATGAGAAAGTGGCTTGTCTCACAGCGCTGCTATGTGCCTACGAGCTTCTCAGTACCAGTCCACTGGCTTCAAGGATCGCCTTTGTTAGAGCAGGTATTGATGATAATAACATCAGCCTTCAATTACAGTTTATCCTCATTTTTAGAAGTCTGGCTTTTGTTTTCATGTCATATAGAGTTTTTCCATATCATGTCTTATGTGTTCTTCTTTTTATTATTATTGTGTTTATCATTATAGGGCTGGGCGATATATCGAGATTTTAATATATATCGATATATTTTCAAACGCGATATGGTGTCAGGGTTTGACACTTTTCCCCCGGTTTGAGTTTCAGTTCTGTCCCTCCTGTTTCCCATCTGCCCTGATTGTCTGCACCTGTGTCTCGTTGTGTCTTGTTATCCCCTGTGTATATCTGGGGCCTGTACTACGAAGCGGGATTTGGGGTTAGCGAGGTAACTTCAGGTTTAACCCTGGGTTTTCAGGACTACGACGGTGGTTCACTTCTTACCGGGGTACATCGCCATGGTAACTTATGCTGAACAGCTAACCTGCTCCGGAGCAGGTTATGTTCGAGATACAGATCGCCCGGTATAAAAGCACCGCCCACTGACCAATCAGCTCTCTTGGAAAATGGCATGCCCTTTCGAAGAGAATCCAGTGGAGCTCGGTGCGCGGATCGTGAGAGGATCCCTCCGATCTTCTTCTTGTCATTTTTTTTTCTGTTTGCTGCAAGTAATGTCAATGCTATTTCATTGTGCTTTTGTATACTGATATCATCCTAAAACAGAGAGTGATAGAAACACTAAAGCCTTGTACTTGTTGTACTTCTAAGATATGAAAGTGAGCCTACTTACCGCTTTGAATTATGTTTTTATATTCATTTTTTATTTGCTCCCATGTGCGTTTCACTCCGCTGGGGTTGCAGCTGAAGGAATGAGGCTACAATTGTCATACACGCCATACGAATACATCTAAGCAACACATGCATTTAACAGAATAGACAACTGTAATTATAGTCAGATCTACTTATGCCCTAATGATGGGGCAGTGATGTTTATATCCCTATGAACTTACGCATTTATACAGTCAGCGATCTTTTGCCAGCTGTCTTTCCTGCACTTTGCAGCTGCAACTGTGTTGCTTTTTGCCTGTATTATATGCCTATACTCATCATATTTCCGTAAAATTATTGTTTGCTCTTCGCTACTGAAATAAGCGGCTCTGACAGCGGACTTCTCCATGCTTGCGATTGGTCATGCGCTGAAAACACCGCCCCTTTTATGTGCACGCGCTCATATCCAGATTGGAGAAACCTGGGTTGATATACCGAGTTGATAACCACCGTCGTGTGACCGCTTAGCGTGATTGCAATTGTCCGGGTTAGTGAATCTGGATAAGGAAAAGATATCCTGGGTATGTTGAACTTGCTTCGTAGTACAGGCCCCAGATATACACAGGGGATAACGAGACACGACGAGACACAGGTGCAGACACAATCAGGGCAAATGGGAAACAGGAGGGACAGAACTGAAACTCAAAAACTGGGGGGAAGTGTCAAACCCTCACATACGAGACAATATCGTTTATATCGATTATTAATTTTTTTAATTTTTTTTAATGATTTTGATATAGCTTATTTTGTGACAAATTAACTTGAATGTTTTATTTGAGATTTGCACAAATGTGTTGTTATTTGCACAACTGTCAACCTCAGTGGAAAAGTCTGCCTGTTACTGTCTACATTGTATTAATTGCACAGTGTATTTTAATTTAATTGTTATGCAGGAAAGGGATATTTGTTTTATTTTATTCAAGAAGCGTTTTTATTCTATATATGCAGGAAGTTTATTTTTATTTCATTTGTTTTATACATTTTGATATTGTGCAGACTCTGTTAATAAAGGAACCTGTGTGACATTTGGCACAAGGCTTTGTATTAAAACTGACTGTTTTTTTAAGGGTTTGCCTCAGAAAAAAATGAAGCTAACAGAGATGCTATGCTATAATGCTTTGGGGGAAACCCCAATTATGGCACAGAAAAAATATCGATATATATCGAGTATCGCCATTCAGCTAGAAAATATCGAGATATGACTTTTGGTCCATATCGCCCAGCCCTATATCATGATCTTGTTTCAGGTCTGGCTGTCTGACCATCATACTTGTCCTCTTTATCTTTCCAGCTGCATCCAGTTTCAGTTTCTGTAGGCCGGCTGTGGAGTACCGGGCTCTCCCCGAGGACTTCAAGCAACAACTGAGTCGACGCACTGGTGGGAACCTAACCTGGCATGAAGGCCGCGGACAGAAAACAGCAGGAGGCCGAACAGTCAAGCTTCTCCAGCAGCCGGGAACAGAGAGCCTGCAGGTACTGAACACCTACCTGACCTAAACATGTCAAATAGCACCTCTGATTCACGGTGTGATCTCTGCCCCGGGCTTTCTTTCTTTCCCCTCCACGTTTAAGATATGAGAATCACGTTCTGTTTTCTTTTGTTGTTTTTTTTTCATTGAGAGTGATGCAATTGGACAAAGTTTGTCCAATTGCATCACGTCCAAATAGGATAGTTTCAAGGTGATGTGTCAAATGGAAATTATCATCCCTGTTTTTCCATTTTAGGTGAAAATTTGAATGGCAGACCGTTTTTGTGTGTTTAGGCATCATAGATCACTTACCGTACTTATCTCATTTATGACATTGTTTACGGAAATCTATTTACCATAAGACCCACAACAACTATTATAGATAAGGTTCTGTCTAATATGGAGATCCTAACTTCCTTTTATCTTCACATGTCTGCGGTATTTGTGTACACGAGGAACTGCTGGCATGAATTTGCTTGCAAGTCAGGGTGGAATATTTAGCAGGGCTCCAGGCAAACTTTTTTCACCAGCAGTATACACGTCAATTAAATGCAGTGCAACAGTTTAATGCCCTTTTTTTTTTAATATCTTAGCGGCTTTGATAAGTTATTTGGCAGCAAATATGCTGCAGCAGATCCCCGTGACCCTAACTTGAAATAAGCGGGTAAAGATGATGGATGCATGTTAAACAGTTTTTCTAAAACTCAGGGGCGAAGTAAAGTATTCCTTATTTCTAATTCCTTCCTTTAAAATTAAACACAAGTTCTGTGTTTCTGATGGCTTAATTATAAATTAGTTACCAAAACATTTATTATTAATAAAATGACAGTCACATAAATGGTCACGTGTCCAACAGAATGTCAGCTCGTGTCTCCTCTAATGAGCTCACATGTTGCGTACTTTCTCAGTCGGTTGCTTCTCAACATTTGATCAGATATTTTAAAAACAATTAAATGTGACCCGTGAATATAATGAATTATATCGCTGCCTTTACAACCTGGCTGATGTGTTGAATTCCACCTCAGTCTCGTCTTTAGACGGAGTAGCTGGTTCTGCCTTTAAAAGGATGGAGGCAGATGCTGCCGTTTATGAGCATCTGTTTACTTAATGCATCATGATGGTGCTGCAGTTTTATGCGTCAAGCTTGTGGGTAAGTTGGGAAACTTTTATGACTGCTGTTGGACTATTAAACCGTGAAAACTGTGAACGTATCATGTTCGGAGTCCGTCTATCGTTTTCAAATTGAGATCACTTGCATATTTTACGGGCAGCACGGTGGCTTGGTGGTTAGTACTGTTCCCGGTTCAACTCCCTGCCCGGCAGGGCCTTTCTGTGTGGAGTTTGCATGTTCTCTCCGTACTTGCGTGGGTTCCCTCCGGTTACTCCAGCTTCCTCCCACAGTCCAAAAACATGCATAGTAGGTTAATTGGTGATTGTAAATTGCCCGTAGGTGTGAGTGTGAGTGTGACTGGTTGTTTGTATATATGTGGCCCTGTGATGGACTGGTGACCTGTCCAGGTGAACCCCTGCCTCTCATCTGTAATGAGTTGGGGTAGGCTCCAGCAAAGGATAAAGCGGGTATAGATAATGGATGAACCAAGAACCCAGAACCAAGATCACATGTGGGGTTCCTCAAGGGTCTATTCTTGGACCGCTTCTATTCAACATCTATATGCTACCCCTAGCTCAGATTATGGAACATTACAACATTTCCTACCATACTTATGCCGATGACACACAGCTCTATATTTCAGTGTCACCACATGACTACAGTCCTCTACTCTCATTGAGTAACTGTATTCACCAAATCAATGAGTGGATGTGCCAGAATTCTCTCCAACTAAATGCAGAAAAGACAGAGGTGATCATTTTTGGCACTAAAAATGAAAGGGAAAAGATCAGCGCTCACCTTGGCTCCATGTCATTGACAGCTACAAATCAAGCCAGAAATCTTGGTGTAATTATTGACTCAGACCTGAACTTAAACAGCCATCTAAAGTTTATCACTAAATCTGCCTATTACCACCTAAAAAACCTTGCTAGAATTAAGGGGATTCTGTCTAAACAAGACATGGAAAAACGTATTCATGCATTCATTTTCAGTAGGTTGGATTATTGTAATGGCATCTTTACAGGTCTTAACAAGAAATCTATCAGGCAACTACAGCTGATCCAGAACGCTGCCGCCAGAGTCCTTACAAACACCAGGAAACTGGACCACATTACACCAGGAAACTGGACCACATTACACCAGGAAACTGGACCACATTACACCAGGAAACTGGACCACATTACACCAGGAAACTGGACCACATTACACCGGTCATTAAATCACTACACTGGCTTCCAGAGTTTAAAATCTTACTGCTGGTCTACAAAGACCTGAATGGTCTTGGACCAGAATCCATGCTTGATCTGTTAGTTCCTATGAAGCTCCCAGACCCCTGAGGTTCATCTGGATCTGTTAGTTCCTATGAAGCTCCCAGACCCCTGAGGTTCATCTGGATCTGGTTTGTTGTGGTTCCAGAACCAGAACCAAGCAAGGTGAGGCAGTGTTCAGTTATTCTGCTCCTCACCGGTGGAACAAACTTCCTGTAGACCTGAGGTCTGCTCCAACTGTAGATCCTTTAAATCAGGATAAAAACATTAGTTTACTGAATTACTTACCTGCTGTACTCTACTGCCCTTACTTTTTAACAGCTTGTGCTTTTTATTATTTTACTTCTTTTCTTATCATCTTATTCTTAATTTTTTCAATCTTATTTGTTATTTACTGTCTAATTATGTCTTACTGCTTTTAATGTCAATGTAAAGCACTTTGAATTACCTTGTGTTGAATTGTGCTATATAGATAAACTTGCCTTGCCTTGCCTTTACTTATGCCCCTCAAATGTTCGTGACTTACATGAACCTACCTCTAACCTTTATGTCAATCCTGTTGCCGGGATTATAGTGGGGGGTTTTCTTGAGGAGGTAGTTTATTTCGTGCAGGATGCTGCCTTGTCTCCGACTGGCCCTTGTCAGCCCAGTCAAAGCAGCCGTTAGGGTCTTTAAGAGCCAGTATAAAGATGAAAGTGTTTTCATCACCTTGCCATTGGTCTGACATGTTCCAGCCCCCTGCAGGCGTGCTGTGAAAGCTGCAACTGTGGCTCCACATTTTGTAATCACACTTTGGAAAAGCACAACCCCCTGTTTGTTTTTAAATGCTACATCTGGTATTCCAGCTCGGAAAGAGACGTCCACTCGTCCCCAGGCGGCTGCCTCAGCTCTCACTCACGTGTGGACAGTTGTCTCCCTGCATCAACTCATGTTTGACAAGATTCCAGAGCAAGCCGTTTCCTTTTCTAATAAAAGTCTGAACGTTTCAGTTGCAAAAGCAGACGTTTGACTCGTTATAATTACCGCTGCAGGTATTTAGGGATGGAAAAATACTGAATTTTAAAGTGACACAAGATGTATGGGGGATGGTGTTAGGTGTTGCTTCATACCGTCTGTGTTTCATAACAAGTTGTGTCCATATGCTGTTGGACAGGTACTGTACCTAGTACTTGAGTTGTAAAATAAAATCAGGGGGGATGGTGGATTTGATCATATGGGGACAGATAATTTGTGCTGATTACAAATAATATAATATATTACAAATAATAGCAGTGACCAAAACACCTGCAGAAATACTGCAGGAATGACATAGCAGCAGTTAAATGCAGCCTTCTGTAAGCTTTAAATATCCACTGGGCTTACATCAAATACATCAAAACACAACAATAAAAAACACTTTTCTGAACTTATCAATATGACTCTGTCCTTCACAGGATAAGTAACATGGATCACTGCAAAAACTCAAAATCTTAACAAGAATATTTGTCTTATTTCTAGTTAAAATGTCTCATTTTAGTTAAAAAAATCCCATTACCTAACCCTAACCCTAACCCTAACCCTAACAAGAAAAAACAACAATTTACAACAAAGTAGATTTTCACTTGAATTAAGTAGAAGAATCTGCCAGTGGAACAAGATTTTTTTGCTTGTAATAAGAAGATAAATCTTGTCCCACTGGCAGATTTTTCTACTTATTTCAAGTGAAAATTTACTTGAAACAGGTGAAAATTGTCAAATAAGTTATTTTTCTGGTGATGACTCTAAATGTTGAAATAGCAGTAAAACCACATTCATTGATGAAATGACATAAGGGATAGAAAGGGGGGATGGCAGTTTTACAGGGGGGATGATTTGGACCGTTTTTATTTCCGGGGGGAGGGGGGGGGGTGCCACCCCCCCCTCATCCCCCCTCAACTCCAGTACTGACTGTACCTCACGGAGACACAGGTCATGTCGTAACAAAGAAAAGGAGGCGTGCAGTCTCAGTCAGACCTACAAAGTTGTATGTTTACATGTCCTCTCTTTTTATAAACCTCATTATGATTGTCCTTTTTTAATACAGGTCCATGTAAGAATACTGCTTGCGCCTCAAATATATAAAATTCACCTTAAGTATTTGTGAATTACTATTTCATAGATTTTGATGGAAATAGACAGACACTGCAATGAAAAGGACGACAGTGTTAAAGTACTATTTCACCAAACGTATAACTGCAACATGTGCTGCAGAAGTGGATATCAGTTCAGTTCAGTTCAGAAAACTTTATTTGTCCCATATGAGCAATTCCGTTAACAGCCCCCAGTCCCACAAACACAACAAGCCAACAGTTGACTATCAGTGAATCACTGCCTTATGTTTCCCAGCAGCAGAAGTCCCGAATCATCTGCAATATGTCAATAAATATTAACAAGGAGTAGGATAAGGAAAATGATAATAATAATAATTAAATGAATAATGATAAACACATCCTATTAGTTTAAATGTGCATTAATCAACCTGATAGCTGAGGGAATAACAGAGCCGAGTTGAGCAAATAACAGTGTAAATTAGGCCTGTGTTGAAAAAAATCGATTTACCAATTCTAAATCGATTCTCATATTAATTCCTAAAAATCGATTCATATGTCTAAAGATCGATTTAAAAAAAAAAAAAAAAATTTTAATTTTTTTTTATTTTATTTAATTATGTTTTTTTTTTTTCATCATTACATTACAACTTTTGGTTATTTTTTTGTTTATCCCCAAAAAAGCAATGTTTTGTTGGACACGAGAATAACTGGTGCCATGTTTTTGCCTTTAAATATGTTTAAAGGTATGAAAACATTAAAGTGTTAAGTTATAATTGCATAAATTGTCTATATTTCATTACTTTATATACTGTCTTGGGGTTACATTTGCAAAAAATGCTAAAAACCAAATGCTCAAAAATTAAAAACCAAAATAGACCGAAAAGGGAACAAATAAAAACGGAATGTGGGAAAAAATAAAACCGATTTCATCCGTCTCTGTTTCCTCCCTGGGTCTGTTTGGTAATTCTGACCCACATGATGTTTCTGAAAGCAGTTCTATCAGCATTCTGGGAGCTGATTGGTCCTTACAGCATCATTAGCTGCAATACTTTGCATAACTACAGTCATATAATTCATGCAACAGCTCAAAAAACAGTTTTAATAACACCAACCCAAATCAATATCGGAATCGAATCGAATCAAATCTTGATAATCGATTCTGAATCTTAAGAATCGGAATCGAATCGATTCTTGACATTTCAATCGATCCCCAGCCCTAGTGCAAATAACAGAGCACTTCCTATGTACCCCTGAGGAAGAGTTTCGTCTTCCTCAGGGGTACATAGCTGTCCTGAGGGCATTCAGGTAAATCTGCAGCACATGACGTGGTTCTCCTGCTTCATAACACATCCTGCTCTTTGAACCACACGATTCTTCCAGAGCACACTTAGCTGGACTCCAGTGATCTTGGAGCGGACTCTGACTATGGTTCAGACTGTTTTATCCTTCACAGAGAAACCATTCAACCAACAGATGAAAGAGACCGTAAGAAGACTTTCAATAACAGAGTGATAAAAGGAACATAAAATAGTTTTAGAAACACCACATAAGGTCTTAGATGTCTTTTGATTCGCGGTGTCCTTTCTGGAATCAAAAACAGTAACAGGAACCGGGCAGAGTACAATAAAGAAATCTTTCAGCAAAACCAGAGCAGACATCCTAACTTATGACCTTTGTGCACGATCACAGTGACAAATTGACCAATGTTTCTTGTTAACCTTGTTCTCACTTTTATGTCTTACTTTTATTTTCCACTTCACCGTAAGAGAATGGATCTACTAAAACATTCTGCATGTGTTTTTTGTGTGTGTGTTGTGCCCGTTATGCATGTATGCAGTATGTAGCGTGGGCAATGGGCATCTCCTTAAACGTTAGGGTTTATTTATGTGAAAAGATGACAAGGTCCTTGTATACGCTGGGTTTGAACTGTGGGTGAAAGAAAATACCCGATTAATGTTTGACATAGTCTCTGAAATACGGAAGAGTATTAGGGCCAGGCAAGAGAAAAAAATTGAGAATGGAAGATTTTTTTTACTTTGCACTTCGAGAAAAAAGTTGAAATTTCGTGAATAAAGACGAACTTTCGCCTTTTTTCTCAACATTTCGACTTATTTCTCGACATTTTGACTTTTTTCTCGAAATTGTACTTCAACATTAATCTCGACTTCTTTTCTCGCCATTTCGACTTTTCTCTCAACATTTCGACTTTTTTCTCAACATTTCGACTTTATTCAGGAAATTTTGACTTTTTTCTCAACATTTTGACTTTTTTCTCGACATTTCGACTTTTTTCTCGAAGTGCATAATGAAAAAAAAATCTTCCTCCTCTAAAATATTATTTTTATTTTTCTCCTGCCTGGCCCTAATACTCTTCCGTACTGAAAGCAGTCAGGTTTTGCAGATTTATGCTCTCAAATAGATTTTTTCCCCCATATTTTGGTTCAGAAAGGGATTATGAGTTGGAGCATAACTATGACGAGAAGCCTCTGATTTCACCTCTCACAGCAGTTGTCATTAATGCTAGGAATGATTTATGGCTTAGCAGTTATGCAAGACATGTTGTTGTGTATTTGATTGTGGAGCAGACAGTATTGTATCATAGTTGGCAGAGGTGAGTGGTTAGCCAGCTGCAGTCTGTTTTAGCCAGCAGCTGCTAAAAGGAACAAGCCAAACACACAAGAACCGTAATGACATAAAATAGTGTGTTATCACAGTAAAAAGGCCCTTCGGTAATTACCTCCTGATCTCCAGATATCATGAATTATTTTCAAGCATGGCCAGTCTTGCCTTTCATACAGTAATTATCCCTTTTGTGAAAATGGAAAACCTGAAGCACATCAGCAGAATGATAATCTTGTCGTGTTGAGGAGTGTTCAAATTTCAGCTCGACTTTAATCAATGTTATCAGCGAGTGTAGGTACTCGGTTTGCAGGAATCCTTTCTTGTATTGTATCTGTGAATGTCTTTTAATTGAAAACATAAATGTCCATCGTGTGTTTTCAGCTTTCCTTTTTCTAGTCATCTGTTTCAAAAGATTCCTTCATATTAGGAATGGGTGATATTTTACCGTTCACGATAAACCGTCAAAAAAATTCCTCACGGTAAGAATTTATCATCTCGCGGTAAAAATGATAAATTCCTGTTGATGACGTTTTTGTGTAAAGCTGATTTATGGTTCTGTATTGAATCGACGCACAACGAAGGAAGGAAGGAAGGAAGGAAGGAAGGAAGGAAGGAAGGAAGGAAGGAAGGAAGGAAGGAAGGAAGGAAGGAAGGAAGGAAGGAAGGAAGGAAGGAAGGAAGGAAGGAAGGAAGGAAGGAAGGAAGGAAGGAAGGAAGGAAGGAAGGAAGGAAGGAAGGAAGGAAGGAAGGAAGGAAGGAAGGAAATGAGCCAGGAAGGAAGGAAGGAAATTAGCCAGAAAGGAAAGAAGGAAGGAAGGAAAGAAGGAAGGAAGGAAGGAAGGAAATTAGCCAGAAAGGAAGGAAGGAAGGAAGGAAGGAAATGAGCCAGGAAGGAAGGAAGGAAGGAAGGAAGGAAGGAAGGAAGGAAGGAAGGAAGGAAGGAAGGAAGGAAGGAAGGAAATGAGCCAGGAAGGAAGGAAGGAAGGAAGGAAGGAAGGAAGGAAGGAAGGAAGGAAGGAAATGAGCCAGGAAGGAAGGAAGGAAGGAAGGAAGGAAGGAAGGAAGGAAGGAAGGAAATTAGCCAGGAAGGAAGGAAGGAAATTAGCCAGAAAGGAAAGAAGGAAGGAAGGAAGGAAATGAGCCAGGAAGGGGGGAAGGAAGGAAGGAAATGAGGAAGGAAGGAAGGAAGGAAGGAAGGAAGGAAGGAAGGAAGGAAGGAAGGAAGGAAGGAAGGAAGGAAGGAAGGAAGGAAGGAAGGAAGGAAGGAAGGAAGGAAGGAAGGAAGGAAGGAAGGAAGGAAGGAAGGAAGGAAATGAGCCAGGAAAGAAGGAAGGAAGGAAATTAGCCAGAAAGGAAGGAAGGAAGGAAGGAAGGAAGGAAGGAAGGAAGGAAATGAGCCAGGAAGGAAGGAAGGAAGGAAGGAAGGAAGGAAGGAAGGAAGGAAGGAAGGAAGGAAGGAAGGAAGGAAGGAAGGAAGGAAGGAAGGAAGGAAGGAAGGAAATGAACCAGGAAGGAAGGAAGGAAGGAAGGAAGGAAGGAAGGAAGGAAGGAAGGAAATGAGCCAGGAAGGAAGGAAGGAAGGAAGGAAGGAAGGAAGGAAGGAAGGAAGGAAGGAAGGAAGGAAGGAAGGAAATTAGCAAGAAAGAAAGAAAGAAAGAAAGAAAGAAAGAAAGAAAGAAAGAAAGAAAGAAAGAAAGAAAGAAAGAAAGAAAGAAAGAAATGTAATTGGTGTAGTTTAGTAGTATTTAGTATCTTTTAGAGCAGTGATTTGGCTCCAAAGACTGAATGTGGTGATAGATTTATAGTTACAAAAGTGGAGTTGAATTGGTATTTTTTTTATCGTCATTTTTATCATTATCGGGATAAATACCAGAAATTATTGTGATACATTTTTTTGTCCATACCGCCCATCCCTACTTCATATACTTCATGTTTGTCAGACATGGAAAAAGATATCACTTGAAAATTCCCTAAAGGAATCTCATCATCCGTATCCACGCACATGCAGACGACCTTTGCTGGTGTTCAGCAACTCTTCTTTCTGACATTTGTGCAGCAAAGTCTGAAAACAATCTTAGTCTGGCAAATACGACTGGTCATCTTTCTCTTTTACAAATGGGCACTTTGTTAACAGAGAATGGAAGTTGCTCTCTCCCCAGCGGGTTATTGGGCTCTAGCAGCCTTTTAGCTCTGCTTTAAATAGCGCAGGTCTTCCAGTGCCCACACTGAGCTACAGCATCAGGGTCTGTGTTCACTGAGAGCAGACAGACACAGAATTGAATGTGATACGCGAAGCCTCAGAGCATCCAGGCTGCCAGTGGTGTTTGGGGGTAATATCTTTTCATGTGAAACGTTGCCATATCCATTCTGTTCTAAATTAAAGTTTCTGGTTATCTGATGCGGCATTGTCTCCTCACATAGTCAGTGTTTGCAGTAGACTGGCCTCATTTAAAGCCCTCGGTTACAAGTCGGAGAGCCCGTGCTTTTGTCTTCACCCCATGAAAGGCTCTTTAAAAGGCTGGTCGGAGCAGAAGCTAAAGCTGCAAACATAGAACTGGGCCGGGCTGATAACAGACTTGTATTCAGCGCTCTGGCCATTCGCTCTCCTCTTTGGCAGTGACAGCGGCTGTTTTACTGATGTGGCACGTTTCCCTACAAGTAAACTCAATCTGCTTAACAAAGAAAGACAAAACATGTGAAGACAACCGATACTAGTGGATTCAAACAAAAGCACAGCAGCAGAAACTCATAAAGTCTCTGCATTTTTAAATAATTTCCAAGAAAAAAAAGTAGGTTATTTCAATATTACACAGTTCTTAGGGCCTGATTTACTAAGATCCTAAATAAAGAGTACTAAATTGCGTGTGCACTGAAAAAGTTTGCACGTGCTGTTGTTGTGTGTTTTGCGGGTGATCAACTAAGAATGCTTGCGCAATTGATAACAGGTGCAAAGTGCAGTATTTAAATGAGGTGTTGCGTGTCTTACGGTTTGCGCCATGGAGAGTCTGGATGGAAAGCAGGATAGTCGCAAGCGCAAAATGAAATTTGACGAGTTGGAGTTAGAGATATTAGTGGAAGAGGCAAATAAACACATTCATGAACTACAGCAAAGAAATTTAAACATTACCAAAAGAAACGCAATATGGGAGAAAATCTGCGATAGAATAAATGCAGTTGGTAAGACAAAAAGAACGGCAGATGAGGTTAAAAGAAGGTGGCAAGATATAAAGCGAAGAACTAAAGAAAAAGTGGCCTTTAATAAAACTTGTGCAACCATTTTTAAAATAGCATGCAGCAGAATAAAGACTCTCTCTCTGCGTATTCTTTGATTTTGGCGATGTCGCCTCCTTGCCACAATAACAGCAGCCATCGTGCGTAATGCTGGGCAGATTAGCACCTTCCTTTCCAACGTATTAAATACAGACGCAATCACAATCCCCGCAATTACTTTCAGGCTTGGTAAATCTCATTGCGTGTGGTAAATGAACCTATTTGCATCTTCCCCTCCCAGTATTTAGCGCTTTCTGGCGGGTACGCCCCATATTGATTATTCATCAGGGCAAAAGTACTAAATGAACAGCGTGTGCTATTTTGCTCATTTGAGAGACGCAGTCCTCTTTGCACGCTGTTAGTAGATCAGCTGGCACATTGGTTTGCGGGTGCTGTCAAGTTTGCACACGTTTTTACGCACGCAAACCTTTAGTAAATCAGGCCCTTAGTGTTTTAGCTCTTTTTGAATTTGTTAACTAACATGTCAGTTTAGATAAGAGAGTCATCAGCACCGTATACATCTAAATAACTCAAGATGTAAAGCGATCACTCAGCATAATTTCTTCTCTCAGTTGTCTCATAAATGTAAGCCAGCCCTTTTTATGTTGCATCAGAAAATCCTGAGTTGAGGAATGCTGAAACTGATAAATCTTTAAAGCAGATTGGCTGATCAAAGGCACAGTTTGATTATTCCTCCACAGTTTCAAATGCTGTACATCTTTAAGATTAAAGGGCTGGATGTTGAGATCACGCAGGCCTACAGTCCTCTCTTGTGGAGCCACTGCTGGAGCAGGAGGTGCAGTTGCTGCCGTGTGTTCGCTGATCTCCCAGACAACTTGGAGACTCCAATCTGCACGGCGTGTTTGATGTGCCTGCACATATGGTCCCGGTCACCCATGTGGGCTTTAATGAGTGTGGAATGTGTGCTACTCTAATGTAGGACTAATCTGGCCTCCTGATGTATACTAAACTTATCCGCGGCATGCACAGCTGCAGCGCGCGTCAGTGTTTGAGTTTATCTTGTGATCCTCGTGGCAAAATTCTTGATTAATTTCAAGTTCCTGCAAAGATCTTGCATCATGAGGAAAAAGCCAGTGTGTGTGGATTTGAACAAACTGGTTCAAAGATGCGATCATCTGATGATGCCACAGGCCATTTCCAGACATGAAACAGTAGCTTTAAATGGGGGTCTAATTTCTCCTTTTTTCAACAAGAGACTGTTATTTTACTGGTCATATTTCATGCAAAGGTTCAAGTCTAACTCCTGGAGTTAAAGGGATTGTGACATGAAAAACACATTTTTCTTGATTTTTTGTGTTTTGTTGGGTGTCTTGACATCAATTACACCCAAAAAACAACGAACTTTTAACATTCAGTGTATTGTGTGCTTTCTGGGATTTTCCGCATAACTATGCAAAAACGGCGCATGTGGTTTGGTGGCGGATCGTTACGTAACGATCCGCTAAATCACCGCCCCCTCCACCCAGCTCCCTGTCTCCTCTCCTCTCCAGCGCACCATAAAGGCTGATTTATGGTTCCGCGTTACACCGACGCAGAGCCTACGGCGTAGGGTTACGCGGCGACGCGCACCATACGCTGAACCCTATGGCGTAGGCTCTGCGTCGATTTAACGCGGAACCATAAATGAGGCTTAACACGCCTCTTTTGTTCTAATCACCGGAGGAAAACTGCTAAGAAGACCCGCGGCCACTGACTGGACTTAAGATAAGGGGACAGTGCTGCTTGCATGCCTTTATTTTTATGATTGTTTGCTGTGGTTCGCCCTCCTGCTTTTCCGTGCATGCTTCGCCTGTCGCTCCGACGCCGCTGTGAGCGTATGGCTGGAGGAGGAGGAGGTTTGGAGGAGGAGCGGAGCAATGATTGACAGGAAAGGGGGGAAAGGAAGCATTTTTCACGGCGCAAAAAAACACTGTAATAAAAAGCCAGGAAAAGATTACTAGAGTGAAGTTTTTCTTGTTACACTCTTTTAGACACATTTGAGGGATGTTGCCCAAGACTTTTAATAGTGTTAAAAGCATGTTAAAAATGATGTCACAATACCTTTAAAAGCCACCGATAACCAGTACTGGAGTTGAGGGGGGATGAGAGGGGATGGCATCCCCCCTGAAATAAAAACGGTCCAAATCATCCCCCCTGTAAAACTGCCATCCCTCCTTTCCATCCCTTATGTCATTTCATCAATGAATGTGGTTTTACTGCTATTTCAACATTTAGAGTCATCACCAGAAAAATAACACTAGAAAAATAACTTATTTGACAATTTTCACCTGTTTCAAGTAAATTTTCACTTGAAATAAGTGGGGAAATCTGCCAGTGGGACAAGATTTATCTTCTACAAGCAAAAGAATCTTGTTCCACATGCAGATTTTTCTACTTATTTTAAGTGAAAATCTACTTGAAACAGGTGAAAATTGTTGTTTTTTCCAGTGATGAGTCTTGTTTTAAGTGTAATGAGATTTTTTTTACTAAAATGAGACATTTTAACTAGAAATAAGACAAATATTCTTGTTAAGATTGTGAGTTTTTACAGTGATCCATGTTACTTATCCTGTGAAGGACAGAGTCATATTGATAAGTTCAGAAAAGTGTTTTTTATTGTTGTGTTTTGATGTATTTGATGTAAGCCCAGTGGATATTTAAAGCTTACAGAAGGCTGCATTTAACTGCTGCTATGTCATTCCTGCAGTATTTCTGCAGGTGTTTTGGTCAGTGTTATTATTTGTAATATATTATATTATTTGTAATCAGCACAAATTATCTGTCTCCATATGATAAAATCCACCATCCCCCCTGATTTTTTTTTTACAACTCGAGTACTGCCGATAACTGTGCAACTTTACCGGTTAAAGTGCAATATGATGGTTGAAAGTTAAATTTTCTGTATTTCTGCATAAACGTTACAGAGAAACATAATTACATTTTCATGCCAGTCCTTTAAGTAGATAAAGAAAACAACGTGGCACTCCGGTCACTCTGATACTCCCACAGACATTTTTCAGTTCATGAACATTAGCTTTACTCTTCTTTTATTATTAATCTATCCAATTATTTCAGTTCACATGTGGATGTCCTGAAATTGTCCTTTATACTAAATATTTCATAATTCCCTCTTTTATTAATGATTGTCAGCTGTTATTTAGTGCAAGACTAACGTGATCACACAAGCTCCTCGTGTGTTCATGTCCTGTTTGTGATCGTGTTCATTTCCTTTCCTAAATAAGTTATAATGACTTTTGCAGCTTAATAGGAGTCAGATGTATTTTAGTTATGTTACATTGGGCTTTCTTCCCAAGAGGTAAATTAGAAGATGCAACTCTTTCTTGTTAAACGAAGAAGCAGTAAAGCTCATCAGGCGGACTGTTGGGCTGGTATCTGGTTCTGTAGCAGAAACGCTTGTAGCTTTGTTATAAATCAATGTGAGTGAGACAGGGGGAAGTCAATACACCAACCAAGTGAAACTCGTGCTCATTGCCTCCAACAAATCCATTAGCTGTCATTTGCAGAGGTGTCAAGTAACGAAGTAAAAAAAAAAAAAAAAAAAGTAACGAAGTACAAATACTTCGTTACCTTACTTAAGTAGAAATTTTGGTTATCTATACTTCACTGGAGTAATTATTATTCAGACGACTTTTTACTTTTACTCCTTACATTTTCATGCAATTATCTGTACTTTTTACTCCTTACATTTTAAAAACAGCCTCGTTACTCTATTTCATTTCGGCCTTTAAATAAAAACTATCCAGTTAAATTGCTCCATCCGGATAGAGTGAATTTGGTTGTGGTTGTTTCAGATGTTCTTGTCCAGTTTTGTTCTTACATCCGTTCCCTCAGATTCCTGCAACTAAACTTGGATGTACATTCCAATAAAGGTTAGGATAAATGATAACATGCCTCTGAAGTTTGACTTTTTGCACCATTACAATACTTATAGGCAACTAGTCATCATATCTCCTGCTCTCTGAAACACATGTTAATGCTCAATAGTACACATATATGGTTCTTTAATATATTTACATTAATACTAAGATG
Organism: Cololabis saira; assembly: GCF_033807715.1. Taxonomy (NCBI): domain Eukaryota; kingdom Metazoa; phylum Chordata; class Actinopteri; order Beloniformes; family Belonidae; genus Cololabis; species Cololabis saira. Next base: position 5,958,166 of record NC_084598.1, read on the forward strand.
CATTCATTTTCAATGGCTTTTTTCCTTAATGGCTTTTTTCCCCCTTACATTACTTTTACTTTTATACTTTAAGTAGTTTTGAAACCAGTACTTTTATACTTTTACTTGAGTAAAAAACTTGAGTTGATACTTCAACTTCTACAGGAGTATTTTTAAACTCTAGTATCTATACTTCTACCTGAGTAATGAATGTGAATACTGAAGACACCTCTGGTCATTTGTATACTTTAAAAAAAATATCTGGACTGAACAGTTGTTTCCCACAATTTTCAGTTTTTTTGCTAGATTATATGGTTATGGTTCATTGACTCCCCCCTCATATTTTTTTAATAAAATGATAATTCGTGGTAACAAAGGCAATAAGCATGTTAAAAGTGCCACATTTTTCCTTTAGTGTACATTTATCTTCTCTTTTTATTCGTTTGTTTGTCTCCCTGCTTGTGTTTTTATCTCCAGTACCGCCCCAGCGATCGTTATGGGATATACCACACCAGCCCAACACAGCCCAGCCTGATCCGGCCCGTTGTGATGTGGTCACAGCAGGATGTTTGCAAGTGGCTGAAGAAACACTGCCCACACAACTACCTCACCTACGTGGAGGCGTTCTCCCAGCACGCCATCACAGGTTGCTCCGCAAACACAACAAGTAGATGCACAGTGTTACTGGCTGTTCTGTTCAAGGAGATTGAGAGTGATGTTGATTTTTCAGCCTTATGGTTTCACCTTTCAGGTCGTGCGCTGTTGCGTCTGAACGGTGAGAAGCTGGAGAGGATGGGTTTAGTGCAAGAGACACTTCGACAGGAGTTGCTGCAACAGGTCCTGCAGCTTCAGGTACAAGAGGAGGGACGCAACCTGCAGCTGCTTAGCAGAGGTGAGGTTTTGGGGGGGGGGTATCAGAACTGAACCCCCGCTGCACATGTCCTGCAGGCCTTAGATCAGGGGTGTCAAACTAATTTTGCTTGGCGGGCCGGATTTGACTAATTTTTTTTCTCGCGGGCCGCACGCTCAAAATAACAAAAATGGTGCGAAAATTTTTTTTTCTAATTCTTTTTTTTTACTATTGTTATCTAATCCAATATCAGTTTAGTTAATTTTAAAGGAAATATGCACTTTGTTTACACTCTAATTATGTAAAATATATTTCTTCAGGATCTTTTCTTGAAATTTTTCAAATTATGTAAGATACTTTTAATATCATTTTACAAAGATAAACAGAAACAAGTATGTTTTTTTTCATAGGGAATTTAATTAAAAGCAAAATCTTTCTTATTACATCCGAGAGTGTTTCTTTGTGATTTAGAGATTTTTCCAGTACAATTAAGTGTATTTATTTTTAAAAATTGGCGCAGATATTTACGCCAGTGTGCCGAAAAAGTCAGCACTTCTCTTTTAACTGTACTACTTACTACGACCATCTACAAAGAAATAAAATTGGCAAATGCATTCTAGAAAACTAAAAAAATGACGAAAACTGCTCTCTTTGTGGAATAACGATGGATTTGTAGAAGAAATATATTATCGGATATGCTGCGATTCATGGCAATTATTTATGCCTTCCTTTTTAGTAAATTAAAGGAGCATGAGGCTCCTTTTAAGAAATGAGACTCTCTAGCGCCACCCTTCACCACAACGGCCGTCGGGGGTACTGCAGCCAACAGCAAAGCCGGCACGGGAGAACGGGGAGAACGTGCATGCAGCGTCATGTGACGTCACATCCGCAGGACAGCGCGGGAAATTTGGCCTCTGAATTGCAGCACATTTTGCAGCACACAGCCTGTTCAAGGCAAAGGAGAGATACACTAGAGGATCATTCTTTTTGGTTTGGAACGCTTCATCTGACATTATTACTAGAAAACTTAAAACGTACCGTAGATGACCATTTAGTAGCCCGGGCATTTAATATGCTAAATCCACTTGGACCCCAGGCATTTATAAGAACCAGGCGGGTATTTGCACCAGGCTACAATTTATTTTTGCAATGAGCAGCACCAGACCATTACTTACAAAGAACATATGAGATTACCATAGTAGGCTACCACTGGAACTAAAATTGTACACACTGTACACAACACAGCACCTCACGACGAGCTCCCGATCACGAATCGTGAGGTCGCAAGAAAATCAAGCGTGTTTGAAATCCTGGTCGCTCCTCGTGAAGGAATCGCACAGTTGAAGCAGCTGCGACCCGATTGGACTCATCCTTTCAGAGAGCATGCACAATCTCTGATGTTACGTCAAAAACTATTATTTGTAGTTTAAGTTTTGCAAATTCACATTACAAATCATGTTTTAATAGCAAAAAAAAAGTGCGCATTTCCACGTACGGTGCGGGTCGCCGCGTACCCTGCACCGTAGGCTCTGCGTTGGTGTAACGCGGAACCATAAATCAGCCTTTAGTGTCTGCTCTTCAGAAAACCTCTTTTTTCTCTTCTCATTTTGCGGTACGCGTTCTTTGTTGTGTCTAAAAATGATTCGCAGTGCACACACCCAATCAGAAACGGTACAGATATTTTGGGATTTTAATATATAAAAAATTTTAATTATAAATAATAAAGAATCCCCATAACCTTTGATCGGGTGGGCACACACGGAGCGGATCAGAGCAGTATGAACGATACTGTACACAATACAATGCAAATACAGTGTTATTACCAGGTTATTACCGGTAGTCGCCCGGGCGTTTAATTGAACCAGCGTTTATTATGCCAAATGGGCTCGGACCCCGGCGGCTATTAGAGCACAGGCGCATATTTTCGTGCGGGCGACTATTTGGTCATCTACGGTATACAGATTTTTTTCATAAATCCTGCCTCAATCCTGCCTCAAGCTCCTTTAACATTTAGTTTTTTTGCGTTGGAAACTTCTTGCGGGCCTTATGGAAATCTCTCTCGGGCCGCATGCGGCCCACGGGCTGCACATTTGACAGCCCTGCCTTAGATGTTCCAGCAGGATGCGTGTATGTAGGAGTTTCTGCTTTAGCCGTGCTCCTCCGTTGATCCGCCTGTTGCTCCCCACATGTCTGTTGGAGCATTCAAATGTATGTATAGTTGATATGAAAACCAGAGAAGTCGCCAAGTGAAGTCATCTGCCATTCTCAGTGTTGTGTAAACCAGACAGAAATTTTTTGCATCATCCGCCACTTGAGCTGTAGCTCGACGCTCCCCTGCTCCCCCTCCCTCTCACCTCCAGCTGTGCGGGTGCATCTTTAGCACAGACTCTCATTCTGATGAGTGCAACTGCAGGAAACGTCTGGAAAAAAAAACGGAAAGATGTGCTCATGTGTGAAAACAGCATCGCTACAGTTCTCATTCCTGCTGGCTGTACATTACACATACCCAGCAGATACAGAATGGTGTTAAACAGCCTTTGTTTAAATACATTTTTATATACATTGTCTTAAATATTGAAGAAAAATATGAAAATGTAAAAAAGTATTGTTTTGTTTATAACATCCTCTTTCAGTTGAAAAATGGATTGTTGCTTCTTTCCGCTTGTAGGCTTGTACGTGTCTATACCACCCTCTTAATTAGAAATAATTACATCACTTGACTTCCTCATAGCTAAACATTACAATAAATTAATTAACAGAACAAATAAGCAGACAGAACAATGAACAGTCCTTTCTTCTTATTCTGTTGCTTTGCTGAGTATGTTGATATAAAATAATGAGAAAATTAAATTCTGCTGTATTACAAGGCGTTCTTGCCTGGGGCAAGTACTCAAAGATACAGCCCCCTTTTCATAACAAGAAAATGTTGCTTTTATACTTTGGCTTTTCTCTCGACCAACAATCTGCTGTTACACAGGTTCTCTTAACCAGCCCAGGTTATCTGTGTCCAGTAATTATGCTAAGCTTAGCTTGCCAAGGGCCGGCTGTAGCTCAGATACGTGTTGTATGAAAGATAGTCATTGTAGAGCTTGACTTTTTTCTTTAACGTTTAATAACAGAATCAATTTCACTGTCTCTTACAGGTTCTTTTGGAAAGATATCATAGCTGGAAAAAGGGGACATTGTGGATATATAATCATAAAACCTCTACTGTTTTCATGACTCCATATGGGAAAGGAGGCATATCGTTGTGTGACAGCTGGAAAAAGAGGATACCGTGGAAATCTAATCATGAAAACTGTGACATGAATTAGATCTGTGGGATAAATGCATCCTGCCAGCCATGATGTCCAGGAGGATGTTGTAAATGGATTTTTGGTGGCTTTTTCTTCCACGTCTACATGACAGACAAAAAAAAATCCTTAAAGACTGACTGGGAACTGAGATGAAAAAGCATTGTGACAATGGGATTTGTCAGTTTATTGATGTGCTCTGTGCTTAATTATCATAGATATTCATGTATAATTGTACTCCCGGTTGTTTTTAAATGTCAGGGGAAAAGTGTTTAATTAATAAAATAAAAATGTCAGAGTTTTATTGTCATTATTATTTTCCTCTAGAAAGGTCTACATTGTACCCTACGGCGTAGGTTCTGCGTCGATTTAACGCAGAACCATAATTCAGGCTTTACGTGACACTGAGCGTGATGTAAAACTACACTACCCATAATGCATCAGTGCACATTAGAAGTCATCCATGGCTCCGACCAGCCGATGCCGGCTCCGAGCTCGCGGGATCACGATGGATGCAGAGAGACTGAAAATAATGTCGTCTCGCTCTGACAGGTACAGGATAGACTCCTATCAGTATTCTTTCAACATTCCTAATGCCGAAAAAAAGCATTCTCGCCGTTTTGAATGGGATCTTGTCCGCAGCAGCAGCAGTGATGTAACGCTAACCGTCTCCTCCTCCTCCCAGTCCTCCTGCAAATAAAGCAAACATGAAACATTAGCACGGTTCAGACTAAAACACGGTCCAGATTAAAACACGGTGCAGCTCCGCGACGGGGCTGGATTTAGACGTGTCTTTAGACGTGTCAAAGGTGCAGAAACCACAGTTCTGAAACCAGAGTTCATCAGAAGTAGGTGAGCCGCGTGACGTCACGCAGTACGTCACTGACTGATGGGAAACCTAGAAAATCCTGAATTAAACCTGAATTAAACTTGAATTAAACCTGGATTCAACCTGGATTAAATACTGAATTAAACCTGAATTAAACCTGGATTAATCCTGAATTAAACCTGGATTAAACCTGAATTAAACCCTGGATTAAACCCCGGATTAAACCCCGAATTAAACCTGAATTAAACCCTGAATTAAACCTGAATTTAATCCTGAATTAAACCTGGATTAAACCTGAATTAAACCCTGAATTAAATCTGAATTAAACCTGGATTAAACCTGAATTAAACCCTGAATTAAACCTGAATTAAACCTGGATTAAACCCTGAATTTAATCCTGAATTAAACCTGAATTAAACCCTGAATTAAATCTGAATTAAACCTGAATTAAACCCTGAATTAAACCTGAATTAAACCTGGATTAAACCCACCAGGTTTATTAAATTTATGAAACGTGTGGACTCTTGACTAGTCTTTAAATTTAAGGTCGTATTATTTATTTTAATTATGCTTACTGCCCCTTTGTTACTTTTTATATAAAAAACATTGTCTTCTTTTAGGTGCACATATAGCTAAATTATAGTAAGATGTATAATTTTATAATAAAGAATACAATAAAAAGATCAGTGTTTCATTATAAAATACTTGATTTATAAGATTTGTTTTTGAGGATACATTTTAAATGATAAGATATTAATAATATCAGTGTTACTTATCATGCTTATAAGTAGACAAACATTCATAGAACCAGTTGAATATTTGCCCTGACACTAAATCATCTGTACCATGTCTTCAGATGACATCTGAAGGTTTTAAAGGAATTATATAATATTTTGGAATAAAGTAGCTCAAAATATGTATTAAGTATGTATAAAATATGTATAAAGTATAAAAAATACCAAGAGTATATCGTAGCTCAAAACTACTTTTCTAAAGGTATAGTTAGCGTTCCAATTGTGGTCCAACACAGAAGCTTAAGTACATGAAGCAGCAAGTTTTAGGTACAAGTCTTGTAAATAAAGTTTTTTTTTACCTGTGGTATTTCATTCACAAGTGGCATCGTTATTGCATTTTATTTTTTAAAGAAAGTCTCTTTATGTAATAGCTCAATTTTAACAGTAAACTGCAGAACACCCAGAATCAGCCACGACGTCTGAGCAGGGCAATGTTTTTCACAATTGTTAAACAAATGTAAGGGTTAGGGTTGGGGTTCAAATGTAAAATCAAGTAAAATATACACAATATCACATGGGTATCATATCACAGATGTCCTGCTGCTAAAACTGTCTAAACTCTGATTTATTTCAGAAGTCAGTTTAATAGGAGCAATGGGTTATTGTTGAGGTGATGTAACGCTACATTGCATTAAGTGAGCAAATTACGCCCACAATAAATGATCAGGTGCATAATCAACAGAAGAGTTGATTGGAAATAAAGTATCAGAATTAGTATGTAGACATTCAAATACTCGTGTAGAGAATTAACCTTTAAAGTAATCAGTTGGCTATTTCCGGCCACTTTATTTTTTTTTAAGTATGAAAGTTGTCAAACACCACTATCACACCAGCATCTCTGTTTGGGATGTTTGGGATAAAGATCCCAAAAACGTCAGCAATCCATGAAAGCTTAAAAATGTTTCTTGCATCTTTACAACCAAATATACATTTCTTTCAAAACCTTTATGTAAATAAAAACAGCTTTTCTAGAGCAGAAGCTGATTACTTGGAGCACTGTCAAAAACGTTGAAAATGAGCTCCACATATACAATGATGTGAAAAAATAATGTCCCCTTCTGTTTCTTCTTCTTTTTTTTGCCGCTTTGACATGTTTCAGGTGTTTTAAGAAATTTTAATATCAGACAAAGATAACCTGCGTACATACAAATGCAGTTTCTAAATTATGATTTTATATATCAAGGGAAAGAGCTATCCAAACCAACACGACCCTATAAAAATGTTTTCCCTCCGGCCTTGGCAACTCATGAAGTAACCTTCTTTTCTTTTTTTACTAAGCCTGATTACGACCAGACCTATCAAAAAATCACTTAAGTGGAAGCTGTCTGACAACATGAAGTAGGCTCTCAAAAAGCAACACATCATGATCCAATCTAAACAACTTTAAGAACTGATGAGAAACAGTCATTGATGTCTATCAGCGTAGATAGGATCACAAAGCCCTGTCTAATTCTCAGGGACTCCAAAGAACCAGAGTCAGAGCCAATTATCCACTAATGAAGAATACCAAGGAGGTGAAATCCCCGCTGACCAAAAAGAACACAAAAACCATTGATGATCCCCAAACTTTTGCTAAAATATTGGTGGACTGACAAGACGAAAGTGGAACTTTTTAAAAGATGTGCATCCCGTTCCATGGTGTGAACCTACCAGCGTTTCCGGTGGTGGGAGTGTGATGGTCTGGGGCTGCTTTGCTGCTTCACCACCTGGACGGCTTAAGTTTTATGACGTCCACTCTCTACCTGAGGGAGAACGTCTCCATCGGTTCATGGCCTTAATCTCCAGAGCACTTGGGTTATGCATCAGGTCAGAGATCTGAAACACGTCAGCAGGTTCCACCTCCCGGTGGCTCCAACAACAAAACACGCTACAGCTTTTGGAGCGGCCCGCTTAAAGTCTAGAGTTGAGATGCTGTGACACGAACTCAAACGGACCATTTCTGCTCAAAAAGCCTCCAGTGTGGCTGAATTCAAACAATTCTGCAGAGAGTGAGCCGACGCTCCTCCACCGCGATGTGAAAAACTCTTGTTATTGCTTCGCTGCAGTTGTTTTCACCAGGGTTGGCACAACCAGCTCGCTTGTAAAATCTTAAAATTAATTTTTCATATAGGGCCATCTTGGTTTGGATAGCTTTTTTTTAAAACTGTGTTATGTCTACTAGAACAGTGGTTCCCAACCTTTTTTCCTTGTGCCCCCCCTACTTGTGTCAAATGGCACTTTTGCACTAGGACTTACTCGGCCCGACTCGGCTCGTCACGCCTTTACCCGCCTCTACCCGTGTGTTTTTCCACAGCCAGGGGAGAAGTGGGCAGGTTGGGTTGAAGCTGCTGTGACGTACTCGATTGCGCAGCACCTTTGTTCATGTCGGCGCTGATCAGAAATCAGCTGGAGCCGCGAGCGGCTGAGAGTAAAACAGCCCGTCTACATCCCTTTTTTAATTCTCTCGTCAGCCACCAGGTTTATGAACATCTGCACCTCAGAGTTGGATCACCAAACAGACGTTTTGCGCTTTATAATAAAATCGCCGCGAGCCGCAGGTCGCTCTCGCGCTGACTCGCGCTGACTCGCGCTGACTCGCGCTGACTCGCGCTGACTCGCGCTGACTCGCGCTGACTCGCGCTGACTCAAACGTCTGCCGGCCCCGCCCCCCGACCAATCAGAGGCGTGGAGGGTGATGACGTCGGAAATAGTCCCTGCTCAGCCCTGAGATAGAACCTGGCTGAAATGGTTACAGAAAAAGTATTGGCTTGGAGCGGCTCTACCCGTCTCAGCCCCTAGTGCAAACGTGCAAACGTGCAAGACGGGGCTGTACCGAGCCAAGCCGGGCGGAGGCGAGACTAGTGCAAAAGCGCCATAAGACCAGCCAGGCCCCCCGACCCGTACGTACTAGCACCAAAATAGTCTTTAGTTGAAAAAATAAACATTAATTATGTTTTTTTTTATACATTTCTCTTTGGTTTACTCTGTATACATATGACTTCTTTTTTCTCCATTGTCACCAATGTATGAAATACGCACAAAAGGAAATAAAAATATTTCTGAAAAATGTCTCTTTTAATATGAGACCAAAATTTTTAACATTTTTCCTTTAACAAACTGTCGGAGTAAATTAAATGTTAAGTAATGATATAATAATAAGGAATGAAATCATTTCCTGTGTTTGTCACCATTCCTAAATTATTACTAATAATGCATAATTTCAAGGCAGACAAAGTTTCGCGCCCCAGAGATCTCTCGCGCCCCCCCAGGGGGGGCCCGGACCCCAGGTTGGGAGACACTGGTCTAGAAAATACAACACCACCTTGTATATCTCTATTGTTGAGCATATAATTAAGTCTTAAGTTAAGACTTATCAGATGGTATGTGTTTTTTATGACACAATTTTCTGTTAATTGCTCGGGGGTCATGATCTGGATCTTTGGAAAGCGAATCGAGACAGCTTCTGTTGTAATAAACGCTATATAAATAAAACTGAATTGAATGATATTGTTTACTTAGACTTTATTTTAAATGATTTTAACCTTCCGTGACTCCGGTCATTGAACCTGCAGAACGGATCAGCAGAAGTCCGTCCAGTCCTTTGTATGTTCACAGGTGTCTCTATTAATACCAGCCAAGCAGCTCTTTGCTCTGTGTTACACTGATCCTCTTAGTCCATCTCCCTCTCTCTCTCTCTCTCTTTGTATCACACACACACACACACACACACACACACACACACACACACACACACACACACACACACACACACACACACACACACACACACACACACACACACACACAGAGAAAAGGAGACACATTTGTATCCACATGGAGCAGTGAGCACACGTGTAGATGATAGTTCAGGCCTCTCAGCTACAGATGAGTGAGCGTTGGCTGGAAACCGACCTGTAATTTACACTCGCTCACCACTTTCCTCACCCCTGAGGGCGGCCTGTTGTTTTTTGTTTTGTTTGTTGACTTGTTTTTTAACTGGGAGGTGACCACGTTGACAGGCGAGCTGGAGGGGGGCAGGTTGTCCTGTGAGGCAGACACCACTCTGCTGGACTGTGGCGGAGCCAGAATCTCCGGGTGCTGGTCCCTGAGGTCTGACCGCAGGTGAGGTCCGGCTAACTGCTGTCATTTTCTCCCGCCGCAGGTGGGATGTCGGGTCTTCACACGCGACGCGGGCGCGAGTGTGTGCTATAAATAGTCTCTAGGCAGTTCTTTTTGTTGCGAGGTCAGAGGAAGCACAGGATCAGGGATGAATTACTGGGATTTTGCTTCAGTTATTTGGGTTGCACGCTCCGCGTCATTACTGAAGATTTTAAAGCTGCAGTCAAAACTCATCAGTCCATTCAGGATTTTTCCTTTTGTATTCACACACAGTTGTGTATCGAATACAACAAAAGAAAAGAAGAAAGAAAACAAAGCGGTTTACTCATTTAGTTTCTAATAATAGCCAATGGGAGCGCAGGAGTCCTGGTACGGAAGAGTATTAGGGCCAGGCAGGAGGAAGATTTTTTTTTCATTATGCACTTCAAGAAAAAAGTTGAAATGTCGAGAAAAAAGTTGAAATGTCGAGAAAACACAGTGCCGTACAGTAAAGGTTCTTATACAGTAATATTTGTGTAGCTTTTATTTTGTTAAGATGGAGTTAATTTGATCAGATTCATTATGACCGCATCAGCCTGTCACCTTCTTCATTCAGCAGAGTCCTTGTTTAGTTTGAGACATTAGATGCCATTTTCATCGTCCAAAGAACATCTGAAGATCACACATCACAAATACATCTTCAATTGGAATTTTTCTAATTTCATTTTTCTAATCCACACATGGCCCTGTTTGGAGAATTTTACAGTATATTATATCTTAAAAGTCTTGCTTATAAGTAAACCTTTAGTTCCTCGTCTCCTCTCTCTCTGAGCATGCATGCATATGTCAGCCATACTTTCCAGTCCATCTTGGTATAGATTTTTTTTTTTTTGTATAGCAGAATCTTTCCTTTTGAAAAGTTAGTGTGTTTGATCTTCAGTTTGAGAGGTTTTTCTCCGACCTCCTCTTCTTGGGTGTAGCTGCTGTAGCTGCCTGTCTCATTTGCTCCTCTCTTCATCTCTGACACATAAATCAGTGCTGGTTGACGTCAAACATCCCCTCTGGGTCTGGCTGTGTACATCTCTTCCTTCATAATAACATCCAATCATGTGCATACTGATGCACATGGATGGATAATCAGCGACAACACAAAGGGGGTTTTAAGTAAAGGTGTTGGGCCACCATATTGCAATCTTAACACTGATTCTGAGAGTGTATATGGAATGCGCTGTGTGTTCAGTGTAAATCTGACAGGGCTGTAGCATGAGTCAGGCTGCTTCTGTTGTGTGGATAGGAACATTTTCATCCTCAGAAAGCTCCCATTAAACAAGAAATGGTTCATCATAGAATACAAATCTGACCAGCGCCTCTGAGAGACCAGTCAGATTCATTGTGGATTGATTTTCAATAACTGCCTGAATAACTGCCCCACATTCATCTGGTGATACACATCCATTTTTACATTTTAGGACCTCAACGCATTAAAAAAGAAAAGATTGGCCCAGTTAAAGGAGCATGAGGCAGGATTGAGGCAGGATTTATGAAAAAAATTCGGATACGTTTTAAGTTTTCTAGTAATAATGTCAGATGAAGCGTTCCAAACCAAAAAGAATGATTCCTCTAGTAGTGTATCTCTCCGTTGCCTTGAACAGGCTGTGTGCTGCAAAATGTGCTGCAATTCTGGGCCCGAATTTGCCGCGCTGTCCTGTGGATGTGACGTCACATGACGCTGCATGCGCGTTCTCCTGTGCCGGCTTCGCTGTTGGCTGCAGTACCCCCAACGGCCATCGTGGCGAAGGGGGGCGCTAGAGAGTCTCTTTTCTTAAAAGGAGCCTCATGCTCCTTTAAGCTTTTATCACACTGACATCTCCAGTCCTTCTACGACACGTGAAAGATGCCTCGGCGTTGACGAGGGATGAGCATCTCTGCGGCTATTTTGTCCCGTTCTTGCTGCAAACATGTCTTACGTTGTACAACAGTATGGATTTTTTTTTTTACATTTTATTTCCATCCTTAGTCCTGAGCAAATAGTGTTTATTTCTTCCCCTAGTTGATCTGATTACAATGCGTGTTTCCCGTGAGTGATGGTCCATTCCAGATACCTCAGATACCTCTGAGCCCAGAGACGTAGCTCTGATGTAGCTCTTAGGCACGACAACAAGGATCCACCAAGGTTTCCTTGCGTTGCTCATGTACCGGTATATGAGCTGGTGACTGACAGTTCATGGTGCAGTGCAATCTGAAAATATAAGCTGCAGAAAAAACAGTTTGAATAAAGTCATTTGCTCACACAAATCACGTCTAACAGCGTGTCCCCCACCCCTCATCCCTTTCACTCTCATTTCTTCCTGCGTTAATGACTCCCCCTTTTAAACCCTTTTTTAATTTTTATTTATATATTTTATTTATTTAGCTTTATTTATTTTTTTGTCTGCTGTATCTCTCCTAAAATAACCATCATTCTAGAAAACCATCATATTCATAACCACCACACACGTGCATACATACGCCCTCACACACACACGCACACACCCACATACACACCGCACACATACATAAACGCCCTCTCACACACACACACACACACACACACACACACACACACGCACACACGCACACACGGCCACATAGAACAAATCTGAGCAAAAACATTAGCTGCGTCTGAAATCCCATCCTTCCACCCCAATGAGTAGCAAAAACAGTATGTGAGATTTTTTAGTGCGTCTGAAACATTAGTACGTACTCAATAGTACAGTATGCGCTATCCGTACTCATTCAGGAGAAATGTATTAGTATTACCAGAGACGTTCTATAAACTCTACCCCCCACTACAGTTGTGTTTCCTGTATCTGTGTCACGTGGGTTTCCCCACTGCCCCTTTAGGAGACTAACAGCAGCTCCTGAGTCTATTGAGTCCTATGGGAAAAGTGAACGTGAGCACAGATTATTACCAGTTCCTTCACCCCATAGTAACCTAAGTAAATATGGGACCCATTTTTCAAAAGCCACAAACCTTCTGAACATTCTGGCACCAAAATGGCAATTTTCAGACCGACAGATTAGGAGAAAATGAACTTTGTTTGAGACCTGTTTCTGTCTGAGCAACACACTCTCGTGAGATTTGGCTCTCATAGCTAATAATATAATATAATATAATAATAATACATAGCTCTGCTCAGAGTCGTCGGTCACTGCAGAACTGCCAAAGTCGTTTTCCCATCGGATAAAATGAAGTTTAAAACTAAAATAAAACTTGCTTCTTTGCTTAATAATACTGTTATTGTTATTATTGAAGTCTTTTTGGAAGGGAAAAAAAATATTAGACTGATCCGATGATCTTGTACTGGGTGGCGACCACGCCCACTTACGAGACAGGAAGTGTATACCATTTCATACCATTGGCAGTAACGGTAATGCGCTATCTTCTGTATACAGGATCTTTGGTACGGATTGATGGACACTAGCTAAGCAGAAACTTCCCACAATGCAATGCAGCAGTGTTTGGTTGCTAAGTGATACGTATATGTCATAAGTATAATATTAAGTATAATAATATAATTATATAATATTAATATTAGAATATTTGTATATAATAATATTATATAATGTCATCTTGTTACAGGAAAGAGCGGAGCGGTGCTGCTACTGCTGCTGTTACCATGGTAACAACTGCTACTGCTGCTGTGACAGGAGTTGTTACCATGGTAACATCTCCCCCTCCCAACGGCAGGAAGTGCCGTGTGTCTCTGAGTAGTACGTCCCAATTAATGCATACTGATATTTACTCAAAAGTGTGCCGAACTTAAGTATACTTTTTGAGTATATACTGTTTAGTATGGCATCTTGGACGCACCGAATGACTTTGTTGTTTTGTACTGTTTTGTTTGTCTCTTTGTTTTCTAGTGTCCCTTGTCCTGTACCTGTATGCGTTTTTGTTTTGCACATTTGTATTGTTACCTGTTGTGCATTAAATAAATAAATACCAGCGTGTCCCCGTTGTGCGGTGAATCCTGTGTTCAGGCTCTAACCTGTCCTGCTGTTTACTGTCACAGTGGGAGTGGCGAGGACTCGCTGGACCGGCTCCTGCCGCCTGCCGGGGCCCCGCGCAGGAAAAGCACTACCTCACTGAGCAAAACCGAGCCTCCGCTGCTCCGCACGGGCACACGCACCATCTACACGGCCGGCCGCCCCCCCTGGTATGACGAGCACGGCGCCCAGTCAAAGGAGGCCTTTGTCATCGGTATGACAGACACTCACTGACCATGTTCTCTCTTGCTTTGCCTCTGCTTTGAGCTGCACAACCTGCTCTTTTCCCCCCTATTTTCTCCCATTATACCTTGTAAATGCTTCAAGTGCAATGGCACGTGCACGCCATCAGACAACATTAGACACACTCTGAAAAACAGACATAATGGCTCTTTGAATGGCTGTGTGGATGTGCAGGGTTGTGTGGGGGCAGCGCCTCAGGGAAGACAACCGTGGCCAATAAGATCATCGAGGCTCTGGACGTGCCGTGGGTGGTGCTGTTGTCTATGGATTCCTTCTACAAGGTGAGCACGTCACGGACGTCAGTCCTCGTCTCACGTCTTTGTTTGCTCATTACTGATCGTAGCTAATTATCATCTCTGAGAGGAAATTCCTCGGTGATGGGGAGAGCATTTCCATCACATCACCTCGACGTAGACGTCATAGTTCTGCCACTGTTTCTGATTTAATCAGTGGTTGTGGTGATGGTTTATACTGAAGTTTGTCAGGCTGTCTGGTTCCTTTATGAGCATTCCTTTGCTGGAACCCGTAAACGGTTAGACATAAACACACTCAGTTATGAGGAAGGAACGTCTGAGGCAGAGAGATCAAGCAGAGCTGATAACAGCATGACCAGATCTGCAGACTAGATTAACAAGTTTCCAGTACTGCTCACCTGACTGGATAACACTCAGGTACAGTGGGCAAAAAAGTATTTAGTCAGACACCAGTTGTGCAAGTTCCCCCACTTAAAAAGATGAGAGGCCTGTAATTTTCATCACAGGTAAATCTCAACTATGAGAGACAAAATGAAAAAAATAATCCAGAAAATCACGTTGTCTGATTTTTAAAGAATGTATTTGCAAATTATAGTGGAAAATAAGTATTTGGTCAATAACAAAAGTTAATCTCAATACTTTGTTATATACCCTTTGTTGGCAATGGCAGAGGTCAAACGTTTCCTGTAAGTCTTCACAAGGTTTTCATACACTGTTGCTGGTATTTTGGTCCGTTCCTCCATGCAGATCTCCTGTGATGTTTTGGGGCTGTCGCTGGGAAACACGGACTTTCAACTCCCTCCAAAGATTTTCTATGGGGTTGAGATCTGGAGACTGGCTAGGCCACTCCAGGACCTTGAAATGTTTCTTACGAAGCCAGTCCTTCGTTGCCCGGGGATGTGTTTGGATCATTGTCATGCTGAAAAACCCAGCCACGTTTCATCTTCAATGCTGTTGATGGAAGGAGGTTTTCACTCAAAATATCACGACACATACTACATTCATTCTTTCCCTACACGAATCAGTCGTCCTGGTCCCTTTGCAGAAAAACATCCCCAAAGCATGATGTTTCCACCCCCGTGCTTCACAGTAGGCACGATGTTCTTTGGATGCAACTCAGCTTTCTTTCTCCTCCAAACACAACAAGTTGTGTTTCTACCAAAAAGTTATTTTTTGGTTTCATCTGACCATATAACATTCTCCCAATCCTCTTCTGCATCATCCAAATGCTCTCTATCAAACTTCAGACCTGGACATGTCCTGTCTTCAGCAGGAACGTCTGGCCCTGCAGGATCTGAGTCCCTGATCGTAGTGTGTTACTGATGGTAGTCATGGTTAC
This sequence comes from Cololabis saira, assembly GCF_033807715.1. Classification (NCBI taxonomy): domain Eukaryota; kingdom Metazoa; phylum Chordata; class Actinopteri; order Beloniformes; family Belonidae; genus Cololabis; species Cololabis saira. The sequence continues at coordinate 5,973,850 of NC_084598.1, forward strand.
TCTGGTCCCAGCTCTGCAGGTCATTCACTAGGTCCCCGTGTGGTTCTGGGATCTTTACTCACCGTTCTTGTGATCATTTTTACCCCCCGGGGTGAGATCTTGGTGGATCCCCAGATGGAGGGAGATTATCAGTGGTCTTGTATGTCTTCATTTTCTAATAATTGCTCCCACAGTTGATTTCTTCACACTAAGCTGCTACCTATTGCAGATTCAGTCTTCCCAGCAGGTGCAGGTCTACAATTTAGTTTCTCACGTCCTTTGACAGCTCTTTGGTCTTGGCCATAGTGGAGTTTGGAGTGTGACTGTTTGAGGTTGTGGACAGGTGTCTTTTATACTGATAACCAGTTAAAACAGGTGTCTTTTACACTGATAACCAGTTAAAACAGGTGTCTTTTATACTGGTAACCAGTTAAAACAGGTGTCTTTTACACTGATAACCAGTTAAAACAGGTGTATTTTATACTGATAACCAGTTAAAACAGGTGTCTTTTATACTGATAACCAGTTAAAACAGGTGTATTTTATACTGATAACCAGTTAAAACAGGTGTCTTTTATACTGATAACCAGTTAAAACAGGTGTCTTTTATACTGATAACCGGTTAAAACAGGTGTCATTAATACAGGTAAAGAGTGGAGGACAGAGGAGCCTCTTAAAGAAGAAGTTACAGGTCTGTGAAAGCCAGAAATCTTGCTTCTTCGTAGGTGATCAAATACTTATTTTACCCAGGAATTTACCAATTCATTCAGTAAAAATCCTACAATGTGATTTCCTGGATTCTTTCCCCCCATTCTGTCTCTCATAGTTGAAGTGAAACTATGATGAAAATTACAGGCCTCTCTCATCTTTTTAAGTGGCAGAACTTGCACAATTGGTTTCTGACTAAATACTTTTTGCCCCACTGTTCCTGACCGGTCTGCAGGTGAATAAATGTGTCTCTCACCTGGTTCAGGTTCTGTCCCCGGAGGAGCAGGTCCTGGCAGCGAGGAACGACTACAACTTTGACCATCCGGGGGCCTTTGACTTTGAGCTCCTGGTGGCCACCCTGCGAAAGCTGAAGCAGGGCCGGAGTGTGAAGATCCCCGTGTACGACTTCACCACGCACAGGAGACAGAAGGACTGGGTGGGTGGGGGGTTTCCCTCATTTGCACAAATCTTGTTTCTACAGAAGCAAAACTAGAGCAACAGTAATGAGACAATTGCACGCTGAGCGCTACAGCTTCAAAGCTGCAAATGTATTAAACTTTAATAAAGTGATATTTTGCTTAAACCGTGTTTCCCAGAAAGAATCCCAGCTTTAATGTTGTAAAAGCTGCACCGGCTCGGAGTGAAGCAGCTTTCTTCTTGTGATTCTTTTTGCAGAAAAATCTCTACGGTGCCAGTGTCATCATTTTTGAGGGAATCATGTCCTTTGCAGACAAAGAGCTTCTCCAGGTAAGCTGCTGCGCCTTCATTCCTCCGTGTTTCAAGAATGCTTGAGTGATGTAATCACTTCCCAGAGCTGTTGTTTGTGCAGCTGCCTGGATAATCTGAGCCTGATTGAGCCATTCAGAGTTGTTTGCTCTCTCCCTTGTGCAGCTCCTGGATATGAAGATCTTTGTGGACACAGACTCGGATATTCGGCTGGTCCGCCGGCTCCGCAGGGACATCACGGAGCGCGGCCGGGACATCGAGGGGGTCATCAAGCAATACAACAAGTTTGTGAAACCTGCATTCGAGCAGTATATCGAGCCCACCATGAGGCTGGCGGATATCGTTGTGCCGAGAGGTGAGACGGGCAGCCATGCTTTTCTAAAAGCAACTCAACGGGAACATCCTCACTTGTATCGTTATTTGCTGCAACGCATGTACAAACCACATTTCATTGCTTTTTCCCTCCAAGGGGGTGGGAACATGGTGGCCATCGATCTGATCGTCCAGCATGTCCACAGTCAGCTGGAGGAGGTGAGTCCCGTTACACTGGAGGCTGGCGCCACCGTGTGTTCACAGGTTGTAGCACATCCAAATATGTACAGTCTCCTTCAAAAATTACATTTTATTTATATAGCATCTATTGCAACAGAAGTTGTCTCTAAGATCTTTCCAGAGACCCAGAACATGAACCCAGAGCAATTATTACATAAACAATGACAGATAAAAACTCCCATAGTGGGAGAAAAACCTTAAGCCAAACAGTGGCAAGAAAAACTCCCCTTTAGGAGGAAGAAACCTGGACAAGGACCTGGATCATAAGGAGAAACCTGGACCAGGACCTGGATCATAAGGGGGGAGAAACCTGGACAGAGCCATACCTGTCAAGTCTCCCGTTTTCAATTCAATTCAATTCAAAACACTTTATTTGTCCCCGAGGGGCAATTTAAAAGGCATAAGGAGCAGCATTAAAAGACAAATAGAACATCAACAACATAAAAACATACATACATACATAGGATGTGCAGGTAAAAATATCCAAGGTACTGCCAGTAAAAGTGCTTTGTGCTTAATGTTAAAGTGCTATGTGCATTAAGTCAGTCGCCGTTGAGACAGAGAGGGGTCGTACATCGTAGGACATCGCAGCCTGCGACCTGATGGAGCCACTCGAACATTGAGTGAAGTGCGTGTGCGGGGTCGTGCAGGATCCTGTGAGCAGAGCGGAAGGTTTGTTGGTCGCAAAAAGCAGACAGAGCTCTAACAGGGTGTCCAATGATTTTAGAGCAGACTTTGGTGATGCTGAGTAGGCGTGACGATCTTGCAGGGTGATGGAATGAAACCAGGAGATGAATGAGAATGTTAGGATACTCTCAATGAATGCGTGGTAGAAGGTCAGGAGAATGTCTTTCTTCACACCAAATGATGTCAACTTCCTAAGCAGATATTGTCTCTGATGACACTTCCTAATGATCTCCTCAATGTTAGAGGAAAACTTCAGGAGGCCATCGAAGATTGTGACCAAGTACCTGTACTCCTCCACCACCTCCACCGGCTCCCCCCGGATGGTGGTAGTGACGGCCTCTGCCAGTTGTCTCTCGCTGTTTTGGCCGGGAAACTACCGTATTTCCCCCCTCTTTCCCGCCGTCTTCCCATATTAGCATTGTCCCGTAAATTTCCCGTTTTATAATATAATACTTTTTAAACTGCAAGCTGAATTGTCACTGACCTCGCGATAATGGATGGATGTGACGAGAGAGGAGACATTTCTGCCAAAAAAGTGAAGACCTTGTATAAATATCTCTAAAATGGGATATTAAATGTACTTTCTAAAGAGGAGCAGGATGGGGTGATTTTAGTGTCTCTCAAGGGGGAAGGGCCGATGTCCGTCAGCAGAGAGCCACATGAGTGGAAATGACAAATTAAAAGAAAATGTAAATGTTTCAGTTGAAGACAATCAATATAAACTGAAAATATTTAAAATAGTGTGCTTTAATTCCCCTTAGTGTTTTCATTTAGACACTATCAGGCTATACTATCAGGCACATAATTGTAGTTTGTAAGAGGTTGACAGGTAGTTATTTTGGATTTCTCGCAAATCTGTCTTAAAATGTAAGATACTGGACCTCGGTGGGGCTGGTGGGACGGCGGCGGAACATTTCCCGTATTTTTAAATCCAAAACTTGACAGGTTGGCAGAGCAGGAAACAACAATTTATTGCAGAACCGCAAACAGTCATGTGAAAAAGAAAAGGTGTGTTTTACAGTTTTCAACTATCAGGATTCAGTCTAAAAATCATCTGAGGCTCTCCAGGTTTTGAGATGAAGTAAACCCAAACTCAGACATCGCGTGACATTTCACAATGCATGGCTTCTTATTTTAGCTGAACTACTCCAGGTTGGAGGTCTTGGCTGGATTGGTCCTGTGCAAACATCAGAGATACGTGCAGCTCATCTGCACGACCTGCTCTCGGCCAGGCGGATCATGCTCCGGTCGGCCTCTCCTCCACTTACTGATCTCTTGGTTAGGGGTAACGTCCAAACAAGTACGGGGCGGTGGAGACAGGAAGCACGTGGAGATGGCACCAGGGCCAGAGCGGGGTGTCACTGACAGAGCTACAGTGACCTGAGAGAGCTGCCCCCCCGAGAAGATACAAGAGCCTTCAGGGAGAGAGACGGGGATTACATGAAGATGGTACAAAAACAACCTGGAGTCAAGATTAGAGAGGAGGAGGTGAGAAGGGGAGCACCGGAGCTGCTCCAGCAGAACCGTGTACCAGACGTGTGGTCAGGGATGAAGGAGATTACAGGCTTCAAGCAGAGGGAGGATCAGATAGACGGGAGTGTGGACAGAACCAGTGAGCTGAACATGTTCTTCAGTAGGTTGAGTTCAGAAACAAGCTCAGCATCCTCTTCACCTGCGTAAACAGACCTCCCATCCTCCCCTGACCCGGCTTCCCCGTCACGCTCCAGCTGCTCCATCTCCGGTGGGAGGCTGGTCTGATTCCTGCCTCGGCCGAGCTCTGGCTCGGTGGAGAAACCCCACAGAGACAGTCACTGCTGCATGTAATATCCATTCAGGGATGAATAAAGTATTGTTTGAGTGAAACGTGCATTTAGGGGTTGGTTAACACAATGCCAAGGAAGAAAGACATCAGCAATGATCTTAGGGAGCTTTCAGACCTGAGGCCCGTTTGTTTTGTTCCGATTCAGGGGCTAAATCGATACAGTTGTTTGGTTTTTCGTTTGTGTTCACAAGTCTGTAGCGGTTCAAAGCTGTTAAAGCAGCACTATGTAACTTTTCCACCTTAATATCATATTTCCAGAGTCATTGTGACTGTACATCAACTTCCAACAGGTTTAATGACACCTCTGTCATGGTCTGAGGGGTCTGTATCTCCTTCACTGGTACTATGTAACTTGGAGGTGGATGGTAGGAACCCTGCCACACTAAAAAACTACACATCTTTACGGCTTTGACTGCTTTACGGCATACGTCACTTCCCCCTCCTTCCCGATTCGCAGTCGAGACGAAAATGGGCGGGGCTTGGAGCGCAGCTCCGCAGAAGCTGGTAACCCGTTGCTGCGTTGTGGCTGCAGCAGCTCCACACAACAGACGTGGGGAAAAGATCGCTAATGGTTTAACTTTTCACCGCTTTCCTGCTCAGAGGCAGAACCACGCAGGCCAAGTATCTGATATAACAAAGTAAAAGAGTGAAAGAGTCGTCCGCTCGCTTGGATCGCGGCTGTAACGACCAAACATAACGTTCCACACATGATCACAAACAAACACTCACACAGACCGGGTCTGATCAAAACACGGGTTTTATTCCCCACTTCGCCAGCTAAACGCAGTTGCTGGCCAGCTCTCTGCGGTGCAATTAACCCCAATCTTCAGATAAAACTAGTTTGTTGAGGAAAAAATATTAACTCTTATTTGTAACTGCAGAGGAAAAAAATAATCTCACGAGGAAAATAAAAATATTGCTCACACCTCGGAGCCTCTTCAGCATAATATAGCAGTCAAAAAAAAAAGAAAAGAGAAGTAAGAGTAATACAAAACATGTATTGTATGTTGTACTATTATACTAATTTATTGAAACACATGGCGAGTCAAACATTTACCAAAGCAGCTGCCAAACACTCCTAAACAAGGTAGCCTAAGACGTGGGTTCTGCAGAACTGCAGCAGTAATCCCTTATAAAGAGTGGAGCTCCGACGAGGAGCTTCATTCTTTAGTAGGGATTTCATAGTTAATAATCATTATTTTCTCCATATACTGCTCCCTGGCTTCCTTGTTTAAGGTATCCCGGTAAATTCCAGTTCCTTTCCAGCAGTTTAACATCTTTTTTTTGCGTTCCGTCTGTTCACTTGGTGAAACAGAAAAGTCCGTCTCGTCTTCATTCACTATCAAAACAAATGCAGCGACGGGACAGAATATTTCCGGCAGTACGCGCTGGTGCTCATGGGAAACGTAGTGTTCTTTCTGGTAAAGCACTACCGCTTTTGTCCATAAGATGGTGCCAAACTCAACAAAAGCTGAAAGTTACGTTGTGCTGCTTCAACAAATGCCATGCACGAACTGTTCTCTCATTGGTCAGAAATGAACGCGGAAGGAGTTTCCTATTCCGTACCCCGGGAAAAATAACAACTATGGAGCATCATAAGCACAGCTGTGAGTGAATTGTGTCGGTTGCTGTGTGGATTATGTTTTCACTGCAAACGAACCGCTCCAGGTCTGGAATGGAAGCGAGCCGAGAACCTAACCCTAACCTCTCCTAGGATCTCGGCTCGCTTGTTTTGTCCCGCATCCGAGCGCGATAGCTGTGTTGACATATACCAAACCAACCGATCTTTAGGGGGAAACGCTCCCTGTTTCAGAACAACTGCTCCAAACGGGACAGGTGTGAAAGCACCTTAGAGATGGATTTCAGGCCATTTCTAAAAAAGTTGGAGTCCATCGTTTGACAGTTTGAAAGATTCAACATCTAACCCACTCCGGCAGTCATCCACGTCCAGGGAGGACGCTCCATCCCTGCAAGCCCCTGACGTTTTTCTATAGCTTGTGTTTTGTATGATGCACTTTCCTTTTCACATGACTACAGATGTTTAACCAGTTCATTTTTAGGAAATCTACAGTTGATAAACATAGACCTCCCCTGCCATTTATTTAAAGATTGGTTGTAATAGATGAAACTTTACTGATAGTACGCTCTACTTCCTTGCCTTGAACACACACACTGCTTCATTCTGAGTCAGTCCTGCACCCCATCCCAAACGTAGCCGCCCTTCAGAGCCCTCCCATCCTCCAGTTTGACTAAATCTACCACGTCCAGCTATTTTAGGAGATAAAATGATGTTTGATGGCTTTGAAAGCGCTGGTGGGTGAAACACTGTTGCTGTTTGAAAAGATTTGTTTTCCAACGATTCAGAATCCATTATATGACAACCTTGACACCTTTTGTCTTCTCTCCATGTGGATTTTCTTTGTCGTTTTGTCTTCTATTTATGCAGCGTGAGCTCAGTGTCAGGTATGCTGCTACGTACTTTGACTCCTCCGGCTTTTGTCAGTATGTCATTATTTCACAGTTTGTCCTGCGCACGCCCTGATCACCACACCCCACATCCTCGGCTTTCTTCTTTATGTGTCTCCTGGAGCTTCTGCCTCCGGGTCACGCTGCTTCTTGCTTGGTGTGTGTGAGGAGGACGAAGCCCTGTGATCTGACGGCCTCTCCTCTTCCTCAGGGCCCTGCTGGCCTCGGCCCACCAGCTGCAGCCGCTGCCGCAGACGCTCAGCGTGCTGGAGAGCACAGCGCAGGTCAGAGGTCTGCACACCATCATCAGGTACCAGCATGTGCTCATACTCACCTCCACGTCCCTTTTTTTGGTGCTTTCCAGGCTTAAAAGCATTTACTTTGCTCTCGCAGAAACAAAGAAACTAGCCGAGATGAGTTCATCTTCTACGCAAAGCGGCTGATGCGTCTCCTCATAGAACACGCGCTGACGTTTCTGCCATCTCAGGTGGGCGGTTTATAATATTCAAATGAACTGGTAGTGCATGTGCTCGAGAAAAATTAAGCCTTAGAGTAAAACAATCTGTAACTCAAGAACAGATTATTATCCTTGATGATGTTTTGATGGGGATTATGATGGGTGGGATGGACCTAACAAGTTTTTTTTAACTATATCTTTATTTTATTTTTTTTATTCACACACAGGATATTATTATAAAGGACATTTCAAAACAACTTTTGACTTAACACTCTTAACCCCCCCCCCAACCTACATCCATTCTCTCTTTGCATCTCTCTTCTTATAAGGTCCAAAATTAGTACCGTATTTTCCGCATTATAAGGCGCACCTTCAATGAATTACGTATTTTAAAACTTTTTCCATATACAGGTATAAGGTGCACCACATAAGGCGCTACAGTAGAGGCTGGGGTTACGTTCTGCATCCATTAGACCAAGGGTCGGCAACCTGCGGCCCCGGAGCCGCATGTGGCTCTTTCATCCTTATACTGCGGCTCCGAGTGGCTTGGGAAAATAAATTACAAAAAAAAACAAACTAAGTATTTAATTGAAGTGTATTTTATTTGTGTTAGTTCTTTAATATTTTAGTTCTAAATTGGAAGATTATTGTTATCTTGATCTTGAATTTGTGGAGAAAAACTGTCTAACAATAAACTCCCTGTTCTCCCTATGGCCAGTCCGGGCCTGGCGGCTGCTTACCATAGTTGAAGACCTGTTGAGGCTCAATATTGATCCATATATAAGGCGCACCGGATTATAAGGCGCACGGTCAGCTTTTGAAAAAATTTAAGGCTTTTAGGTGCGCCTTATAGTGCGGAAAATACGGTACAAAATAACATATGACAGTATTTTAAGTACAGTCCAATGGTACCTCTAGCAAATTAAAGATATACATAAACAAAGAATTACACTTTTGGCCCTCCAAGACCCTTCCCCTTCCGAGGTTCACCACTACTCTGATATTATGGTATCCTGCCCTGCATTTTCCTCCCGTAGAATCACCCCTATATCTCCTTTTTTAATGAATTGTGTGGCAGGGTGGAGGAGCTGCAGCCACTCAGGCTGACGGGACACAGGTGTGGCCCGTCAGCCTCTCCACCCTGCCAGCCTTATAAGGGAGAGACAGAGAAGCTGCAAGGAGGACTGGGAAGCTGCTGCTGGTCGTGGTGCTTGTGCACGTGTGTCCTGGGTGTGAGGTTCCGGTGGATTAAATAAAAGGGTTCTGCACAAAACTCCGTGTCCTCTCTATCCTGTCGGTCGGGCCCCGTAGCATTCACCCTGCTACACTGGCGCCCAACGTGGGGCACCACGACCAGCAGCAGCTTCCCAGTCCTCCTTGCAGCTTCTCTGTCTCTCCCTTATAAGGCTGGCAGGGTGGAGAGGCTGACGGGCCACACCTGTGTCCCGTCAGCCTGAGTGGCTGCAGCTCCTCCACCCTGCCACAAATTGATTAAACGATTTCCAGATTTCCTCGTACATCCTGAGTTTGTTTTTTAATATGTATGTTATTCTCTCCATTTAAATACATTGTGCCATAACCTTGATCCAAGCACCGATTGTAGGTGCATCAGTTTTCTTCCAGTTAAGAGCAATAATCCTTTTTGCCTGCAATACAGCAAAATCAATACATTTAAGTTCTCAGGGTTTCAAATTGAGATCAAATCCTGTATATTGTGACAAAAGCTTGACACAAGAATACTGGTTAGAGGCGGTTTGCTGTGGTGTAGATGTGTGTCAGAATGTTGGAGGTTTGTGTAATAACAGCCACTTGTGTGTGTGTTCTCCAGCCGTGTGCGGTCCAGACCCCGCAGGGCCACGAATACCAGGGCCGCAGCTCCAACGGGAGAGGGGTGAGTGAACTCATCGTTAACTTCCAGACCAGCGTGTCCTCCGGGTACCGGGCCTCACATTCAGCTCCCTCGTCCACAGATCACCGGCGTGTCGGTCCTGCGGGCAGGAGAGACCATGGAGCCGGCCCTGAGGGCCGTGTGCAAGGACGTACGCATCGGCAAGATCCTCATCCAGACCAACCTGGACTCAGGTGAACCAGAGGTACAAACAGATCTGCTCCCCGCCAGACGTCTGTCAGAATAACATGCAAATCACACAAGATTACGTTTTTTTTTTTTCTTTTTCTTCCACATGATATCTCCGTGGTAACTGGCTGTCCTGCTCTTGTAACCATGGTAACCGGTCTCTTCCTTTGCCGCCCCTTGCCAGCTGCATTACCTGCGTCTGCCCAAAGACATCAGTGAAGATCATGTCATCCTAATGGACAGTACAGTGTCCACCGGCGCCGCCGCCATGATGGCAGTGAGAGTCCTGTTGGTGGGTAGAGACCGGCACCATGCAGGACCCCTGCTCTGTTTGACCCGTGTTTATCATTCATATTTGGGGTTTGGGGTTTGAGGCTTTTTCTCTTTTCTTTTCTTTTCTTTTTAAATTTGCATTATTTTTGCAAAGACAAGAGGAACGATTCCTGGCTTTCTCGTAGCAGCTGAGCTGCTGATAATGATCAGGAAGGCGGTAACGGTTGCTGCTGTGCTGTGTTTGGCTGAGCAGGATCACGAGGTGCAGGAGGAGAAGATCATGCTGGTGTCGCTGCTGATGGCAGAGCTGGGGGTGCACTCTGTGGCCTACGCTTTCCCAAAGGTCAACATCATCACCACGGCCGTGGACAAAAGTCTGGACGACTTCTTACACGTAATCCCCGGCATCGGTGAGCCGTCACACACACTTATTTACTCTCTGTGTGTCTGCCAGTTTTGAGACACTAAAAAAAGACTGCAGTCTAGTAAAGTTCACGTCATATCCAGTCTATTTTTGGGTGTGGGATTAATAGCTTTCTGCTAAAAAAAGAAGATAAAATACAAAAATCACCTGCTTTTCAAGATGACGTATTCTTGATTTTATAATTGTGTCACTTTGGACTTGAAGCGACTGTGCCACGTGCACTAAAGGTACATCAGACAGACCATTTGGCTATTTTGCAACATAAGTAGTTACAGAAACTTGCAAAATGTGGAACTGCTCGTGATGTTGAATTTATGCAGCTGAGAAAGTGAATGCGCACATAGAAAATGGATAAAAGACAAGAACAAAAAACAATTAATAAATGAATTAAGAGTTAACAGTTGCTGGCCAGAATTGTGTCTGTCTTTTAAAGCTGGGTATCAGTCGCCCGCCAGGTCTGGAGGATGAAGCTGATGCTGAAGCGCTGTAAAGTGCACTACCCCTCCCGGCCAGCAGAGGGTGACATTTCGGGCCTACTTGTCAGATTTTACACGTCTATGAAATCATTCCCTGACTTCTCACTTCACTTATGATCACAGCAGTAGTTTTCTAATGACTTAATATTTCTAGCAGCTTTTATAGGGCAAATTACTTTACTCCTAAAAAGCTCTAAACCAGGGGTGTCAAACTCATTTTGCTTGGCTGGCCGGATTTGACGATTTTTTTTCTCGCGGGCCGCACGCTCAAAATAACAAAAACGGTGCGAAATTTTTTTGTCTAATTCTTTTTTTTTTTACTATTGCTATCTAATCCAATATCAGTTTAGTTAATTTTAAAGGAAATATGCACTTTGTTTACACTCTAATTATGTAAAATATATTTCTTCAGGATCTTTTCTTGAAATTTCTCGTTTTTTTTCAAATTATGTAAGATACTTTTAATATCATTTTACAAAGATAAACAGAAACAAGTATGTTTTTTTTTTACATTTCGCTTTTTTATAGGAAATTGAATTAAAAGCAAAATCTTTCTTATTACATCTGAGAGTGTTTCTTTGTGATTTAGAGATTTTTCCAGTACAATTAAGTGTATTTATTTTTAAAAATTGGCGCGGATATTTACTCCAGTGTGCCGAAAAAGTCTGCACTTCTCTTTTAACTGTTTTACTTTTTCACTATCCTCGTATTCAAAACTGAAATTCTCCGAATAAATATCTTCTATCATCTTTTTTAGCAGTGATATTTTTCCTGCGAAAATATATAATAGTAGTCAGTTAATAAAAATAAACGACCGTCTACAAAGAAATAAAATCGGCAAACGCATTCTAGAAAACGAAAAATTTTTCGAAAACTGCTCTCTTTGTGGAATAACGATGGATTTGTAGAAGAAATACATTATCGGATATGCTGCGATTCATGGCAATTATTTATGCCTTCCTTTTTAGTAAATTAACATTTCGTTTTTTTGCGTTGGAAACTTCTCGCGGGCCGCATGAAAACTTCTCTCGGGCCGCATGCGGCCCGTGGGCCGCACACATTTGACACCCCTGCTCTAAACTATTACAGATACTTTAAAATCAGAAGGCAAATATCAGTCTTTGGGTAGATTCTTGATTCATGCACCTTTTATGTTTGGCCAACACTTTCAAAACATTAAAATTACTTATTGATACATTTGACCAAATTCATCGGCCTCTTTGTACATAAATCCCAAAATTAGACTTTCCTTCACCTCGCCCAGCTTCTGCAGCTGTTCAGATTCCTCCTGGTTGACATTGTAGAGATTACTAGCATGCTCTGAGTCGTCTGCTGTGCGTTTCCAGGGGACTTTGGGGACCGGTACTTTGGGACGGACGGGTCAGACAGCGGGAGTGATGAGGAGGACCAGGAGCATCTGTCCTACTGACTCAAACATCTGTGAGCCTGGGAAAGACAAAACCAAATTACTTGAAAACTCCGGTTATTGTGCATCTTCTTCTTCAAGCGTAGACAGGCACACAACTTCTTGTATTCGCTTTTATGTACTGAGGAGAAAAACTTTGTTCTCAGATGTAGCCAAAGAGTCTCCGTCTAGATTTGTGTATTATAGATTTTTCTATGTTTGCGACCCGGAGTCTTTATTGCTAGTATTTTCTTACAGAAAGCTTAAAAATGTGAACGAGTGCCATTACCCTTCAGTTCCAACACTGCAATAAAATTATATATTACACTGTATTAAAATGACAACTCACTCTATTATCTGTTCATCTTCTGTAGGACTCTGAGTCTTCATTGTTAATATTTTCATACATGAGGATTCCAGATGTGAAACGTTGCCATAACCCAGCAGTTATGATATGAATCTGCTCCGGGACCCGGTTCCCAGGACTTATTCTGTGATCGGTTAGGTTAAAGTGTTGGCAGATATGTGTCAGTCACTGTCATATTTATCTGGTCCCCCTCCGAGTTCAGAAGGTCAGGGGGTCAAACATCACACAAAGCAAAACCTTTACGCTCCAGCTGAGGCTGAAAACCTCAACCAAACAGGTTTACGCAGGCAATTTTGAAAAATGAAGTTGTGCACAATCAAAGTTCCAATTCACCCTGAGACATTAATGAATGTCTGCTCACAATCTTTCCTGAAGCCTTTGAGATATTGATGAAATAAAACTTGAAAATCAGCTGTTTTCTATGTGAATTCAACTACAAATGTGCTTGCACAGTTAATAATGTGTTAGAATCATGATGGATAGTTCTGCTGTCATACTGCACGTTGTTTAATCAGCTTCTCGTCATTTAAGGGGTCACTTTTATGCTTCTGGGTGTAATTCAGACCTTTCACTGTTTATAGTGTTTCTAAATCTTCTCTTAAGAAACATGGTATAGTTTTGCACCACTCTGCTGCTCACATTGATGTCAGTGGACTGTCACAATTAGTGCATTAAATAATTAGTCAATTCATAGTAAACTCACCCTTGCTCTTGGTTAAATATATATTTTTAAAAACTAAAAAATTTTTTTTCTTAAATTCTCATTTTTTTATGTCTTAATGGTGTGAGTGATGTGTCTCATGTCAGGTGATTTACGGTTGAAAACAATTGAATAAGTGAGACGGATAAATCAGCAGATTAACCCGTACAAATAATCCTTTGATGCACTCGAGGTTTGTCACAGTTTATATACAAATAAATAATAAAAATGTTAAAAAAAAAAAAAAATGATTTGAACGTATATTTCTACTAGAAAGCCATAAATGTGTGATAACTCTTAAGTTTTTCAGTCAGCAGCACCACGGCCATCATCTGAATGATAATTCTGGTCCACACATTAGGAATAAAAGAAACGGAGAGGAAAAAAAAAGATGTTTAATTCCTACTCCTATTCATTGCTTAGAATGAAATGTACAAGACTCTCTCTAGAGCTTTATACAGATTAGAAATGAGATGGGATTTGCTTTTATTTGTATGTAATGTTAATACACGGGTCACAAGTTAAAGTGAGCTTGGATCCATGAACAGCTGGTGCAACGCTCCGGGTTCACGCTCAGGCCGCAGCTCCGCTGCGATGCCCTGCAGGGCCTGCAGGGGGCGCTGGAGCTCATAAACCCCCCCATGTGATTTATAGTGGCTCCCTTTGACAAATGTTTTCTGTAGGATGTAAAATGCCCACTGGCTCGACTAAATCCCAGGTTAAAGCCGCGCTGAGATGTGGATGTTTCTGCTGCTCCGCGTCTTGGTGACTGAGTTGATTGTGTCGGCGCTGCCTGATTGGAAGATAATGATGGAAGATAATGGTGTTGTAATTTCAGGGTCACAAAATGAGCAGTAAAACCCCCGACCCCCCTCCTGATCCCTGCTCCAGACCCTGGTGGGTGATGACTGTGGTGTGATCTGTGATGTGCGTCTCTTTTTCCTCTCTGCGTCTGATCATTTCACTGTCATGCGCCCTCAATGAATCCCGCAGCCTCATTCATGCCTTCATCGAGCCATTCATGCTCTTTATGGTGAGATTAGCAGATCCCACGGGCCGTGCGTGTGCCGTGGTGTCACATCCTCACATCCACACACCTCCGTGTTGTTCGGGGCTGCTGCTCGATCACGGGTTCACCCCGACCGACGCGCGCCGGATCTTCCAAGACAGCCGAAGACGCGCTCGCCCATGTGACTGCTGCCTCAAGGTTAACCTGTTACCATGGAGACAGGCCCGCCAATGGAAACTCAGCAGATGGTTGCGATGTTGACTGCGAGCTTTTTGTTTTAAGGGGTGACCTATTTTTTTCTCCTTCCTCCCCCCCCGTTGTCCCTCCACGCTCAGATGCAGACCCCACTACTCTGGCACATGTGCGCACTCACAAAGGGGGAGAAAACACGAGAATATACTACACATACACACCCACTCCCAGGGAAATTAGGTTGAAAAGTTGTACACAAAAGAACACAATACCATTTTATTGCTTTTTTCCCTCTTAGATGTAGAAATATCACCCTCTCCTCTCTATTTCTAAAGATGAATCATTAGGCAGCTTTTAAGTAAGAAAAGCTTTTTAAAAAACTCTGCTTTCTGTCCACTTATAATAAGTGAGACTATGAGATAAAACATGTTTTTTTTAAAGTGCCACTTTATTACAAAAGTATAAACTTGACTGACATTTCATGAATAGTAATCTTGATATAAAACATTACAATCTTTTGCACTTTAGCACTTAATTACACGCTTTTTGAGTACAAGACCCTGTAGTCTGAATAGCAAACACACAACATTAGCTGCCACATTTAACTTAGCAGGGCTTTCCAAGAACACACCGTAGCGCCATGGCTTCCAAAACAACAGAAATACACCAAAGATTTACATTTGCAGCTGTTTTGCAGTTTTTCTGTCACAACATAAGTCATTCCAAAACAAGAATTGAACATAATAGAAAAAGATAGATTTCTTGACACTGATGATATATTTATTATTCTTTCTCTTTTGTCATTTACATACACATTGCATCAACATACATAATCACATTGTTTGCTGGAGATATTTGGTCGAGTAAAGTCATCGTTATTGTTCGGGGTTGGGATGTGACGGACGCGCGTCTCCGCCGCGCCGCAAACCGCGCGCCTCACATTAATTTCTCATTTCTGCGATGTTTTTTTTTTTTTTTTTTTTTCGTTTTTAACACTGATAACAGAGAGAATGTTCATCGATGGGGGGGGTGATAATGAGACGTGACGTTTGCTAACATATATCGGTTCTACTGTGTCTTTCCACGCTGCACTATGGTGAAGCAGATTTAAATGACCACAAGGCGGGGAGTATGATGAACAATCCACGGATGTGAGTGAGGGCTGGGGGGGTGTAGGGGGTGTAGGGGGTGTAGTGGGTGGTGGGGGATGAGCGGACTGTCTCCACGGTTAGGACTCGAGCAGTTCTCTTTGTTTCATCTGTACTGTGTCTGTGCGGGAGAGGACGCGCGTCCCCGCCACAGCCGCACACGCACGTCCACCAGAGGCGTCCTGATCTATACCTGCCTTATTTCTACAGAGAAATAAACCAACACACTAAAAAAAAAACTAAAAAAAAAAAAAACAACCAACGACGATAGAAAATTAAACCAAATCAAAAAAACATTCATATAGAGGTATCACATGACAGTGCTTGATTATTTTTCCCCCCCTCCTTTTTTTTTTTTTTTTTTTTTTTTTTTTTCACTTTTATAGGCATGCAAGTTGTAGCAGGCAAAGTGCAGAAACAGGATCAACAAAGTAAAACACTTCATTTACAGACGGCGGTGGAGACAGTGTTTCCAGTTCATGACGGAGGGAAGTGACCGGTCGACTGTTTGATGCGTAAAATGCTCTGAATCGGTTGAAGACTTTAGGAGGAATGCAAAATGTGTGCAATTTTTTTTTTCTCATAATACTCTCATTAATTGTTTCTCCTTGTCCCTGAGCTTTCTAGTCTTTTGATTAGTAATTCATTCCTTTTGTATCGTTTGAATCCCCATCCTGAATCGCATCTCGTCAATGACAGGGAAGGCCTGGTCATGACAGACTAAGTGCTACTCAAACATCTCACACTATTCTGTGCCTTTCCCCCCCAAATAGAGGTCCTGCTTGGACCTGATATATGACTATTTGAACCTGCTAGAATTAAGGAAGAATTTAAGCTTTTAACTTTACTGTGCTTTGCACATATATCAGTAAAATAGAAGTGCTACTGTTATCTACAGATTGCTCTGCAATGGTCTTGTGCTCATTTATTATTCACTACCTTTGGATTCTTTATAAGGTTTATAGATTGGACTTTGTATTCAGCCCAGGTCATAACAGATCAGCTTTATTACCCCAAGGCCTCTGGAGCCGTGAAAGGCTTGATGTTATGACTTGAATGTAAACAGTATGTATGGGTGAGCATGACAGGGGCCCAGCCTCAACTCGTCGTGGCGTTAGCTCAGCTCCTTGTTGGAAGGAAAGTGGGGTCACAGTGCAGCCGCCGCCTCAGAGCCCCGTTACGTACATCTCCATGCCATCGTTGAAGGTGAAGATGGTGGTGGTGCTGGAGGTGGCGGAGCCGCCCTTCAGGTCGCTGATGCTCTCGTACAGGTTCTCCCCCGGCAGCAGCAGGGCTTTGGCGGGCAGGTGTTGCAACTTGGGGGTCTGTTGTGTCGGCGGCGGGGGCGGGGGGTGCTGCTGCTGCAAGGGCTGCTGGGCCTTCTTCCTGCGCGGCCGCAAGGTGGCACATGTGTTGGGGGGCCTCTCCCGCTTCCAGCCGCCGCCTTCCACGTTCTCGTAGGCCGGGTCGCACTCCTCCGTCCCGATGGACTCGTAGCAGTGGTCGTCGAGGGGCCCGCCCATGGCCTTGCCCTCCTGGGGGGCCCACGTCTGGGGTTTGACGACTACGCTGAACCCCCCGTCTCGATCCCGGTCCCGGTCGCCCCGACCTAAGGTCCGGAAGCCAAGGTTGGCCGGAGGAGACCCCGGCACGGCTCTCTTCTTTTTTCCAGGCTTGCACACTTTTGAGTACATTTCAGCCACCTGCAAACCAAACACCGAGGTCGGGAGGTTAGTTACTGTAGGAAAATGCTCATCTTATATCTTTTATAGAGCCAGAATCAGCTGCCGGTCATCTTAACTTAGTCTCAAATGGTACAAGGAGGAAAACAGATCACACCGTATCATGGAAAGGACAGAATGCATGAATCAAACCACCATCAATGAGCAAGAGTTGCTTCCCAGTTGCTTCCCAGTGCATTTCATTTTCGAAAAAAACAGGTTTTCTGGCACTAGTGGCCTTTATTGGCAAAGTAAGTGGACTGGAAACGTGAAGAGAGGGGGTGGGGGGGAAACATTTGGACTGAATCATTAGTGTCCTGGCATGGACTTGATCTTGTAACCATAAAATACAAATATGTGGGTATACATAATAAATGGATTGTACTTTCGTAGAACTACGATAGGTCTAAACCTCAGATTTCATAGCGTTTGGGAAGTGTGGTCAGGTGGTCCCATCTCCAAGCAACTAAATGTGAAATCTGCACATCTGTTTGTGCATCGTTACTTTTTTACGCTCTTCTTCTCCGTCACCCAGGACTTGTTGCATCTCATCAGCTCAGTGTTTGGTGTTAGTTCCCCACAGAACAATTAACGTATTTTCTGGACTATAAGCCGCACCTGCATATAAGCCGCATCTGCTCTATTAAAAAAAAAGATATGCAAGATATTTATGTTGTTAGATTAGATATTTACTACATGTACAGAACAATTTTGAACTGTAAATGATGTACATGTTTGTACCTAAATAGATCCTTTCCTACACTGCAAAAACTCAAAATCTTAATGAGAATATTTATCTTATTTCTAGTTAAAATGTCTCATTTTTAGTAAAAAAAAAAATCTCATTACACTTAAAACAAGACTCATCACTGGAAAAAACAACAATTTTCACCTGTTTCAAGTAGATTTTCACTTAAAATAAGTAGAAAAATCTGCCAGTGGAACAAGATTTTTTTGCTTGTAATGAGAAGATAAATCTTGTTTCACTGGCAAATTTTTCTACTTATTTCAAGTGAAAATTTACTTGAAACAGGTGAAAATGGTCAAATAACAAGTTATTTTTCTGGTAATGACTCTTGTTTTAAGTGTAATGAGATTTATTGACTAAAAATGAGACATTTTAACTAGAAATAAGACAAATATTCCTGGTAAGATTTTGAGTTTTTGCAGTGTAAAAGTGTCTTTTAACACGGCAGCAACTTTGCTGATTAAAACGGGACAGAACCAAGAGAAAATAACCAGTATTTATTTATCTATTTATCTGTTTGAAATCTGCTTCTACCTACTTCTATCTGCTAAAGAAGAAGTAGCGTATTCTTCTTTGCATTTATTTTGTCTTAGTTTTGATTCTAATTCCGGTTAGAGCGCCCCGAGCGGTGGAAGAAAAATCCACACAATAGCCGCACCTTTGTATAAGCTGCACGGTTGAAAACCTATGAAAAAAGTAGCGGCTTATAGTCCAGAAAATATGGTATTTATTTCTCTTAGCTATCTGTGCATTTGGATAGGAATGAATATATAATTTGGCAGACCCCCGTGACCCCCCAGGATTAAACGGGTATAGAAAATGGATGGATGGATAGTTAGATGTTAAAACACAGACTGGGCTTGTTTTTATCATTTAAATGTTCACTTTCTGTTATTAAAAGACAAAGGAGACGTTACAGCAGCACTGACCTACTTATATTTTTAATTATTAGACACTTCAACTGGAATAGATTGGAAGCAGTGTCTAATGATTTTGGAGTGTATTTTGAATCGATAAATGTAATTGTCTCTGACAGTGGTTTGTCTCTGTGCCGGTTCCTGCTCATCCCAGCGCTGCTTTCACACCGACAACCATGTCTTATCACAAAGATTCAACATAACTCTGGGATCAGCTGTGACGGGTTCTTTGTCGTAGAATAGAAACACATTTCTTTTTTTACTTCTGGACTGTGGTAAATGTGAGGTCGTTAGCCCGAACACCCTCACATATTCATGTTAAACTGATCTCTGCGTGGCTGGCGTTGCCCTGGCTTCCACCAGCCATGGAGTTTCCTTTCATTCTCATATTAATTTCAGTCTGGCTGCAAAATGCTCACGCCCTTGCTGAATTTATGACTGAGCCTCAAACTTACACTTCTGAAATAGATTATCATTAAAATCCCTGGTTATTTGTGTATATTGACTGTAATCAGTATTTTATTTGCAAATTTTTCCTATAAGTGTTGTTAAAGGACTTTGCTCTACATTTCTGCTTAAAGATAGATAGATAGATAGATAGATAGATAGATAGATAGATAGATAGATAGATAGATAGATAGATAGATAGATAGATAGATAGATAGATAGATAGATAGATAGATAGATAGATAGATAGATAGATAGATAGATAGATAGATAGATAGATAGATAGATAGATAGATAGATAGATATGTAGCATTTGAAATGTTAAGAAATTATTACTCTATACCAGGGGTCGGCAACCCAATGTTTTAGAGCCATATTGGACCAAAAACACAAAAAACTAATATGTCTGGAGCCGCAAAAAATGAAAAGTCTTGTATAAGCCTTAGAATGAAGACAACACATGCTGCATGCTGCATGCATTAGTTATAACTGGGAGAAGATTTTTTTTTCATTATGCATTTGAGAAAAAAGTCGAAATGTTGAGGAAAAAAAGTCGAAATGTCGAGATTAATGTTGGAGTACAATTTCGAGAAAAAAGTCAAAATGTCAAGGAAAATGTCAAAATGTCGAGGAAATAGTCAAAATTTCATGAAAAAAGTCGAAATGTCGAGATTAAAAAGGAAAGGAAAAGGAAAGAAAAAAAGAGAAAAAAAGAAGAAAAAAGAAAAAAAAAGAAAAAAAGGAAAAAAAGAAAAAAAAAAGAAGAAAAAGAGAAAAAAAGGAAAAAAAGAGAAAAAAAGAGAAAAAAAAAGTTTAAAAAAAGAAGAAAAAAGAAAAAAAAAGAAAAAAAGGAAAAAAAGAAGAAAAAAAGAAGAAAAAGAGAAAAAAAGGAAAAAAAGAGAAAAAAAGAGAAAAAAAAGTTTAAAAAAAGAAGAAAAAAAGGGCGGCGCTAAAGAGCGGCACTAGGGCGGCGCTAAAGAGCCGCATGCAGCTCTAGAGCCGCGGGTTGCCGACCCCTGCTCTATACATTTGAATCCAGTTATCATTCATTTGCTGAACTACTGAAAGTAACATAAAAACATTCGTAAGCAACTGAACAAATAACTGAACTCCTCCCAGTCTTTTGGAATGAAATTAGCACTTGCAATCTAGTTAAAGGTCTTTTTTGTCTCCTATACAGCTAATTGTATTATTATTATTATTAATCTAATTGTTCGTTCACTAGAAGATTCTTCTAAGCAGAGATGCAAAATGTACATTTGTTACAAACAGCCTGCTGGGGTTTTAAAAGACTGGATCAGTTTAAAGGTGTTAAAAGGATAGAAAGAGCTGGGTCACGCACATATATAAGTGTGATGTTGAAATGTTTTCTCTAGAGAAGAACATGAGAAGTTGCAGAGCTGCAGTGACGTAACCAGTGAATGACAAACACTGTTTTGCACGTGATGAGGAGTCTCTACTCACTGCAGCAGCAGACGGTGGGGTATTCTCCGCCGTGTGAGCCGCCAGCGGGGCCAGGGCTTTATTTTGCTGCGCGAGCATGTCATCATCCTCCGGAGGCTTCCAGATGTACTGCTCTCCGTTGCCCATAAACATCACTTCCTGTCAGCGGAACAACACAGCAGATTTGGGACAGAGCTGGTCAAATGTTCCTGCATGCTGATGCACCGACTAACAGGTTTCTGTGAGTCTAAAAACCTGTATTTCCAGAATAGATGTAACATGGATGACAAATTAGCCACCTTCAACAAGAGCTGTGGTGCTGCTAATGTGCTAGACGGATTTCTTACTGTGTGGAATAGATTTTCCCTGAAAGGAGGAGCCTGTGAGGAAGCAGGTGCTTCTAATTCAAATGAGTCAGTTGCATCACGTTGCATCATCCAGGAGAAAATGAGTCCTGAACAGAGCTGTGAGCAATCTGCTTACACATGTAGGCCCGTGAACCGTGCGTGGAACCGAACTCAGGTCACAGCAGATACCGCAACCTCAGTGACCTCGTGCAAGGCAGCAAACGGTCTCCCGCCGGCACCTGGAGGGGAGCAGAGTCTAACATCTACAGTGAAAGCAGACAGGCAGCCCTGCAGCCCCGCTGCTGAGAATATAGGAGGGAGCTGACGCTGCTGAGGGGGTAAATACCCCACCATCACCAAGAACTCCACAGAAATAAACACCGCCCAGCGTCCCGGCTCCACAGAGACTCCTGCAGGAGCGCCAGCAGGTCACAACCATGCATGAGCTCACTAAATGCAGGGAAACGACAAAACTGGCAACAATTGCAGCCACATACGTACTGTAGGTCCTCTGCAGCATCAACTCATATGGAAACTAGGAATGGGCGATATTTTACCGTTCACGATAAACCGTCAAAAACAATTCCCCACGCTAAGAATTTGTCATCTCACGGTAAAAATGATAAATTCCCGTTGATGATGTTTTTGTTTAAAACTGATTTATGGTTCTGTGTGAAGGAAGGAAGGAAGGAAGGAAGGAAGGAAGGAAGGAAGGAAGGAAGGAAGGAAGGAAGGAAGGAAGGAAGGAAGGAAGGAAGGAAGGAAGGAAGGAAGGAAGGAAGGAAGGAAGGAAGGAAGGAAGGAAGGAAGGAACGAACGAACGAACGAAGGAAGGAACGAACGAAGGAACGAACGAACGAAGGAACGAACGAACGAAGGAACGAACGAAGGAACGAACGAAGGAACGAACGAAGGAACGAACGAAGGAACGAACGAAGGAACGAACGAAGGAACGAACGAAGGAACGAACGAAGGAACGAAGGAACGAAGGAACGAAGGAACGAAGGAACGAAGGAACGAAGGAACGAAGGAACGAACGAACGAACGAACGAACGAACGAACGAAGGAAGGAAGGAAGGAAGGAAGGAAGGAAGGAACGAGGGAACGAGGGAACGAGCCAGAAAGAAAGATTCCCGTTGATACGTGTTTGTGTAACAAACATGGCGGATCTGAGTCATTCCAGTTTTGCAGTTAATTGGTTTTTATCAATTCAATTTAATTGGTGTAGTTTAGTAGCATTTAGTATATAGTGATAGATTTATAGTTACAAAGGTGGAGTTGAATTGGTATTTTTTTTATCGTCATTTTTATCTTTATCGGGATAAATGCCAGAAATTATCGTGATACATTTTTTAGTCCATACCGCCCAGCCCTAATGGAAACCCCCCCCAGATCCTGGTCACGGCCCCCAGACCACCAACCGTAGGGGAATATGGACAACTGGTGCTGGCATGGAGTCATATAATAAAATAATTATCATCAAAGCATTTCTTACACAGAAAAAGGTGTTTTTACACTCCTGTGACTAATGTGGTGTCAGTAGGGCTGATGTGCACGAGGCTGCAGCTCCGTCTTTCTTATTTCTGTCCCACTCCGACCTCTGCAGAACCGCTAACTTAACCCAACCTAGCAGTTAACGTCCTCTCCCTGTCCAGTCATCACTCATAAAACAGACCGCTACGTCTGCCGTTCAGGCTCAACACTAAGAAAATATCTACTTTACTTTTGGAAACTGATCCTATTCAGTTATAGATTGAGATTCAGCTCCAGTGTTTTGACACTTTTAAGTGAGCTCTGGAGCCTCTTCCTCCTGTCAGATGTCTAACTGAATTTACTCGGTATAATTAAATAGGAAAACAGCTGTCTATATTAGATTAGCTGCTGCCGATGTATGTCAGAGCCAAAACAAAACGACGAGACCGAGAGAATTATCTACGGCCGTGCGTTAAAGCGCAGACACGAGGACAAGATAACATTTCTGCTGCAATTGAAAAGAATGAAGTAAAAGAACCTTGGGCCACAGTCATTAATGCAGTCGTCTACAAATCAGCGTGTCTTCGTGGTGCAGTCAAAGAAACGCCGTTACTCCATTCAAAGGCCCATAATTGCATGTTGGCACTTTGCAGAAAGGGCACTTGAATTACTCTCCGAGCTTTAGAAGAAACTGTTTCTTGATTTCCTGTACACAGCAATGCATGATAAGGAAATGTGTAAATGAGGAATAGATCCTTAACAGCACCGTTGCAGCCCAACATGGTGACGGCGGAACGATTCCGTGCATCTGCTGCGTTAGCCGGGAGACTAATTGGGAGGAAAGGGAAGATGGATGGAGAGAAATGCAGCCAGTTTGAGCTGCAGAGCTGAGGATCTCAGGATGACGTGAAGCATCACCAAGAAAACACACGGCTGTGCTCGGAGTGCCCCACCCAACCTGGAGGAGGGGGAATCTTTCTACCGAGAAGCACCAAACGACCGGAATAACTGCTGACCCGAGCTTGTGGGACCATTCAGACAAGTCGGGAGGCCAACGCTGCTAAAAATACTGAGCAAGTTTCCAAGGTTTCCAAGATTTGTTGTATTTCAAAACTGCTAAATGTAGAAAATACTTTTTTTTATTGCCTTGAGTTTTAGGTTTATAGCGATGTGGCAAAAAATGAAATGATGTAGCTGTGGAATAAAGACTTATTTACTTGAGTCACATAAATGACTAAATGACTGTGAAATAACTTTCA
This sequence comes from Cololabis saira, assembly GCF_033807715.1. Lineage (NCBI taxonomy): Eukaryota > Metazoa > Chordata > Actinopteri > Beloniformes > Belonidae > Cololabis > Cololabis saira. The sequence continues at coordinate 5,997,673 of NC_084598.1, forward strand.
CTAAATGAAGCCACAACAGTCAAGTTATTAATAATCTTTTCCTCATTCATCCAGGCCAGTTTCATTACTTTTATTTTTCTAAATGATTTTTTTGAACCACAATTCAAAGCAATGTCTGATTTTCATGAGTCAATGTTCAGTAAATTATCAATTTGTATTATTACTTTTGTCATTTTCAAATTATTTCAGGTTTTCTTTCTTTTAGGGAAGAGGACCAACAAAATTGTCCACATGTATACATGTTTGTTTTAATCCTTTATTTTAGACGTAGCTGCTGGGTGTTTTCTCTGAAATTGCATGCTCCACATCCATTTCCCTCCAGAGATTTACAGTAAAGACGTTTCCCTGGAGTTCATGGTTTGGTCTTTGTCTGGGTCAGATGTGTAAACGGTAGGACTGTTAGACGCCTCTCTTAACTGTCTGCAGAGGTGGTAGTAACGAGTTACATTTGCTCCGTTACATTTACTTGAGTAAGTTTGGGGAAATGTTGTACTTTTAGGAGTAGTTTTGAATCACTATACTTTTTACTTTTACTTGAGTAGATTTGTGAAGAAGAAACTGTTCCTCTTACTCCGCTACATTAGGCTACATTGAGCTGTTACTTTTCTTTTATCCCTTTTATCCGCGTACGCGTCAATCTCATGACATCACTGGGTGATTCTTTGGGGAAAATGTTTGTTTTTGCATGTTTTGTCACATTTACACAGACTCAAACACACACAGAGTTTCTATGAGTTCATGTTTGTTCTAGTTCTGCCTGGTTAAAAAAGAAAAGTACAAAGGCTTGAAATTTTGTGCTACTTGTGCTTAATTTATTTTTTATTCTGTTATTATTTTATTCATTTTATTATTTATTAAAGTGCTTGAATTTCCTTTAAGATTATTTTAATTTAAGCTATTTTTTATTTTTTATTTATTTTATTGATTTAATTTGCCTGAAGATGATTATTTCGTACTTTTGTCTGTTTGAATGGTTGTGTTAAAAAAATAAATCAGACGTTACTCAACAGTTACTCGGTACTTGAGTAGTTTTTTCACCAAGTACTTTTTTACTTTTACTCAAGTCGTTATTTGGATGACTACTTTTTACTTCTACTTGAGTCATATTATTCTGAAGTAACAGTACTTTTACTTGAGTACAGTTTTTGGCTACTCCACCCAGCTCTGACTGTCTGGTTCCTCGTGTATTGGACACGTATGAGGCATATCTGCAGATCTAGTTTAAACAGACACTTAAAGTGACATTTTAATTTCACATAGACCCCTGTACACGTTTCAGTGTACAGGGACCTCTGGTTCATCTAAGGAGTAGCGCCGGCTCATCGCTGCTGCTGCTAAAGTCCCACCACACACCAGCATCTGGTCCTGACTGGTGTCAGTCAGGACACAGGGGTTACGTTGGGTACCAGTCCCAGTGAAGGTCCCGTCTGTGGGGACTGAAGAAGCTGGAGCCCTCACATCAAACCCTTGACTGAACTCATTATTATGAATGAGCTTAAGGAGTTACCAGCTCTGACCACGGGGTCGAGCTGCAGCAGGAAGTCTGAGAGACCGAGAGGTGAAGCTTCACTTTTGTCACTATTTTTAAAACATGTTTGACTCATCGTTTGGCTTAATGTTTTTCTGCCACTAGGGGAGTTTTTACCTGCCACTGTATATGTTATGTTTATGTAATAATTGCTCGGGGTTCATGTTCTGGGTCTCTGGAATACGGTGGCCGAGACCCGCCATTGCTGAAAATAAAAGTAACGCTGCAAACAGAAACAAACGCCGCTGCAAATAAAAGAAACGCTGCAAATAAAAGAAACGCTGCAAATAAAATAAAAAAACGCCGCAAATAAAAAAGCCACAACGGAAGTGAATTACCGGGGACTATTTATGCCGATGCACCGGTGTTGC